>NC_052646.1:9499815-9816867 GCF_016161935.1 Mauremys reevesii | reverse complement strand
GCACCCCCACCCATACCTAGCCCCCCCTCTGCCCTGACACCTCCAGCCCTGACTCCAGCCCGCCCCCAGCCCTCTGGGTCCTGGCTGCCAGCCCCGCACAGCCCACTGCTGATCTGGGGTTCTGGCTGATGGACCCTTGCCAGCTGGGGTCCCGGCCACAGGCCTCGCTCAGCCCGCTGCTGGCCTAGGTGAACAGAACCCCAGACCAGCAGCGGGCTGAGTGGGCTGGAGGTGTAAGATCAACATTTTCATTTCATTTTAAATGAAGCTTCTTAAACATTTTGAAAAACTTGTTTATTTTACAATACAACACTAGTTTAGTTATATAATATATAGACTTATAGAGAGAGACCTTTTAAAAAAATCGTTAAAATGTATTACCGGCACGCAAAACCTTAAATTAGAGTGAATAAATGAAGACTTGGCACACCACTTCTGAATGGTTGCCGACCCCGGCATAGAGTATGGAGGAGACAAACAGGCAATTTGTGGTGGGGGAAACAAGGTAACAAATGGTAGGATGTGGGTAATTCTTAGTCAGCAGGGATCACACTGTAAATGTCAATTCACTAACTTTCCTTACGTTTGCAACAAGCTCTAAGATTGGACCCAGATTGCTATGTTACAGGAATCTGAATCCTTAAAGGGACACTGTCGCACTACAGAATAGTACTAGAAAGTTTTCTCAACTAGGTAGTAACATCTCCGATCACTAAACTGAATGAATGCTAAGAATTTCGGGCCCAGTTCTGCGAACACTGAATATCTGGTGACTTCGTTCATAGTCCTACTCCCCTTTTGGTCAAGTCAGTAGCCAGTGGTGAAGCTAAACATGCTTTCAGGACTGGAGCCTTCCTTCTCGTTCTTTGTGCTCCTTGTTGATGTTCTGCACGCCTCTCAGTTTGAATATTGATGCAAACCAGTCAGGTGGACTTCTGGCTCATTGTGAGTTTCTGACCGATTTCCTTTGAGGTTTTCTGGTGCCAGCCTCATGACGCACAGCTTGGTTCAAACAGAAATCAGGCTTCGTGTAAGCCCTCCTGTCTCCCCGTCTTCTGGGGCCTGCAAATAAATTGCCTAGGGAGGTTGTGGAATCTCCATCTCTGGAGATATTTAAGAGTAGGTTAGATAAATGTCTATCAGGGATGGTCTAGACAGTATTTGGTCCTGCCATGAGGGCAGGGGACTGGACTCGATGACCTCTCGAGGTCCCTTCCAGTCCTAGAATCTATGAATCTATAACCACTCAAGTGAACTCTCCCTGCTTCTGTCTTTAAGGTGCACTCGGTGATTTTGAGAAGACCAAACCAGTCCCACCGCCGCCCCCTGCTGCTGGAGCTGGGGATGCCTGCAGTTCTGAGAAGTTGCCAGGCGATGCAGCCCAAGTATGAGCTCGGAAAGTCCATCTGAGTGCAGGGTGGAGAGGGTTTGGGGAGAAGTTCCCCTTGCTTTACAGATCTGGTAGAGTCCCTTCCTCTTGTGGGCAGGGCTCTTGTCTGGGGATTCTTGGCGTCCCATTCTCCCCCCACACCCCCTCCCGCCAAGCCTTCCTCCCAAATATGCTGGCTAATCAGGGCTGTAGCTTTGACTGCTGGTCTCTCTTGGGGATGAGTAGAGTGGGTTAGTCATGTGGCTAGGCATTCTGCTGTCTCAGGAACTGTCTGTCCTTGATCCCTGTCACTGCAGTTGTGATTGGCCAGAATGTTCTTGCTGCCTGTCCACAGACTCAGGCCTTAGGAGCCATGTGGCAGAGTTGTTCGTGGTCCAGCCCTTTGTCTGTGGAATTCACGCTTCCTGTGGCTTGGTCAGGACACAGTGGAAGTGGCATCTGTTCAGTCCAGCTCTGTAGCTGGAAGGGCAAACCTAGTGGGTGGAGGTGGTGGGGATTGGGCTAGTCTGGGACCATTTGTTGCAAAGGTCACTGTTTCTGATTGTTGTGACTTACCCTGATACAGCTCTAGTGGGAACCATGTGTTTGGAGGGGGTTTTAATGACTAGAGCTGGATCTGGGAGTCAGAACTCCTGGCTTCGATTTCTGGGTCTGTCACTGACTTGCTGTGTGAGTGTAATCCGGACAGATACCGGTCGTCGGCAGACAGAATCGAACCTGGGATATCTGGAGCTAAATGCTTGAACATCCTTCTTTGGAAAACGTAGTGTAAATAATATACAGCAACAAATGTTAAGATTTCTGTGTGACCCAGGCAGAGGGCATAGGTGTACATAAAGTTTACAGAGATCCCCTGGGTCTGGCCTCTACCGTCTACTCTGCCAAAGAATGTCAGTAAGGTCTCTAATGAAAGCCTGTGTCACACGGGTTATCATAATCATTGTGAGATGTGTATACGGAAAATATGTAGTTATATATTTATACTAAAAATTATGTTCTCTAGCACTATGAGTTAAGGCAGGTGTCATGGAAAGACATATCTGGCTTTAAGGCTAAGCTTGATAAGTTTATGGAGGGGATGGTATGATGGGATAGCCTAATTTTGGCAATTAATTTGGCAATTGATCTTTGATTATCAGCAGGTAAGTATGCCTGCAGTCTGGGATGGGATGTTAGATGGGGTCGGATCTGAGTTACTACAGAGAATTCTTTCCTGGGTGCTGGCTGGTGAGTCTTGCCCACATGCTCAGGGTTTAACTGATCGCCATATTTGGGGTCGGGAAGGAATTTTCCTCCACGGCAGATTGGCAGAGGCCCTGGAGGTTTTTCGCCTTCCTCTGCAGCATGGGGCACGGGTCACTTGCTGGAGGATTCTCTGCCGCTTGAGATCTTCAAACCACAATTTGAGGGCTTCAGTAACTCAGACATAGGTTAGGGGTTTGTTACATGAGTGGGTGGGTGAGATTCTGTGGCCTGCGTTATGCAGGGGGTTGGACTAGATGATCATAATGGTCCCTTCTGACCTTAAAGTCTATGAGTCTATGAACCTCTGCTGCATGAGCTAAAAGGCATATGGCTGTTAGCTAAGGCTGTAGAGAAGACTCATAATCTCTCTCCAAGTGGTCTCGGTGCCACTACGTAGGACAAAACACCACACCCAAGAGGCATGTGGGTTACATGAGCACAGGCAAGTCACATCCCCTCTAGGCGTGAACTTCCCTGCCTGTAGAAAGGTCTGAATCTCTACCTCAAATTTGAACCCAGCCCGAACACTTTGAATGCTTTGATTTATTCTGTTTTTACAAGTCTTTGTTCTTGCTGTATCTTTGTGTTCCCCATTTCTGGGAGCAGAACGGCAATTGTGCAGGAACCTGTTCTCAGGAGACTCAGCTCCGTTTCACAGACTTGGCAAGCTTGGATCAGCCCTGGAAATGGCCTGTGGTCCTTCCTGGGCTTTGGTCCTGTCCAATTGCCCAGGGAACACCCATGTGCATCTCATGGTCCCTGTGGGAAGATTTTGTTCTGAGTGGGGCACAGAGCTCTATGATACCATGGTTTGCTTGCTTCCTTCCAGCACTCCCTCTTTGCCTCCCAGGAGAAGTTCTTCCAGGACCTGTTTGACAGCGAGCTGGCGTCGCAGGCCACGGCGGAGTTTGAGAAGGCCATGAAGGAGCTGGCTGAGGAAGAACCCCACCTGGTGGAGCAGTTCCAGAAGCTGTCAGAAGCAGCCGGCAGAGTTGGTGAGGAGCGGATTTGGCAGTGTTACCCTTTGTGTGGCATTGATTCTGCCGGAGGGGGAGCTACCTGGATTTAACATTAGGGGATTTAGCTGCCCAGTGGGTTAGCACAGAGGCCTGGGAGTCAGGACTCCTGGTTTCTGTCACTGGCGCGTTGGGTGGCCACAGGACAGTTGCTTCTCCATGTGATACCTTGCTACCTCTCCATGGCGCTGAGGGGCTTAACTCCTGTTTGGTGGACTGTGAGACCATCAGATGACGGGTTTCAGGAGAGCTTTGTAAAGCTTACTGTAGTATTGATCGTCCAGCACAGGCAGTGGTTGCTCAAGCATCTCATGTGCTAAGGTACATCCACCCTGACCAGAATGGGAAGAGAAGAGTTCTGGCTCCATGACCCCATCAGCCCTTGACCCCTCAGGCTGCCATTGAGGGGCCAAACTTGCACCAGTTTTTTTGCAGAGTGAAATATATGAAACCAAGGGACAGTCTGGGGCCTTGGGTTAGGAACATGGGAGTGGCCTGACCTGGGGGCCATCAGGTGCAGTGTCTGTTTCCAACAGTGGTTGGTATCAGCTGCTTCAGAGGAAGGTGCAAGAAATCTATCAAGTATGGGACAGCCTGTCCCATGCACAGCTAGCTTCTGAGCCCAACAGTCAGTGGCTGGCTTGTGCAGAGGGTGACTAGCCCTTGCAAAATGTTATTTTTAATATTTACTAGACTAACACTGGCTATACTCATTATCCGTATAAAAGTATATCCTCTCTGATTCTCTCTAAACTCTTGGCATCAATGGTAGCCGGTGGAACTCACTGCTACCAAGTATCCATGGCTCACGTGAAAAAAAGTTTCCTTTAATCAGTTTTGGATTTGCCAGCTGTCAGTTTCATTGACTGGCCTGTGTAACCCAGCCCCGTGATTTCTGTGACTGAGATTCCCTCTTTAAAGAGCAACTTACAGATACCTTCTTTTATTGTGCAAACTCAGATTACCTACCCATGCAACAAAGAATCTGTTTGAATCTGTCCCTAAGGTGTGCTTCTAAGCCCAATTCCTTCTGATCACCAGGAGAGCAAGGTATTAAAATGGAGCATTAAAAAAAAATTAAACCACTGCTACTTCACTTGGTGATGCTGGCTGGCTGTCATGGCAGAGAGGACCAGGAATAATTGTAGTAGAAGACATGCAGTCATGGCACACAATACTGAGATGCAGTTTGTTCACTTGGAAGCCTTACACAGCTGCTAAAAGCTTAGGGCATAGCTGCACTAGAAAACTTTTACCACTTTAATTTGGCTAGGTCTACACTAGCATAGCTGCACTGGCAAAGCGCTCCTAGTGTGGATGCCACTTGTTCTGGCAAACCTGTGCTTTTCATGGTATAGCTTATTCCACCATCAGCACAACTGTCTGCTTTTGCCAGCACTGTTGTGTGGGCCACAGTGATGCCAGCAAAAGTTTGCATTGTACACTTTACCTCATACCCATACAGATCATAGACTATCAGGGTTGGAAGGAACCTCAGGAGGTCATCTAGTCCAAACCCCTGCTCAAAGCAGGACCAATCCCCAGACAGATTTTTGCCCCAGATCCCTAAATGGCCCCCTCAAGGATTGAACTCACAACCCTGGATTTAGCAGGTCAATGCTCAAACCACTGAGCTAAAGCAGCAAAAAAAAGGGGTTGTGTTGGTGTAAGTTGATGGGTACAAAATCACTGCCAACCAACTGGTGTCACTTTTCTAGAGTAGACCAGCCCTTACAAGCATTTAAAGAGAGCAAAAAACCCATGCAAAGCAAATCTGTCTTCTTTAAACAAAGCTTCCTATCACGTCTGGGCTGTGGGCTCAGGCGCAGAGGAGCACGGGCTGCAGGAGAGTTTGGGTTTCCTCTGTCTGCAAATCTTATCCCTGACCCATGCCCTCTTCACGTTCCTAATTGAAGGGCAGAAGAGAGTTTGCCCAGAGCTGAGCATGTTGTCCGCAGCCCCAAGCAGCCTCTTCCCAGTGACTGTCAGGATCTTCAGACTCCGACTCGCTCTGGACGTGCAGGGAGACCAGAGTCCGCCTTGCAGATCTGAGGGTATAGAGATGTGCCCTCATTTCCAAGGAGCAGCAAACATCTGGTTAGCAAGGCACCATGGTCTCTTGGTCACTGCACCACCCTGAGAGTCTCCCATTTCTAGTTCTCCCATTTCTGCCTTGCTCTGTGACTCCTGCTTTGAGCAGGGGGTGGGACTAGATGACCTCCTGAGATCCCTTCCAACCCTGATATTCTATGAGACAAGAAGACTATCACTGAAAATCTGAATCTGTTCCACTCTGTGACCTGGGTAAGCCACGTCCTCTCTCTCTGCCTGCAGAATTGGGTGTGATAATCTTGAGGCACCTTTCAAGAAGCTCTCTGAGGTCTGTGGATTAAAAGAGCGGCAGAGAAAGCCAAGTATTGTTATTACGAAGCTAGTCTGGGTCCACAGTCCCGTCTGCTATTGGAAATTCTCTCTGTTGCATACATAGAAGCACTAATAACTTGGAGCCGTAATTTAATAACATGGGTATTTGTCTGATCTAGCATCTCTCTCCCAATCTCCACAGGAAGTGACACGACATCCCAACAAGAGTTCACTTCCTGTCTGAAAGAGACGCTCAGCGGCTTGGCTAAGAATGCCAACGACTTACAGGTAAAGCATCCGCTGAGATTCCCGGAGCTTGGTTGTGTTCTGACCCAGTTCAGATGAGGTGACTTCCGGTCCAGACCCTGACTCCTCTGGGGATGAGATCCTGAAGGGAAATAGCTTGAAAGTTGCCAGAGGAGGAAGCAGCAGGTTGCAGAGGTGTTTGGGGCACAACAGTCTGGCTTCTGCACCACAGGAAAGTGTTCACTTGTATTGATGATGGCACAGGAGGGGGGCGCTCCTCCCTCTCCCAGGGACGTTCTCTGTGCTCTAGTCCTCGGGCTGGTTGCCTGCACTCTTTCTGACCCCTATGATGTGGTGGATGCAAATCTCCTCATTTGTGGGGTTTGGTTTCCCTCCCCAGAACTCCAACATGTCAGAGGAAGAGCTGACAAAAGCCATGGATGGCCTGGGCCTGGAAGAGGGCGACGGTGAGGGGAATATCTTACCCATCATGCAAAGCATCATGCAGAATCTCCTGTCCAAGGACGTGCTCTACCCCTCCCTCAAAGAGATCACGGAAAAAGTAAGCAGCTGGGAGCTGGCAGAGTGGCACGACCCCGCCCCTCGCCTCGAGGGTCACCATATCTGCATGTCCTTTGCTCCTAGTACCCTGAGTGGCTGCGCAGCCACCGTGACACCCTGCCTGAAGAGCAGTTTGAAAAGTACCAGGAGCAGCACAGCATCATGGGTAAAATCTGCCAGCAGTTCGAGGCTGAGCAGGCTACGGACAGTGACGCCGAGCAGAAAGCTCGCTTTGAAATGGTGTTGGATCTCATGCAGCAGGTGAGCAGCTGGCCTCTTGTAGAGCCTACCTCTGGGGGCCTGCGCGCCCTTTCCAGCCGTGGGCTCTGCTGAGGGGTCCCTGGCCTGTCAACTGGGATGGTGGCTTTTGAGAGCATCAGTCCGCTAGGAACCAGGCTGAGAGCCCAGACTCACGTCACTCAGGCCACAGAAACGATGTTGGTGACAACCCAGCTCACTCCTGACCTCTGCTGGGCCAAGATGCAGCCACTGAGAGGCAAGGCTTTGCCTTTCCTGAGCCACCCCCTCACACGCTGTGCTGTGCAGCTGGACACATGCTGCTTGGAGCTCCTCTTCCTTAATGCTCTTGTCTCTCTTCCAGCTCCAGGACCTGGGGCACCCTCCCAAGGAGCTGGCTGGAGAGTCGGTGAGTGTGGGACGTAGGTTCCTCCTGTAGACGCGGCCTGATTCCCAGCCCTGGTCTCGGCACCCTTAGCCCCCACTGCAGTCAAGTGGGAATTTAGAGCCTCCTGCACCTGAAGGGATTGGGCCGCTAAGGCTCAGCTAGGAGTCTGCTGGGAGATGGTAGAGCTGTCAGGTAGCCCTGGGCCTAGCTCCTCCGCTATTCTTCTTCCCATCAGTTGGTGTCTAGCAACAGAAGGCAGCACCTCCTTGCTACCAACTAGATCAGTGCTGAGCGCCTTTGGGCTGGTGGGGACGTGGAAGGACTGACTTTCCCAATGGGATCAAGCAGTGTCCTGATGGGATACAGGAAACCTTGTGGCCGCTGCATATTCCCAGCAAGGAGAGCTCTCTAGCGGCTAGAATCTGAACTCAGTTCTGTGTGCTGGTTTGACTCCTGGCTCTGACACCAGTGTGCTGTGACCAGGGGCAGTCGTCTCTGTGGCTCCATTCTCCAATGTAAAATGGGGGTAATGCTGGTTCTGGGGAGAAAGGGACTTGTGCGGCTTCATTAATGTCTGGAGGGCTTTGATCAGGTGCTGCCGGGGTCTGATTCTGCAGTCATCTGCTCTACTGACAGGCAGAGGCCTAATTAGTCAGGTGGAACCCTTTGTCACCTAAAGGTGCCGATTCCCATGCTGGCTGGTCCCAGCCAAAGGAAAGGATCAGGTGAGTCTGCCCAGGAGAACAGTGAAGCTGGATTTTTAAAAGGAAAAATCTTCCTGAGCAAATCCACCAGATGCTGCTTGTCTGTGCACCCTACTCAGACTTGTGCCTCTGGTAGGGAGGGTGAGTAGCTGGGGATAGTTCAGTGACTAGCCTGGAATGTGGGAGACCCCAGGTTCAAAACCCCCCTTCATCGCAGCCCCCCCTCTGTGAACTTGGGCCAGACACTCAGCCTCTCTACCTCTGTGAAAGCAGGGATAATAAGCCAGTGAGGTGCTTCGAGATCTACTCAACGCGTTTATTATTGTTGGGATGCCATGCAGGCGGGGCCAGCGCTGACCTGGGACCTGCTTCTCTGAGCTTGGGAAACGGTTCCAGGGCCTTGATTGTACGTAGCGTTTCAGCTTCTCCGTGCAGCCAGCAGTAATGTTCCTGAGCAGACTGCTCTGCTGCCTTACCGCCATCGTGCCTGAGCATTGGCCAGGCTCTGCAGCTGGGAGCAGGCCTCTGGGGCAAGTCTGTCTCCAAGGCTCTGCACTGCGGGCTGGGGTTAGAGGTGGCTGATCCAGGGCCTTTCTACCCACACTGGGCAGAATCTGCTGTAGCCAAGCCTGGCCCACGTAGATCTGAGCTATAGACCCTGTCCCTGGTCTTGCAGCTGGTGCCTGGGCCATGCCTGGGGTGTATGGCTGTGATGGGCTATGTGCATGGGACAATCTCTCCATTGCTGGAGCTGGGTCCTTACAATGCTCCTCGGTGTCTCTGCACTGGGCATGTTGGACCATTCTCCTATTGTTGGTCTAGCACCTGCAATGTCCCTCCGAGTGATCGCTCTGCTCTTCTGCAGCGTTGTCGGAGCAAGCTCGTAGAAACATTGGCGGCTGGTCTGTGCTCGTGCTCTCACCGTTCGTGCCAGCGCTGGCACTAGCCCGGCAGTGGGGGGGCTCTGGAACATCCTCGGAGCAGACGAGCGAGTTTCCAGCCCCACTGCAGTGTTCTTGGAGCTCATGCTCCTGGGAGGCTGCTACAGGGCTTGTCAGGGTCCCTTCCCCACTCTGAACTTTAGGGTACAGATGTGGGGACCCGCATGAAAGACCCCCATGCTTATTTACCAGCTTAGGTTAACAATAAGCTGCCACCACCAAGCGTGTTCCAAATCTTAGGGGAGAGCCACTTGGAACTCTGCCTTCCCCCAAATATTTCCCAAGTCCCTAACCCCCCGTTTCCTGGGCAGATTTAGACTAATTCCTCCCCTCCCCAAGTCCTTACACCCCTTTTCCTGGGTAGGCTTGAGCATATACCCTCACCAGTTACTCCTGGTGAACACAGATCCAAAACCCTTGGATCTTAAAACAATGAAAAATCAATCAGGTTCTTAAGGATGTTGGTGCCTCTGGCCAGGAGGGATTTTACAGAATTCTATAGAGGAGGGTTGTTACCCTTCCCTTTATAGTTATGACAGGGCTTGTCTGCACACAAGCTGTAGTGCGGATGCAGTTAGATCAGTATAAAGGTGCTTATCCCAGCGTAGGTTATGCCCAGAAGGGAGGGGGAATAAACTATTCCAGTGTAAGGCACCTCTAGACCAGACGTCCCCGCTAGGGGCTGTCCCGGTATCACTGTATTTGTAAAAATCCCACACATTTAACTGGCATCGTTGTACTGGTCTGAAAGGTGTGTGTAGACCAGGCCATGGCCATTCTGGAGTAGCTTGGGACCGCTGGCTCTCCCCTGCTCTCTAGCTGTGCAGTGAATTGCTCTCAAAGGCTCTCTGTGCTCCAGTTTGCTGGTCTTCCCCATGTGCTGGGACAATCGCTTTCCCTGCAGCCTTCCCACCAGGGAAGGTTCTCGCATAAGAGGGGGTAACGAGGGGTGGGGATGGGGAGAACACGTGTCCTCCTGGATTCTGATCGTGTGCTCATCTCTCATCTTGCCCGGAGCCTCTTCCTGTTGCCAGTGATACCTTGGGGGGTAGGAAAAGAGGCCCCCTGTGGAATGCCATCTGTGGGACTGAGCTCTGTTCACTGGCAGGCCCTAGCACTAACCGAGCCCAGGAGCCAAAACAATCTGTTTGCGAGAGCGGCGGGCGCAGTGACATTTCGAAATGTCTACGACTTCCAAAACAGCCATGAATCAGCCCCTGGCTCTTCCCCTTAACTGGGCATTACAGAGCAGCTGACGCTGGGTGGAAAAACAATCTCTAGGAGCTGTTCGCTGGCACAATAAATTGCCTGAGAATAGGCTGCTCTTAACCCTTCACTGACCATGGAGCTGCAGCCTAGTTGGGGATGGGGGGGGAGGAATTATGTTCCACAAGCCATGTAATCTTTAACCCCTTAACTGCTTGTCCTCTGCCTGCCTTTACTGCTGTTTGGTCTAATGCTGTAGCTCTTGTCTAGGCAGCATAAAACTTGGGGGTCTAGCACCTTGTCCCTCTCCTAGGAGAGCTGGAATTCCTTTGGGGAAGGAGGTATGACAGGAATAGGACCCAGGAGTCCTCTTCCAGGTTCTTGCTGACTGTGAGACCCTCGTAACCTGTCCGTGGCTCAGTTTAGCCCCCCAAAATAGGGACAGTGCTATAATCAGCTAGCTGGTGCGCCACTGCCCTCTGCTGGCTCAAATGAGAACTGCTCACGTGTGTCATGTGTGCTACGCTGCTGGAAGATGGCGAGTCTCATTTATCGCAGGTGAAGGGCATGGTGCTTTTGCCTTGAAATCCTCCGATGTGCACCTGTGACATGCTTAGAAGGACTCTGGTTCTGAGATAACATGGATTTTCCCTTGTACCCTTTGTCAGTTTCTTGCCTGTAATCTACCTCGAGCAATAGACATTACTTTGTCCATTGCCTGTTTTGCTCCCAGATCCACAGGGTGTGATGTGGGTACTTGGGAGAGGATTTGGGGGCAAGGCCGGCCCAGGCTGTTTGCACGATGCCCTCATGCCAGGGCTTGCTGCTGAGCCCGTGCACAGTGGGCTGGGTGCCAAGCGTCAGGATCTCTGGCATCCCGAGCGAGGAAGCAGTGAGCTTGTGGCTTTACTGCAGTAGGACTCCAAGGCCGCCTTAGTCGTGCATTCCCGGGCATCAGAACAGAATACATCTCAGTCTGCCCATTTGTAAGCTTAGCACTTAGCAGCTGGGCTGAGACGTGACGCCACCTCTCCTGTCTGAAAAGCAAAGCCTGAGGGTCCATGTGGATCAGGATCTGAGCTTTGCTCCTTGGGCCCCTCTCTGCTTAGCTGTTAATTCCCCAGAGTTCTCCCGGGGCAGGTGGAGAACTGGCTGGGGAAACACCTGGCTTGTCTCTTTCTCTGTTTGCATAAAATCCATGGGATCTTGGCATGTTATGCCGTGATTGGATGGGACTTTGCCCCCTGCCCTTGGATCATATGGCTGAAGCACAAACACCTTCAGGCTCCCAACGCTGAAACTGTCCTACTGAGGTCTGCTTCCTTCCCCCACCCGCAGGAAGGGAGTAATTCCCATTGAGTTCTTTGGCCGTGCCTCGTGGATAGCTGCTAGTCTCACTCCGTGGGGTGGGAGAAGGGGGTGCAGGAGAGGATCCCTGAGGATCTCCCTATCAGTGCACCAGAAAGTACTCGGCACAGCTGGATTGCAGAGGCTTGGGGTTGTCAGGACTGCTTTAACCCAACCACCTGGGTGTGGGAAGGTCCGAGAGGAAGCCGGGACAATTGCTGGAAGGTAAATGTCACCATGTAAGTGCCCAATCCAGCTGCCTCTCTCACTGCACTGCCCAGAGTGTGATGTAGGGCCACTGCTAAGGGCCAGGGATAGAGTCACTGTTCCGACTCCCTCTCCCACACACCCTTCTCGCCTGAGGAGATGGGCGTGTCCTGCGGCCTGGTGCTCAGAGGGTGGAGAGCTGGCTGGTTTTTCCACACTCCTCCCCAAACCGACTTGGCCAAGGAGCAAGCAGGAGGAGCTGCTGAACTCTCTGTCTGACAGCACAGCGATGATTAATGGCATGAAATGCTTTATTGATATTCACATTGGTAGCAGCCCGGAGCACTTTGCAGGCACAACCTTGCAATGTCTCTGCGGGGTAAGGTGGCGACGTCCTGATCTGCAGGCAGAGCTGCTGTGTCATTGGCACCCCAGATGGCTTTTGGGCGGTGCAACTTCTCTCCTGATGGCACGTTAGCAGCTCTGCTGGGGGCAGAGGCGTGTGTGTGTGTCGCTGCTGGGTTTCTGCCAACTAAAGGAGAGGGCCATGGAAGCATCTTGCTGGGCGGCTCCCAGCGTGGGACGTCGGTAGTGGACCTTTGCTAGCAGGCTGCAGAGCAGCGAGTCTGGGAGGGGAGCCAGGCCAGGCACTGAGCTAAAGGTCACCCCGCCTGGGTGCAGGAAGGCGGGACGGCTGTCAGCTTGCTCACCTCTGCTGGAGGAATAAGTGCAGCATTAAGGGAGGCTGCAGGAACAGAAGGGGTTGGGGGGAAGCTGTTCTGTGAAGCAGGGTCGCTCACGCTCCCGTCTGACATACTTTAACCCTTTATTAAAACACACAGGTCCACTCTGCTCAGTGGCCAGAGATCCTCTGCAGTCACTAACGCTGTAGTTCTTGCTAAGAGGCAGTGAGGCCTAGCGGATAGGGAGTCAGGGGAGCTGGGTTCTGTTCCTGGCTCTGCCACCTGCTGTGTAACCTTGGACAGGTCCCTTCCTGCTTCCGTGCCTCAGTTTCCCCTCCCACCCTGTGTCTATTTAGCTTGTAAGACAATTGTGAAGGATGGTGTCAGTGTTTGCACAGCACCCAGCCCACTTGAATATGAGTAATGAGTAACTTCCTGTAGGCAGGCAGATCCATAAAGGCCCGGTACCAATGTGGGGTGGAATGCTACTGTGGTGCTGGGATGGAAGGGAGGCAGAGGGGGGTGCCTTGCTGGGCAGCGTGTGCCATGGGCAGCTAGACAACCAGTGTGACACAAGGAGGCAACCCAACCTGGATGCTCCTGGCTGGAGAAGGGGGGGCATCAGGATTTCCGTTACAGTGGGAATGTAACTGATGTCCGCACTGGGCGATCTCCCTGCTGGAGTGCAGCCTGGGCACGGTGCTGATCCCCACCCCCAGCTGGTCCATCTCCCCACTCTCTGACATCATGTCTGGCTAGCGCATGGTTGGCTGGAGGCCAAGACAGGCTACAAACGGGGGTTAGACTCTTGCAGTTGGTACCTAGGTGGGATGAGGACTTCAGCTGGTGTGGGAGCAGATGTGCATGGGGAGCTTGTGCTGCCGCTGCCCAGGTCCCACCTGCTGTATGGATAAAGCCCTCTTCCGTCCAAGTGCCCATCAGGTTAGGTCTGGTAGCTCCCAGGTGCATCAGTATTACTCCTCCTCCTCCCTCTTCCCCCCCCCCCCATGAGGCGAAAGGAAGTGGCGCCACAGAAGCGACGTGAGCGGGAGTCTTGCACTGCGCCGGCAGCAGAGCTGGGAGAAAAGTGCCAGACGAGGGCTCCTGGGTTCTAACATCTCGCCCACATGCCGTCTGCCCAGCACCTCTTCTAGCACTAGGCTCACAGCCAGTCGCACCAAAGCCGGACAGGGGGCTGGGCCGGGCAGTCCCACATGCTAACCCTTCCCCTCTTCTTTCCCCAGCCACCTGGGCTGAACTTTGACCTCGATGGACTCAACCTGTCAGACACAGCCAGCGCCGGCGGTGACCAGTGTCGGATCATGTGATTGCCACCCGCACCAGCCGACCAATTGGAAGGGGTGATGGGTGTAGGTGGGGGGGACAGCCCCTTGGAAATGCTGCAGTGCCTAGAGCATGCCAGGTTCATTAACATTTAATTAAAAATCCAGATAGGATGGCCTCAGCCTGTGACTTTCAGAAAGTCTAACGAGACACCAGTTGATGAGAGAGTGCGCCCTGCAGAGGCGCTTGGAGCGCTCTGACCACGTAGTTCCTCCCCGGAACCTCTGGGCTAGAATTCCCCAAACTGGTGCTTTCAGTCTTTATAATTAGCCTCTCTCATCAACTGGTGCTGGAGTCCTGGTGGAGCAGCCCCAGCTGTTCAGGGCTCCCTCACGGGGCGGGGGACCAGTTGCCTTTTGACTGTGTGGCCTGAAATCTAATCCTCGTTCAAAGGAATAACCAGCCCCCTCGGCCCAAGAGATCCTGATCCAAGCCTCTTCCTGCTGTGGCCGGTCCCCTAAGACTGGCAGGGCTGGGAGGGTCTTACTGCTGGTTCTAGGGAGTCCTGCAGTAGCTGAGCTAACCCTTGGGCTGGTCTCTGTCTCCCCTGCGCACAGGCTCTGTTAGTGACTGAGCCAGCCCAGGTGGGCAGCGAGGGGAGGTGGAGCGGGGGAGATCTCGCTGCAGAGTTCCTTCAGGGTAGATGAGCAGGTTAGTGTTGGTAGTGTATTAGGAGTGTGGGGCCCTTTGTCACTCTTGTGCCATTGTGCACTCTTGTGCTCACTGGTGCTGCTGAAACGGGGAGCCAGGCCTGTACTGAACTCTCTGTTCCTTTTCTCACACTCACTCCCCTCGGCTCTGGTTTCAGCTGGCAAGAGCTTTCTCCTAAAGGCCGGTGCCCTGCCAGTGGCTGTCTGTGCTAGAGCAGCCGCTGTCTAACTCACTGTCCAGCGGCTGAGCATGCGTTGCACGTCCCCGTCCTGAGACTCGATCTGCCCTGGTCCCCGGTGCCAGCTTGCTGCATCCAGTTCTCTCGCTACCACAAGTCAGTCTCCTCTGACCACTGATCCCCTCTGAATAATGTGAGACCAATGCAGGCCTCCCAGGTACTGAAGATCTGTCAGGAATTTACACTGCCCAGCTGGATTTGCTTTCAGCTACCCTCCAGCCTACAGGCCCCATGCAGTACATGCCTGTGAGCTCCCGCACTGAATTTCTCCAAACACCTCCTTAAAGGCATCTGCACTGAGCCCCCTGCGACGGAAGCTAACACAGAATAAATTGCCACCTGCACACAGCTGTGTCTCCTCTCCCTCCTCCCCACTCTCTAATAAACAACCGGCATTAATGAACTCAGATCTGTACCTTTCTCTCTGCCAGCTGCCAGAGTGACAGGTGGGGACAGTGCATTCTAAGGGAGGGCTCAACTTGGCCCTGGCTAAGCTTAAGAATGCAGACCCCTTTGGAGCTGCTTGTGAAAACTCTGCTGGTTGCTTCCAAATCCCGTCAGGGTGCTGCCCAGCGGGCCCCTCCGTGTACCCGGGCTTACCAGGGGGAGCTGGGGCAGAAGTGATTGCCAACGCAACTCTGCCAATTGTCAACTCCGTGATGTGATTTTTTTCCCCCCCTCTGCCCCATTGGCAGAACCTGATTGTACGCAATGGGCTGTCTAAATTCCGCAAATAAAGGTGGTGGCGATCTCCCCGGCTCTGTCCTCCATGTCTGTCTCGGTGGGGTGGGGGATCTGCTGAATGGGGAAAAGACTAGAGCACAGATGCCTGTGGGGAGGAATTGCAAGCGCATCATTCCTTCTCCCTACTCCTGGAATCCTGCTCTCCCTTGCCAACTGTACTGAGCAATACAACCAGGGTAATCCCTGCCCAGGGCAGGGACACCTTGGGCCCCTGCTCAAAGGCCCCACTTCTCCCTGCAGGGCCCCCTAAGGACATGTTGGGGAGGGGAACGTTTCTTTCTGAAAGAACTGGCACCTGAGACTGCTAATCTGGCAGCAAGGATATTTAATCTGTGCGGGGGTAGAACCGCTTGACAGGAGAGTAGCTAACACTGTGCCTGTATTTAAGAAGGGGGGGTGGGGGGGGGGAACAGGGCAAGTACAGATGTGTTAGTCTGACCTCCGTAGCAGGCAAGGCTGTAGAACAAATGGTGAAGGAAAGAATAACTTTGTGGCGGTAAAGGGGTAGGGTGACCAGCTAGCACATGTGAAAAATCAAGACAGGAGGTGGGGGGTAATTGGTGCCTATATATGACAAAACCCCGAATATCGGGACTGTCCCTATAAAATCAGGACATCTTCTCACCCTATAAAGGGAATATAATGTAACAAGGATTTACCAGGCCAGACTAACCTGATTGCTGCCTTTGAGAAAATACCTGATTTTTTTTTTAGATAAGGGAATTGCAGAAGATGTAACATACCTGGACTTCAGCAAAGCATTTCACTGGGTACCAGCTGGGAAACTGTTAGTTAAATCAGGGGAGATGGGTTGTGCTAAAAGGCGAATTATTGGACTGGAGGGAGGTGACTCATGGAGTTCCTCAAGGACTGCTCTTGGGGCCAATCTTACTCAATCTTTGTATTAATGACCCTGGCACAAAACATAGGAGTGGGCTGCTGAAACTTGCTGATGATACGAAGTTGGGAGGCAGCGTCAATGCAGAGGATGGCTGGACTATTAGGCAGGAAGATCTGGATGACCTTGAAGCCAGGAGTGACAGAAATGGGTGGAAATTCAGTAGTGCAGAGTCATGCAATTATGGTCTAATAAGAAGAATTTCTACTACCAGCCGGGGCCTCATGGGTTGGAAGCAGGAGGAGGAGAGAGCCCTGGGGGTGTGTGTTGATCACAGGATGACTGAGCCACCAATTATACGCAGCTGTGAAAAAGGCAAATGCAACCCTAGGATGTATCAGTAGGGAGAGAGAAGTATTAATACCATTGTACAAGGCACTGGGGAGACCAACTGGAAGACACTGTCCAATTCCTGTCAGCCATGTTCAAGAAAGGTGAATTCAGACTGGAACAGGTGCAGAGAAGAGCTACTAGAATGATCGGAGACAGGAGGGCCTGCCTTGGGAGACTGGAATAGCTTGGCTTGGTTAGCCTAGGAAAAAGAAAGCTGAGCGGGGCCATGATTGCTCTCTATAAATACCGCGGGGGTGGGAGGGGATGCCAGGAATGGGGAAGAGCTATTGTAGCTAAAGGATAATGTTGACATGAAGAAATGGATATAAACTGGCCGTGAACAAGCTGGAGATTAGAAGAAGGTTTCTAACTGTCAGAGGGGGGAGGTTCTGGAACAACCTCCCCTTAGGAACTGGGGGCTGGGAGCAAACAATTAATTTTAAGAGCGAGCTGGACAAATGCAGGCGTGTGATGATAGGGGCAGGGCTTAGCAGCCCTGGGGCTCACTGCTTGTGTCCCTAAAAGCTCATGCTTCAGTGTTTCTGCAGGCTGCCTGTAGGGGTCAGGAAAGGATTCTCCTGCTTACCCCGGCAATGTAGTCTTTGATTTTTTTTGTTTTGTTTTATATCACCATCCTCTGAAGCATCAGGGATGGCCATGGCTGGGGATGGGACATTGGACAGGGAAGGCCAGACCTCTCAGGTGGCATCCAGCATTCTCTCGGGTGCTTGGCTGGCTGGTTCTCGCTCACTTGCTCAGGGTCTCCCTGATGGCCATATGTGGGTGTGACTGGTTACCGCCCCCCCCCCCTCTGGGGTGCCACCGAATCATAGAATCTCAGGGTTGGAAGGGACCTCAGGAGGTATCTAGTCCAACCCCCTGCTCAAAGCAGGACCAAACCCCAATGTACTGGTGTACCACTGAGCCCGCCTGTTTCACCAGCCTGAGCTCCCTCACCCTCTCCTGCTCAGCCTCCTCTAGCCCAGCTGCAGAAAGACACAGACACTGAACTCAGTACTGCCTGGGAAGGCTTTCAGCTAGCCTGGCCCTCAAGTGCACTCCCGCTCTGGAGAGTAAACCCAAAATTGTATTGTTTTGTGCTGCACTGAGAACTGTACAGCATAAGCTAATTGAAATTTGCCCCCTCCCTCAATGGGGAGAGAGAGATGCACGGCTTTTGGCCCCCCTGTTATGAATTCCACAAACTGGTTTAGAGAATAAAAACAAGTTTATTAACTAAAAAAAGATAGATTGTAAATGATTATAAGGGATAGCAAACAGATGAAAGCAGATTACAGCACAAATAGAACACACAAATTAAGATTGATACATTAAAGAAACTGGTTACAAGTAGTAATTTCTGACCTTAAAGGCCAGACACCTTTTCCAGCCTGGGCTCAGCTCTTCCAACATTGATATGAGCTGAGTTTACATTGAATTCTTTGCGAGGCCAATTCATTGAGGCCTGCTTTGGCCCCAGCCAAGAACTTAGTCCGTACTTTGTGAAACACTTAAGTGATTCCAGGGTTTGGTCTATGTGTTGACTTAACATAGCTGTGATGGGTTGGATCACAGAACCCCCCTTGGGGCTGTCAACCGATGTGCCAAGACTACACACGGGGAGGGATAGCTCAGTGGTTTGAGCATTGGCCTGCTAAACCCAGGGTTGTGAGTTCAATACCTCTGCCCTCGCTTTTCCTGCCAGCTCGGGACCCCAGCACCCTGTCTTGCTGAGCCAGACATGCCCGTCTGCTCCAACACAGACCCGGGGCCAGAACCACGTGTCCCAAAGTGCAGACTTAACTGAAAGCAACTTAAGAAGTGTTCTTGTCTTTAACACTCAGATGCCCAACTCCCAATGGGTTCCAACCCCCAAATAAATCCATTTTACCCTGTATAAAGCTTATACAGGGTAAAATCAGAAATTGTTCACCCTCTATAACACCAATAGAAATGTACAGCTGTTTGCCCGCCCACCCCCCAGATATTAACACATACTCTGGGTTAATAAGTAAAAAGTGACTTTATGAAATAAAGTAGGATTTAAGTGGTTCCAAGTGGTGATAGACAGAACAAAGTGAATTACCAAGCAAAATAAAATAAAACATGCAAGTCTAAGCCTAGTACAGTAAAAAACTGAATACAGATAAAATCTCACCCTCAGAGATGTTTCAATAAGTTTCTTTCACAGACTGGATGCCTTCCTAGTCTGGGCACAATCCTTTCCCCTGGTACAGCCCTTGTTCCAGCTCAGGTGGTAGCTAGGGGATTTCGCATGATGGCCGCCCCCTTTGTTCTGTTCCACCCACTTATATATCCTTTGCATAAGGCAGGAACACCTCTCTGGGTTCCCACCTGTCCTTCTAAATGGAAAAACACCAAGTTAAAGATGAATTCCAGTTGAGGTGACATGATCACATGTCACTCTAAGTCTTCATTACCCACTTGCCAGCACACACGTATACAGGAAGATTTACAAGTGAAACAGAGCCATCTACAGTCAGTTGTCCTGGTTAATGGGAGCCTTCAAGATTCCAAACCACCATTAATGGCCTACACTTTGGTCCTGCTAGTGAAGGCAGGGGGCTGGACTCGATGACCTTTTGAGGTCCCTTCCAGTTCTAGGAGATTGGTATATCTCCAATTATTATTATTATAATATTATAATTACAATAGGCCCTCAGAGTTATATTCCATATTTCTAGTTTCAAGTACAAGAACGATATATTCATACAAATAGGATGAACACTCTCAGTAGATTATCACCTTTGTAATGATACCTTGCAAGAGACCTTTTTCATTAAACATATTCCAGTTACATTATATTCACACTCATTAGCATATTTTTCTAAAATCATGTAGAGTGCAACGTCCCAATAGCCATTAACGTTCTTCAGAGAGCACTTACTCTGGCATTCAGCCATGAAGGCTGTGAGGTGTTGTACCTCAGTTTCCCTTTGTGCACAGCAGTTCAAGCTTGTAGTGGTTTTTCTACTGTGGAAAGTTTTAAAAATCTGTCTATGCATTAGCTGCGAAGCCTCAACCTCATTAGGCTTTTTAACACACACTGTGTTCTTGTCGAACCAAACAGCATAATTATAAGGGTTTCTATTATGTACCACTCTTAACACGTTCAAGGGCTTTTCCAAAAGACCCGGCACATTGTACATTTGTACAGTTCTTGGTATCCGCAACAAGTTAGTTACAATCATTAGCAATAACGTTAACATCAGTTCTAGCACGTGTACATTGACAATTCTTTTTGTCATGCCAAGCCTTTGGTTTAGACAAATCATTCTTTAGGTCAGTTTGGTCAATATCCCTTTTGAATCTTTGTAGGTTTTTCTTGACCTCAGGGTCTTCCTTAACATAGGCTTTCAGTTTAACCACTTCCTTGGGGTTTTGGTATTTAGGGTTACTGAACTCTTTTGTGTCACAGAATCCAGTGGCCTCTTTGCTAATGGCTATGGGAAAGTCTTTTCTCCTTCCATTACCAACCTCTGTTTCCACATGGAATCAGATGTCAAGTCCACTAAGAGACAACAAGTCAGATCCAAAATATCTAGAGATGAAAGTTTACCTGCCATCCCCTGTATTCTCGAGAGATTAACTGCACAACTGTCCTCCTGCTCTGCAGATTCAGCTGTCCAGTTGTCCCTCTGAACCTGAGATACAGACTGTTTACTCAAAGAACAAACATGGAGACAGTCCTGTCCCAACACCATTGTCTCCCCGTCCAGCTGGTTAAGCGTATAGGGCTGTTTAAACTCCCTAACAATTTTTATTCCATCTGAAATCTCCTCAAAGTTACCCACAATGGATTTTTTCAAAACAAATTCAGTGGATTCATTTTCATTTGAAAGACCTTGGCCACTAGGCACGAACACACTTTCCTCAGAAGAGAGACTGTTGACTATCAACAATGGTCCATTAAGAATCAGTGGAAACAATTCCTTTTCGCAGACTTCAAAGACTTCACCAAGAAATTCCTTTCCTTCTGCAATATCATGCACTGCAACAGGTTCTTTCTGAGCTTTATTTATGTCCAGAACCAACTTTGGCACAACAGACAAATCACCAAACTCCTTCTGAGTTTCACATACATCCAGAATCACCTCTGGCCCATCAGGAGGATTTTCACACAACCCTCTTTCAGGTAAACTGCTAGACTTCTTAGTCACAAGATTAGAAGCATTCTCTTTCTTGTTACAAGTTTCCAGATTGTCAGCAGGTAATAGCCAAATTACCTTCCTGCTTTCCTTGTGCCCTGGCTATGATATCACCCTGATCAGACAAGGTTGTCATATCTCTACCTAGCAACAGGCAAAATAGAAGCACCAGAATCACTTGTTCTCTGGGGACTATTTATGACATTAACTGGATGCAACCTAGTTACAATGTCATCGTCCTCAGCGGACACAAATTCAAGACCACTTCCTTCCTGGGCTTTAGTTGTATCCAGAATCAATTCTGGGTCAACTGATAAATTCTCAACCATCACAGGCTGACAGGCTTCTTCTGTCTGCTTTTCAGACAGAAAAGAGCTGGAGAAACATCCCCTTTAACAGACAGCTTGGGATAGCCTTTCCTGTGTCCCGGCACACATGGCTATCCACAGACAACTGCCTGGAGATTGGGGTAGCTCCCTTCATGGGCAAGTCATTACCCCTAACAGACACAGGAACATTTCCTTCACCGTCACAATTCTCCACACTGGTAACAGGTAAGGTATTGGGGTACTCATGTTCCCCTAACCTGGCCTTCCAAAACTGCTGTTAGACAAAGCCATCAGCTCCCAAGGCTGCCTAGGCTCATCCAAACTTTCTTTGCCTTCCCCTCCCTTAACAGAAAAACTGCTGCTTTCCACAAATAGTGTCTTATTATACTGAGCTACTTTAAGCACATCACTTTTACCTGGGCCAGGCTGACTAGCTTTACTAGCCAACATTCCAACACCCATAAAAATGTCCCCCTCTCTTCCTCAATCAGGGCTTTAACCTGATCCCCAACTTTAATTCGCTTTAGAGAAACATCTTCCTGAGCCTTATCTAATGCCAGATTCACTTCTGAGATACCAGACAGACAATTAGGAATGTTTTCCACATATGCACTGCTTCTTTGCATAGATAAACAGCCATCTTCTTCCGACAAACATTTGGAGAAACCCTCCATAGGCAAATCCTTTCTCCTAGTAGACACAGGTTCAGGCTCATTTCTTTCCTGTGACTGGTTTATGTCATCAACTTGACTGAACAAGGTTCTAATATCATCCCCAATCAAAAGATCCTTAGGTAATAACTTCCCTACACCAGCTATAACTTCATGTTTAACACTATTCCATTCCAGATGGATTCTGGCTAAGGCACACGTACAGTCAGAGGTGGCTTGGCATGCTGGGGCCTGGAGCCACCCCTGCGTATAGTAAACTTATAGCGATCACAATTCACACTCTGATTTGGTAAATAATCTTCCTCTTTGACAAAATCTGTTTTAACAACAGTGATGTTAGAAGCTGTAATTTGCCCTAAACCACTTTTACCATTGATGTTTACATTCTTTGCACAAGTTATGGGGTTACCTTCACCTGAGCTCAGAGTAAGCGCATTTACATAAAAGGTGGCAGCATAAGAACATAAGAACGGCCGTACTGGGTCAGACCAAAGGTCTATCTAGCCCAGTATCTGTCTACCGACAGTGGCCAATGCCAGGTGCCCCAGAGGGAGTGAACCTAACAGGCAATGATCAAGTGATCTCTCTCCTGCCATCCATCTCCATCCTCTGACGAACAGAGGCTAGGGACACCATTCTTACCCATCCTAGCTAATAAACATTTATGGACTTAGCCACCATGAATTTATCCAGTCCCCTTTTAAACATTGTTATAGTCCTAGCCTTCACAACCTCCTCAGGTAAGGAGTTCCACAAGCTGACTGTGCACTGCGTGAAGAAGAACTTCCTTTTATTTGTTTTAAACCTGCTGCCTATTAATTTCATTTGGTGACCCCTAGTTCTTGTATTATGGGAATAAGTAAATAACTTTTCCTTATCCACTTTCTCAACATCACTCATGATTTTATATACCTCTATCATATCCCCCCTTAGTCTTCTCTTTTCCAAGCTGAAGAGTCCTAGCCTCTTTAATCTTTCCTCGTATGGGACCCTCTCTAACCCCCTAATAATTTTAGTTGCCCTTTTCTGAACCTTTTCTAGTGCTAGAATATCTTTTTTGAGGTGAGGAGACCACATCTGTACACAGTATTCGAGATGTGGGCGTACCATGGATTTATATAAGGGCAATAATATATTCTCAGTCTTATTCTCTATCCCCTTTTTAATGATTCCTAACATCCTGTTTGCTTTTTTGACCGCCTCTGCACACTGCATGGACATCTTCAGAGAACTATCCACGATGATAGGATATTCTATGACTCCAAGATCTTTTTCCTGACTCGTTGTAGCTAAATTAGCCCCCATCATGTTGTATGTATAGTTGGGGTTATGTTTTCCAATGTGCATTACTTTACATTTATCCACATTAAATTTCATTTGACATTTTGTTGCCCAATCAGTTAGTTTTGTGAGATCTTTTTGAAGTTCTTCACAATCTGCTTTGGTCTTAACTATCTTGAGTAGTTTAGTATCATCTGCAAACTTTGCCACCTCACTGTTTACCCCTTTCCCCAGATCATCTATGAATAAATTGAATAGGATTGGTCCTAGGACTGACCCTTGGGGAACACCACTAGTTACCCCTCTCCATTCTGAGAATTTACCATTAATTCCTACCCTTTGTTCCCTGTCCTTTAACCAGTTCTCAATCCATGAAAGGACCTTCCCTTTTATCCCATGACTGCTTAATTTACATAAGAGCCTTTGGTGAGGGACCTTGTCAAAGGCTTTCTGGAAATCTAAGTACACTATGTCCACCGAAACGCCCTTGTCCACATGTTTGTTGACCCCTTCAAAGAACTCTAATAGATTAGTAAGACACGATTTCCCTTTACAGAAACCATGTTGACTATTGCTCAACAGTTTATGTTTTTCTATGTGTCTGACAATTTTATTCTTAACTATTGTTTCGACTAATTTGCCCGGTACTGACGTTAGACATACCGGTCTGTAATTGTCGGGATCACCCCTAGAGCCCTTTTTAAATATTGGTGTTACATTAGCTAACTTCCAGTCATTGGGTACCGTAGCCGATTTAAAGGACAGGTTACAAACCTTAGTTAATAGTTCCGCAACTTCACTTTTGAGTTCTTTCAGAACTCTTGGGTGAATGCCATCTGGTCCCGGTGACTTGTTAATGTTGAGTTTATCAATTAATTCCAAAACCTCCTCTAGTGACACTTCAATCTGTGACAGTTCCTCAGATTTGTCACCTACAAAAGCCAGCTCAGGTTTGGGAATCTCCCTAACATCCTCAGCCGTGAATACTGAAGCAAAGAATCCATTTAGTTTCTCCGCAATTACTTTATCGTCTTTAAGCGCTCCTTTTGTATTTCGATCGTCAAGGGGCCCCACTGGTTGTTTAGCAGGCTTCCTGCTACTGATGCACTTAAAAAACATTTTGTTATTACCTTTGGAGTTTTTGGCTAGCCGTTCTTCAAACTCCTCTTTGGCTTTTCTTATTACACTCTTGCACTTAAGTTGGCAGTGTTTGTGCTCCTTTCTATTTGCCTCACTAGGATTTGACTTCCACTTTTTAAAGGAAGTCTTTTTATCTCTCACTGCTTCTTTTACATGGTTGTTAAGCCACAGTGGCTCTTTTTTAGTTCTTTTACTGTTTTTCTTAATTTGGGGTATACATTGAAGTTGGGCCTCTATTATGGTGTCTTTAAAAAGGGCCCATGCAACTTGCAGGGATTTCACTTTAGTCACTGTACCTTTTAACTTTTGTCTAACTAACCCCCTCATTTTTGTATAGTTCCCCCTTTTGAAATTAAATGCCACAGTGTTGGGCAGTTGAGGAGTTCTTCCCACCACAGGGATGTTGAATGCTATTGTATTATGGTCACTATTTCCAAGCGATCCTGCTATAGTTACCTCTTGGACCAGCTCCTGCGCTCCACTCAGGATTAAATCTAGAGTCGCTTCTCCCCTTGTGGGTTCCCGTACCAGCTGCTCCATGAAGCAGTCATTTAAAGTATTGAGAAATTTTATCTCTGCATTTCGTCCTGAAGTGAAATGTTCCCAGTCAATATGGGGATAATTGAAATCCCCCACTATTATTGGGTTCTAAAATAGCCTCTCTAATTTCCCTTAGCATTTCATCATCACTATTACTGTCCTGGTCAGGTGGTCGATAATAGATCCCTAATGTTATATTTTTACTAGAGCATGAAATTTCTATCCATAGAGATTCTATGGAACATGTGGATTCGCTTAAGATTTTTACTTCATTTGAATCTACACTTTCTTTCACATATAGTGCCCCTCCTCCCCCTGCACGACCTGTTCTGTCCTTCCGATATATTTTGTACCCCAGAATGATTGTGTCCCATTGATTGCTCTCAGTCCACCAGGTTTCTGTGATGCCTATTATATCAATGTCCTCCTTTATCACAAGGCACTCTAGTTCACCCATCTTATTATTTAGACTTCTGGCATTTGTGGACAAGCACTTTAAAAACTTATCCCTGTTTATTAGCCTGCCTTTTTCTGATGTGCTAGATTCTTTTTTATGTGACTGTTTATCATCTGATCTGGCCCTTACATTATACTCTTCAAGTCCTCTGCTCCTGACTATAACCTGGAGATTCTCTATCATCAGACTCTCCCCTAAGAGAAGTCTGTGTCCGATCCACACGCTCCTCTGCAGCAGTCGGCTTTCCCCCATCTCCTAGTTTAAAAACTGCTCTACTACCTTTTTGATGTTTAGTGCCAGCAGTCTGGTTCCACTTTGGTTTAGGTGGAGCCCATCTCTCCTGTATAGGATCCTCCCATCCCAGAAGTTTCCCCAGTTCCTAATGAATGTGAACCCCTCCTCTCTACACCATCGTCTCATCCACGCATTGAGACTCTGAAGCTCTGCCTGCCTACCTGGCCCTGCGCATGGAACTGGGAGCATTTCTGAGAATGCCACCATAGAGGTCCTGGATTTCAGTCTCATCCCTAGCAGCCTAAATTTGGCTTCCAGGACATCTCTCCTACCCTTCCCTATGTCATTGGTACCTACATGTACCACGACCACCGGCTCCTCCCCAGCACTACACATAAGTCTATCTAGATGCCTCGAGAGATCCGCAACCTTCGCACCAGGCAGGCAAGTCACCATACGGTTCTCCCGGTCATCACAGACCCAGCTATCTACATTTCTAATAATTGAATCTCCCATTACTAACACCTGCCTTTTCCTAGAAACTGGAGTTCCCTCCCCTGGAGAGGCAACCTCAGTGCGAGAGGCAACCCCAGCACCATCTGGAAGGAGGGTCCCAACTACGGGAAGGTTTCCCTTTGCTCCCATTGACTTCTCTGCTTCCCTGGGCCGTTCTTCCTCCTCAACAGCACCGGGGCTGTCTGAGCGGAGGTGGGACAATTCTACAGTGTCCCGGAAAGCCTCATCAACATACCTCTCTGCCTCTCTTAGCTCCTCCAGTTCCGTTGGGGTAAATGTAGTTAGACACAGACAACTGCTTAGATTCAGACAATACACCAACATTGTTACAAACTGGACAGATTCTATCCCAGGGGTTCTCAAACGGGGGGTCGGGACCCCTCAGGGAGTCGCAAGGTTATTACATGGGGGTCATGAGCTGTTAGCCTCCACCCCAAACCCCGCTTTGCATCCAGCATTTATAATGGTGTTAAATATATAAAGAAGTGTTTTAATGTATAAGGGGGGGTCGCACTCAGAGGCTTGCTATGTGAAAAGGGTCACCAGTACAAAAGTCTGGGAATCCCTGTTCTAGCCCCATCTTTGTTGTTAAGAGGAGCTGTTTTTTCAGGATGATAAAGTTCCTGAAGTTCCTTTATTCACTTGAGTTGGAGCTTAAGTCTGTCCACTTTTGCCTTAGCTTCTAGTTCCTGCAATGGAATATCTGCCATTTTTTGTTCATGTTCAAAGCACAGGCATTCTCTTTCAGCAGCTTCTCCTTCCATACCAGCTATTTTTTGCTTTTGTTCAAGTTCTAGCCACTGGTTTCTCACTGCAAGCATTTTCGCTGAGTCTGCTTCCTTATCACTGGCAAGTCACTGATTTTTCAGTTCCTGCTCTGGGGTCTTTTGCTTAAAATACAACCCTCTCTGTAAGCACAATTCTTCCAGGCTTTTTCTGTCAGGATCTTGATCATGGGTCACTCATTGTAACTGATTTTTAACCCTTAAATTCTCCAATATCAAAATTTAATTTTGACCA
Source organism: Mauremys reevesii (assembly GCF_016161935.1). Classification (NCBI taxonomy): domain Eukaryota; kingdom Metazoa; phylum Chordata; order Testudines; family Geoemydidae; genus Mauremys; species Mauremys reevesii. The sequence goes on along the minus strand of NC_052646.1, from coordinate 9,789,767 downwards.
GTGAGTGGTTCCGATCCAAAAACCCAATTAACCTGTGGTCATGTGCATTCCAGTACAACTACACCACTGTGAGCTAGGTATGGTCACTCAATTAGCGTGAACCTCAAAGAATGGGGCAGCCAATCCCCACGAAGCTGGTGGATATTCCAATACTTGGATTTACCAAACCAGCATAAAATAGCTTCTTTATTACCTTACTAGTTACTCAGAAGTCCAAACAACACAGTTCCCTTAAAGTGATCCAGCCTCAGGCCTCCATCCAGGTACCCACGACAAATATGATGAAAATTTCTGTAAATCTTATTTCATCATATAAAAGAAAAGGTTCTACCAATCCCAAGGGATCGGACACATTACCTCCCAGGTAACAAATGTTTTAGATCTTGCCTAAATACACGCTACAGCCAGTTCTTGTTAACTAAACTAAAATGTATTAAAAAAACAAGAGAGAGAGAGTATGGTTAAAAGATCAATATACATACAGATATGAGTTCAATTCATTGAGGTTCAGAATCACAGCAGAGATGGTGAGCTTTGTAGTTGCAAAGAGTTCCTTTAGAGTTCAGGTCATAGGTCATAGTCCAATGTCCAGATCTCATATTCAGGGCGGACCTGCATAACTGGGACCTCAGTCTTGCAACTCAAACGTCCCCTGAAGAAGCTTAAGCAGATCTGAGATGACAGAATCAGGACCCATTTTATACAATTTATCTTTTGATAAGTTGGAATTCCTCAGGGAACAAAAGGTAATTAGGATGATTTTGAAGGAGGTCCATCACCAGTACTTAGCTATACGAATTAGCATAAGGCCATTTGCTTGTTCCTCCACCATTCCCAGATTATTTGCTATACATTTCAAGGAGAGAGGAATACAGAGATATCCCATGTTTACAATTCATTTAAATGATAAGATGTTCTTTTGATCTCTGAATGATCAGAATACAGCATAGACAGGGACCGTTGATTACATTGTGGACCCTACTCATACATAAGTAAATACACAAAACCACAAACATTATCTCCCCACATGTCTTTTGAGGGTTATTTATTTCACAGGATGTTTAATCCTTTCTACCCATGCATCACATCCTGTTTAATGCTGATTACCGATACCCAGATGAAACTGCAGAGGCTATTTGAGGATGTGGAAAGGAATTCCCACCAGGGGTCAGGACAGGGCTGGTCAGTGCTCCCAGAGGTGTGTTGGGATCTTTAATTGATAGCCTGGGGGTACTAAAATCTCATTCCGTGGGCAAGTTAACGATAGAAATGGAAGGGGGTGGGAGTCATGTCAGTGTGTTATCCTCTGTGGTGCAGCGGGGGCGACTCATTCCCCACCCCCTCACTCCAGGTCCTTGATTGGTGGAAGTGTTGATACTACATCACTGGAAATGGGTCAAGCAGGGGGTTGTTCGAAAACCTGTTCACCCATGGATACAATGGTACCAACCATGGCAAATCTAGAACAATTGCACAGATGTATATTTGAGAATGTTTAAAAATCAGCATTTATTAAATTCTACTTTATGCAGGGATGCATTGCTCATACATAAAGTAACACTGGGCTTTGGTAATCCTTGGGAAGTTAGCCTGGGCATGTAGGAGTGAAAATATATATTCGGCAGTGTTGTCCTTCTTCAGGCCACCAGCACTAGATGCTTTGTTGCCCTGATCCTCATCTGCGCCGTACTCACACGTCTCCATACAAAGCAGGCTGCTGGCCAAACTTTTGCAGGGTGGTGAGCATCTGGTTAAGCACGTGAGCATTTGATTAGCTGAAGGATTGATTTGGGAGTGCATGGTGTTTCGTACATAACTGGTGTGACCAGTTCATCCTCCAAGATCCATCTCTGCCCGATAGGAGAGGGTAGTTTTGGATGCACTTGATCATCCTGGAGCCATTTCGTTGCTTGATAATTTGCCCACTTGATAGCAGGTATAAATGCATCCCTTGTCAGTGGCAGTTTTTCTCCATTTGACTGTTTCTTGGAAGACATCCACCGGTGTAGCTCTGCAAGTGTTGTAATGTTGGTAAACTTGGTAAACTTCAAACGGTAAACTTGGCATATGGATGCCTCCAGTGCATTTATCAGTCACTCATCAGTGACTGTCTCAGCCATTCTGAGCACCTTCCGAGCGAGGAGAGAGTCTTCGGAGGCTGAATCAAATGCCCTTCAGGAAGGTAATTTGGTCTTTCCAGCCAACCTTCCAGTAGTGTCACACCTGGAAGGGCATGGAAACCTGGCAGTGCAGCGGCTTTGCATGGTCCAAGTGATAGGTCTGAGGGATATACAGCGAGTCTGTTTCCCAGCGGCAGGCAGAGAAACAGAATCTTGTAGACGTCTTGGGTAGTGTCTCACAGAGAGCACTAGAACGTCTGTCTTGTGCAGAAATCCAGAGTTTAGTAGCACCTTTGTCTGTGGCATCGATGGCATGCAAGATAACTATAGTGTCACCTCCTCTTGGGAACTAGGAAGAAATTCCATTGATCAGTGCGAGGCAGCAGCAGCAGGCATTTTTCCTGCAAAGATATGCAGCTAACACGTCCTTCGTTCGAGAATGAGACTAGTTTCTTCCTTGTGACACTGGAGATCTTTGTGGAATCAATGATTTTTATGCAGAACAGGAGCAATGCTATGGAATCTCTTTTTGGTAATATTATTAACTGATTCCTCTGCATACATGTCAAACATGAGGCAGACTTTGTCATAGGTCCCGTAGTCTCTCCGTAGCCTCATAATGAAGTGTTCAGCCGAATCGCGGCAGGTGTTAAGTTTCTAGTTTGTCGAGCGAGTCTACCTCAGCCATACCCTCTATGATTGCTACACTGAAAGGCCTCTGCTGGCATAAGGTACTGGTCACATTGTTAGAAGCCGCTGGCTTGGAAAGACCACGCAAGGTGTACATTAGGACACGTACTGTAGGACAAAATGCTTCTCTGTAAAAATTTAACAGCTGGAAACAGTCTTCATATTACTGTTGACATCAGCACTTTCTTCTGCTTTTGCGGCTCTTGTGCTGCAATTCATCTCTGCATCCAGCATTGCTCAAAACGATGTCCATATCCTACAGTTCATCTTCAGTGAATGCTTTGAGTTGTTTGGCTAAGCCGCTGTTCCTCTTCAGTCCTGTTCAAAGCACATTTCTTTGTACTGAGCCTCTGTATCGGCCATCGTCACCACTGCTTTCCCATCCAGCAGAGGCTCTGCGAGGCAATTTACAAACTCCAGCTAAGTCGCAGTTTTCAGTAGCAAAGTCGGTAGTTGTTTCAGATTTTTTTTTTTTTTACCTTTTGATGCAACAGATTACAAACATTCTTGGTACAGAGCTTGATGTGATCTGCAATGTCATATGCATGGGTGTCTTTTAGGTCAATGCACCTACTTGATTTTACTTTCTGTGCATCGATTTTGCTAAGAGTGACTGCTTCGTATAGTTTCTCACCAGTCTCACATGTTGAAACTCTGCTTAATGGATACTTTTTGGCTTCTGGCTTACTGCAGAAGAAGCAGGTGTTCTTCTTGAAACACATGTGGTAGGACCTAATATAAGGTGCGTCTTGCCCACAGCTGGCCTTTGTCTCAATGTCTTCAACCTTTTCTTGATGCTTGATGTACTTCTGTACCAAGCTGGCTGAGTTCAGTTTATGGGTGCATGTAAAGTGACACAGAGCATTGTGTTTAGCCAGGTTCTCCACCGTGGTATTTGCCAAAGATTCAGCTACTAGTCAGTACTCTCTGTCTCCCCATTGATACCTAAAACCGATCAAGACCAAAGTAAAAACAAGGATTTTGGAATAAATTCCTTTGGGATTGTAATTAATCATGCTACATAATGTACATTAGGTATTTGCATACGGATTCCAGTTACTTCTGCTGGATGCTGACATCTTAACCAGCGCCTCCTGTTCAAGCTGTCCCGTAGTGATTCGAGTCTGAGTACCAGCCTCAGGGCAGACTGTGAAGAAGGAAGACACAAACCTTACATTGGCTGTGAATGCTATACTTAGCTTTCACCAACCATTTATTAAATTCCTGATGGCCTATAACAACCTAACCATGGAGTCACAGACAGTCCTCTTGGGTACTCTGACCTATCTCACCATGCACGTAAGCTTACCTTTTGTGATAGAGGGTCCCTTACCCCCAAACATCGCAGCAATATTCAGGTTACGCCCAGTCCCAAAGGACAGGTCACTTGGACTTTAGAGCTCACATCAAAGACAAGGTTTGTAGCCAATCCTAAATAAACTACCCAAAGATTTATTAACTAGGAAAAGGAAAGCCAGAAGCTGGGAATGGACGACAGGGGATGGATCACTTGATGATTACCTGTTCTGTTCGTTCCCTCTGGGGCACCTGGCATTGGTCACTGTCAGAAGACAGGACACTGAGCTAGATGGACTTTTGGTCTGATCCAGTCTGGCCGTTTTTATGTTCTTATGAAATGAGAGCTATTGACAAGGTTAAAGCAGGTAAACATAGACACACAAATGAGTTCCAATCTTAAGTTTCAAAAAGTAACAGAAGCTTCTAGGACAAGCAAGCTCTATATGTCCTTTAGGGCTAACCCAGACCAAGCACTGGGGATCTTTCACTTATGCTTAGTAATCCTTGGCCCTTGGAGTTGTCTACACAGGGATCAAAAGCCCACAGTGGGCCCAGGTCAGATGACTTCATAGAATCATAGAATTCAAGATCAGAAGGGACCATTATGATCATCTAGTCTGACCTCCTGCAAGATGCAGGCCACATAAGCCGATCCACCCACTCCTGAAATAATTCTCTCCCTTGACTCTGCCGTTGAATGCTCCAAATCATGATTTAAAGACTTCTAGTAGCAGATAATCCACCAGCAAGCGACCCCTGCCCCATGCTTCGGAGGAAGGTGAAAAACCTCCAGGGCCACTGCCAATCTACCCTGGAGGAAAATTCCTTCCCGACCCCGAATATGGCGATCAGCTGAACCCCGAGCATGCGGGCAAGACTCTCCAGCCAGACCCTCTGGAAAAAGGCTAACAATATCCTATCATTGACCCTTTGTACTAATTACCATTGTGGCACGTTATTGACCTATTGACTAAACCCGTTATCCTATCATACCATCCCCTCCATAAACTTATCTAGCTTAATCTTAAAGTCATGGAGGTCCTTCGCCCCCACTGTTTCCCTCGGTAGGCTGTTCCAGAATTGCACTCCTCTGATGGTTAGAAACCTTCGTCTAATTTCAAGCCTAAATTTCCTGACTGACAATTTATATCCGTTTGTCCTCGTGTCCACATTAGCACTGAGCTGAAATAATTCCTCTCCTTCCCTGGTATTTATCCCTCTGATATATTTAAAGAGTGCAATCATAGGGCTTGGGCTTGCAGAGCTCGGATTCTGGGGCTGAAAGGTTGCTGTACAGGTGTTCGGGCTCAGACTGGAGACCAAGTTCTAGGACACTGCGAGGGTGGAGGTCCCGGAGCTTGGGTTCCAGCCTGAGCCCGAACATCACCACAGCAATTTTTAGCCCTGCAGCCCGAGCCCTGTGAACCCAAGTCAGCTGACCTAGGCCAGCTATGGCCGTGCAGCAGGTCTTTTGTCCCTGTGTCGACATACCCTGAGAATCCAAGAAGCATAAAAGACGCAGTTCCTCCTTGCTGAGGCTTTTTATTTCTTTCCCCTTTCTACTTTGAATTGCAAATTCAGCTCTTGGGAGGAACTGACTTGCATGTCTCCTCTTTGCTGACTGCTTTCCATCCCCGCATCCCGTAAAGTCTTTTGTCCTCTGATGTTCCACAACAGTTGGGTGTCACTGGGCCTTCTCTGTGGGGCAGGAGATAACACCCCCTGCTGGAGACTGATATTTCACACTAACTAGTGTCTCTTTCCTTTCTGGTGACTTACAGATACTTTCAATGCAAATGCTTCAATATTACCTTACATTAGGGGATATGGATGTTCTAAATGAGATTAATGCAGGCAGCCGTTTACAAGCCTTCAATAAAGTCTAATCACTAAGCACATTTTTATAATTTTCATACCTATTTTAACAATACTAACCTACAGGGGAGCCAGACTAATTCCACCTGTGTGTTTGTCAGCGTTCAGCTGTAGACATGGGGCCTTTGGATGAGTTTTCCCCTGGCCTGTCAGCATCATGCTCATTACAACTCTTGTGACATCATATACACATGCATCCAACGAAGTGGGTATTCACCCATGAAAGCTCATGCTCCAATACGTCTGTTAGTCTATAAGGTGCCACAAGACTCTTTGCTGCATACACAAAGCTGGTAATCAGTCCCACTGAACTGCTTTTTTTGTGTGCTGATGATGGCAAATCAACTTTAAGCACTCCTTCCATTTATAGTAATCTGCACCATTAAAAAAATGTAAGCCAGCATCGTGTTCGGAGCATTAACTGGTAACACGATACTGTCAGGCGAGGGCTGCAGTTTAGCTTTGGGAGGGCTGCAGGTTTGACATGCCTGTTTTAAGGTATAATTTTAAAAACCCTTGATTTAAAAAAAAAAACCGAGGAGAACTTGTGGCACCTTAGAGACTAACAAATTTATTTAAGCATAAGCTTTGATGGGCTAAAACCCACTTCATCGGATGCATGCAGTGGAAAATACAGTAGGAAGATATATATACACACACATATGTCTGTAAGCCCCCCAACCTGAAGCAAATACTCACCAGCAACCACACACCACAGAACAAAAACACTAACCCAGGAACCTATCCTTGCAACAAAGCCCATTGCCAACTCTGTCCACATATCTATTCAAGGGACACCATCATAGGACCTAATCACATCAGCCACGCCACCAGAGGCTCGTTCACCTGCGAATCTACCAACGTGATCTATGCCATCATGTGCCAGCATTGCCCCTCTGCCATGTACATTGGCCAAACTGGACAGTCTCTACGCAAAAGAATAAATGGACACAAATCAGACATCAAGAATTATAACATTCAAAAACCAGTTGGAGAACACTTCAACCGCCCTGGTCACTCAATAACAGACCTAAAAGTGGCAATAGTACAACAAAAAAACTTCAAAAAAAGACTCCATCAAGTAACTGCTGAATTGGAATTGGAATTTACAAAGTAGACACCATTAAATTAGGCTTGAATTAAGACTGTGAGGGAATGGGTCATTACACAAAGTAGAACTATTCCCCCTACTGTTACTCACACCTTCTTGTCAATTGTTGGAAATGGGCCATCCTGATTGTCACTACAAACTTTTTTTCCCTCCTGCTGACACTAGCCCACCTTAACTGATTACTTGCATTATAGCTGGTATGGCAACACCCATTTTTTCCATGTTCTCTGATTTTTATGAATTAACTGACACCACCCTTACCTTCCTATCATTAACTTGCTCACAGAATTACACATGCTGCCATGACATGACCACCAATAGTCAGGACCTTGGGTTATAAACAAAAGATTCTACCTCTGGCAACACAGCGCCCCCTAGAGGTGCTCTGGGGTATTCATTGGCCGGAAAAAGGGCTGTTCGATACTCTCCCCTCCAGGTTCGGACCATGCCAAGCTTGTGAAATCTGATAGAATCGCCAGCTCTGCCTGGCCTCTTCTGCTGAAAGAGAGACCGTGTTTTTCACCAATGGCCCAGCCACCTTTTTGAGTCAGCCTGTAAAGAACCTCAGCGCTGACCTCTCTTGGTGAGCGGCACAAGCCAGGCAGCACGGTTACGGCAGGGGGCAGGAGATGAGAGAGCCGGGTTCCACTTGTTCCACTACCTGAGAGGCCAAGCACCCACCGCTGCTGCTGATGTGGATGGGAGCAGCAGGTGCCTCCCATTACTTTCTCTTCCCTTTGTAAAAGTAGAGCTAATAAGTCTCACACCCTGCCTGTGAGGGAAAGAATTAACTCACAAATGACTGGAAATCATTTTGGGAAAAGACCTTCTCCTGAGTGGTGCCAAGTATTGGCAAAATGCTTAAAGAATCTCGTAAATGTCTGTAAGTGCTAACATCCTGGCTGGGTTTTTCAGAACTGCTGAAGGGTTATACCGGTGGTCAGTCTGATGATCGCAACGATCCCTTTTGGTCTTGGAATCCATAAAGGTGAATTCCCTTTAAAGGCTTCTTTGTTCCTTGCCTTTATGAATATTACCCTGGCCCTACCATGGCCTGGAAGAGGAGCTTTCACGCCGGGCGGAGGCTCAGCCAAACCGCGCAGCATGCGAAGGCACAGGGCTTTCAAAACCACCGTGAGCCAGAAGCACACCTCCCCAGCTTCCCTTCCTGCAACTCGGGAAAGTCTCCCCCCTCTGTGTCTGGCCATGCTACTGACACTGGACCAGGAATCACAGAATGACAGAATCATAGACTATCAGGGTTGGAAGGGACCCCAGGAGGTCATCTAGTCCAATCCCCTGCTCAAAGCAGGATCAAACCCAACTAAATCATCCCAGCCAGGGCTTTGTCAAGCCTGACCTTAAAACCTCTAAGGAAGGCGATTCCACCACCTCCCTAGGTAACCCATTCCAGTGCTTCACCACCTTCCTAGAGAAATTGTGTTTCCTAATATCCCACCTAGACCTCCCCCACTGCAACTTGAGACCATTGCTCCTTGTTCTGTCATCTGCCACCACTGAGAACAGCCGAGCTCCATCCTCTTTGGAACCCCCCTTCAGGTAGTTGAAGACTCCTATCAAATCCCCCCTCATTCGTCTCTTCTGCAGACTAAATAAGCCCAGTTCCCTCAGCCTCTCCTTGTAAGTCATGTGCCCCAGCCCCCTAATCATTTTCACTGCCCTCCACTGAACTCTCTCCAGGAAGACAATGACTCTAACAAAAAGAGCAATGCTTTATACTGTTGGGATTCCCCCTCTGAGATCTTTTCATGCACGACACGTCCTCCATATACAAAGTGATTTTACTCTTTGGGATGAGAGGCAGGAATTAGAAGGTCACATCTGCATCACTGGAGTGTTCCTGAGAGCATAAAACTGGAATGTTTCCTAGCACGCCGCGGAGAAGCACTGTCCAACCCCCTCACAGTGAAGAGGTGAAAGAACAGGCAGTGAGGGATGATGCTGCACTACAAGGGTAAGGCACAGCAGAACCAAAAGTGAGCCATCCGTGCTGCTCTTGACCCATGTGCATGCTAGGCCAATCTGCCCTGAAATCTACACCCTTCGCTTGTGCTGTTTGCAGTTGACCACTCGCCAGTGGTGCACAAGCAAACCAGGCAGGACTGACGGCACTTCCCTGCTGAATGGGTGAAATGGCCCATATCCACAGGGCACAGCTAGTCTTGTTGCTCATCATGTGTTATTTTTTAAAAATCCTCCTTGGAAACAGCTTTACTTCCTAGTACATTTAAAAATCACAACGGGAAGTGACACTGGTTGAAAAGCAAACTCGGCGTGTGTTCGACTAAAACCTGCCCTACTGCTGGGTTGTGTCTGTGAAGTCTTTCAGTGGTTGAAAGAGTCTATTTTCCCTGCCTCCCAACAGAGGGTCATATGCTCAGCAATTGTAACTCCATTGAACTGAGCAGAGCAGGGCTAATTTTTGATCAGCTGAGGATCTAGCCTAACGTCTTCACTGTTGTTTTATCTCTGTCCCTAAAATCAAAGTTCTTGCAGGACTTGCAGAGATTTAAAAAACAAGCCCTCTTATGCCATTCCCCGGGGTTATTGGTGTCAGCGTGCCCTTTTCAAGCAGGAAAAGCATGCCCATGCACCTCACAAGTGTCGCCGCATGTGGATCGGCAGCAAAGTTGAAGATCATAGAATCACAGAATATCAGGGTTGGAAGAGACCTCAGGAGGTATCTAGTCCAACCCCCTGCTCAAAGCAGGACCAATCCCCAACTAAATCATCCCAGCCAAGGCTTTGTCAAGCCAGGCCTTAAAAACCTTTAAGGATGGAGATTCCACCACCTCCCTAGATAACCCATTCCAGTGCTTCACCACCCTCCTAGTGAAATAGTGTTTCCTAATATCCAACCTAGACCTCCCCAACTGCAACTTGAGACCATTGCTTCTTGTTCTGTCATCTGCCACCACTAAGAACAGCCGAGCTCCATCCTCTTTGGAACCCCCCTTCAGGTAGTTGAAGGCTGCTATAAATCCCCCCTCCCTCTTCTCTTCTGCAGACTAAATAAGCCCAGTTCCCTCAGCCTCTCCTCATAAGTCATGTGCCCCAGCCCCCTAATCATTTTTGTTGCCCTCCGCTGGACTCTCTTCAATTTGTCCACATCCCTTCTGTAGTGGGGGAACCAAAACTGGACAAAATACTCCAGGCGTGGCCTGACCGATGCTGAATAGATCCAAAGCTTAGATCTGGATTGCAAATGTTTGCGGCCCAGTGCATGTTAATATTTATCAAATCAGGTTAAGGGGTTGAAAGTGAGAACCACATAGTGAGCGTGTGTTCTTGGAAAGATGTTATGACTTATTTACGTGACTTTTACCCTGCTCGACTTTTCCTTGAAGGACATCAAGCCTGTTCTTCCCTGTGTATTTGTAGGAGGAGCTTCCCTTAGAGCAGCAAAAGAGCTTTCTCTGCCCCTCGGTGAAAGGGGAGAGATGTTGGAATCCCGATCTTGAAGTCTTAGCGTGCGGGGGAGAGGGAGGAGGAAAGGCAGCAGCAGGCATTGTGTTGCAGTGGTCAAAGCCTTGGGGAGATCTCAGTGATCACAACACTCCGGAGACTGCGGCTGGTGCTGGGCCCCATTGGGCATGGCTGCTCGAAGATCACAGCCATGGAAGCAGCAGAGGCCACAGCCCAACAAGTGACTGAATCAAAATAAAAGACATTATTTGGCGATGACACCTAGCTCTGATCTAACACTTTTCACCAGGAGATCTCAAAGTGCTGTAGAGAGAACGTCAGGCTCGCTACCCCCATTTTCCAGAGGAGGAAGCTGAGTCCCAGAAGGGAGAGGTGACGTGCCCAACATTACCCAGCAGGTCCGTGGCAGAGTGGGGAACAGAACGCAGGTTTCCCGAGTTCCAGCCCAGTGCTCTAGACACTAGCTCACACTGCCTCCCCAAGAATTTCTTGTTCTTGGCTCCAGGATTGTGGCCCTGTGGCGGAGTGGGAATTTTTCATAATATTTTGGATGAGTATTGTGTGCCTCAGTTTCCCCTATGAGCTGCATGGTTAACCAGGTGTGTGTGGGCGGGATTGTTTACTCATTGCAGAGATACAGGTGTGACTGACGCCTGGCTATCTGGGGTCCAGGCCCATGGAGAGCCCCAGAAGACAATTGTCTGGACATTTGGTACCCTAGCAATGGATGACTGTGGATGGCACACCCTCTGCAGGAAGCCAGTCGATTGTGACTAGCTGGAGAACAAAGGGCTAGGAGGAGGGTCAGGTGGAGTGGTTAAGTGTGGGCTGCTAAAAGCAGGGAAGCTTCTGAACAGGGATTAAGAAAGGTTCAGAGGAGAGCTCTGGGTTCTGAACTAACCCAGATGGACTATGCTGTAACTTTCTGTTCTCTATGATAATCAAGGGCTTTCTGCACTGTGTTCCAGACACCTTCTGCTTTTACAATGCTGGCTAAGAGTCACTCCATATTAAGGAAATTTGGGGGTGTGGAGGGGGGAATTGCTCCCTTTGGGTGTGTAAGTCTCCCTCCGGGGTCCAATGCAGGTGGACTTGCTGTAGGGAGCTCACAGCGTGAAGCAGGGGTGCTGAAGACTCTGATGTTCACTCCCAGGAAGTAGTGAAACCAAGGCGCTCCCAGTGAGAGAGTGTGACCCCAAGGGGGCTGACACACTGAAGAGTTCTCCCAGGGACTGTTCCAGAGCCGTATGAGAGCACTGGACCTGTGGATCCGTGACAGGCCTTTCCCTCTAGCTCACCAGCAAAGACCACCCCAAGCTCCTTCCAGATGGGGCTGTCATGTGGGGAAGTCCCACGCTGGAGGGTCAGGGATCCCATTCTGGGGAAAAGAAAGTAGAAAGGGAGAGGATCAGGTTGACGGAGCTGATCCATCCCTTCTGGGATCCCAGTGCAGCCCTATGGCTTGTACCTGGCCTCCCCGTAGGAGTCTGTTTGTGGGAAGCCTGGCCCGTGACTGACCGTCTGGGGCCTAAGGGCGGGATGCGGCAGGGAGGGCAGCCACCCTCCTGCTTACCGCATTGGCCATGCCATGGGTGGAGGGATTCAGTGAAAACGCAGGCCCTGCTAGCAGCACCAACATACAGAAATAAAAACTCTGGTGGCATGAGAAATTACTGCCCTGCTCACACATGAGGCACTCCCCGGTGAGAAAGCAGCGTGGGTAGCCCCATGGCTTATGGGCAGCCCAGTAACAAAGCAGCTGGCCTAGCCCAGAGCATCAGGCCAAGGCAGGGGAGAGGCGGCACTGCGGGGCGGCTGCCCACCCATGGGACGGATGATGACAGGGTGCTGGGCACAGCTGAGGGAGTCTCCCAAGGCAAGTGGCTGGTCACTGGGAGGAGCAATCCCGCCCTGGCCCCCGGGGGGAAACGGGGGTTGTTATATCCCTGATTGCAGTGACCCTACAATAACAGAGCAGGGCTCCCAGAGGCAGGCTGCACTGGCACCCTGGGGCTGAGTGGGGGCCTTGCAATGACACACCAGGCTGATGTGACTGTGCAGCTAATGGGGGGGGGGTCAAGGGACCCTACAGTAGCACAGGGGTCTAATGGGGGAGGGGACCCTACAATACCAGTGGACCTGGCGCGGGCAGACCCTTCCCTAACACGGGGCCTGGGCCCCACCCCCTGGGCCGCGACCCTACAATAACAATCCCCAGGCCCTGAGGGAAGCGGGTGTCGCGAAGCCGCCGCTGCCGTAAAGCGTGGGCGGAGCCGCAAAGCGTCCCCGGCGGAGGGAGGCGGCGCAGTAAGATGGCGGCTGGGCAGCAGCCCGGGGAAGGAGGATCTCGGCCTGAGCGGGCCCGGGGCCGCTGGGAGTAGGGTCCGTCCGCGTCCCCCGGAGCCGCGGCCTGGGCGGGCCCCGCTCCCGGGTCCCCCGGGACAGGCCCCGGCCCGGCCCCCTCCCCCTCCCGGGACAGGCCCCGCTCCCCTCCCCCAACCAGGCCCCGGCCCCGGCCCTGTTCCTCCTCCCGGGACAGGCCCCGCTCCTCCCCAACCAGGCCCTGTTCCCCTCCCCTCCCGGGACAGATCCCGGCCCCTCCCCCACCCCTCAGCTCAGCTCCGCTCCCCTCCCTCTCCCGGGACAGATCCCGGCCTCTCCCGGGACAGGCCCTGCTCCCCTCCCTCAGCCCGGCCCTGCTCCCCTCCCCCTCCCGGGACAGAGCCCGGCCCCGCCCCTTCCCGGGACAGGCCCCGCTCCCCTCCCCCAACCCTCAGCCCCGCTCCCCTCCCCCTTCCGGGACAGATCCCAGCCCCGCTCCCCTTCCCCCCGGGACAGGCCCCGCTCCCGTAGCCCGAACCCGCTCCACCCCCGGCCAGGCCCTGGCCCCGCTTCCTCCCCCTCCGCCCGGGACACGCCCCCCCGCCTCCCTCTCTCGTACAGGCCCCGGCCCCGCTGGGACGGTCCCAGGGTTCCAGGCCATCCCTGTTCGGGCCCCTCCTCTGTGGTTGGGGGGTTGCTCCTGGACCTTCCGTGCTCTGGCTCAGGTGCCTCCTGACCCGGCCTGCACCTGGCCATGCTCCTGCTCCCTCCCCGTTATTCAGCCCTGCAGAGAGCGGCTGAACCTGGCTCTTCCTCCAGCTTTAGCTTTAACGGTGTCGGGCGGGCATGTGTGGGAAACTCGTGAGCTGTATTTGGGGAGCAGGGAGCAGGTGTCTCTTCTGGGGTTCACCCAGAGCGGCCATCTCGGGCCCTTTATGTGGGCCCTCGACCACACACACTAGGCTGGCATGGAATACTTTTACTGCATTTAATCTTTAATTGAAACAAAAACATACATGTACTTGCGGGAGGGGGGGAATGGGGTGGTTGAAGTCGGTCTGAGCTATCTTTAGTTCAGAGTAGTAGGTGCAAGAGGGTGAGATCCATTATACATGGCAACTCTTGAATTTAAACTTTTTTTTTTTCAGTCTTTCAGCAAATCTACAGAGCCAGTTTCCCAGGTGCTGCTGGGTCTGTGTGGTGGATAGAAGTAGGAAAGGTGAGTGCCTCTAAAACTGTCTTGTGTTCAGTCTAATGTATCCCAGCCTGGGGCCAGCAACTTTTCTTTTCCTTTGGTTTTTTTTTGCTTTGTTTGTTTGTTTTTTGGGGCGGGGTTTGACAGGTGATTTAAATATTAGCGACTTGTTGTTTTTTTTCTAAGGTGAATGACTAGATATACCTGGGCTAGTGAGCTGCTGCTCATATGCTTGTGACCATGTTCTCTAGTAGTTAAAGCAGCAGATCGGGAATCAGGACTCCTGGGTTTCGTTTCCTTTTCTGCCACTGACCCTTTGTAAGAACATAGGAATTGCCATACAGGCTTTGCCAATGGGCTGGTTAGTTCAATATCCTGTTTCCAGCGTCACCTGTAATAGATGCTTTAGAGAAAGGTGCAAGAAACCCTTTAAAGGGCAATCTGGAAGAAATCGCCAATGGACAGGTTATACCATAACCCCAGGACCTTGGCTTATGAGATATAGATATAGATATATTCCTTATCCCATGTAATGTAACTGGATGTTCTTATTATCCATGTAAGTGTTTAATCCTATTAATAATCTTATTAAACTTTTGTCCTCAGTGATTTCTTGAGGCAGTGAGTTTCACATGTTAATTGTGCTGTTTGTTTTTTGGTTTTAAACATGTTGCCTTTTATCAGAATCAGATATCCCTGTCTTGTAATGACTCTAGAAATAGGATTACCTGATCGCCTTCTGTACTGTTTCTTAGTTTGTGCCTGTCGTGTCTCTCCTTATTTATCTTCCCTAAACTAAGGAGTTGTCAACGTTAGAAAGTTGTATTGCTATAACCATACCAGTACAGTTAAATAGGTGCAACCGCTCCCCCCCCCCCCAATGAGCACAGTTATATCAATAAAGGTACTCATACCAGTATAACTGTTCTTGTATGAGAGAGGGGAGTGGCGCATACCGGTACCGTATAACTGCATTTATACTAGGTCTTTTACCGGAATAACTAATTAATAAAAAAATCACATCCCTAAGTGACGTAGGTGTACCTACCTTAGAACCTCCTGAGATAAGGTGGACAGAAATGAGCACGGTAATCGAGGTGAAGGGGTCCTATTGACTTCTGAATAGCTTTATAATATTTGCTTTCTTGTTGTTTGTACATCAGAACACTCTAGGGTTGTTGTGGTGGTTTTTTTTTTCTTTGACAGTATCGCACATTGAAGTGTCCAAAAATGGTGCCCAAGTCTCTTTCCTGAGTGGCTAATTAACTAAGGCCTGGTCTGCACTTGATAGTTTGACCACTCTTTATTTTGGTTAGTGGGGTGATTTTCTTTGTTTTGTTTGTTTTTAACTGAAAGAACTGTCCATGTGAGCTCTTTGGCAGGTATAAAAGCAATGTATACAGGTATATTTGTACCTGTAGGAGAAGGCGAATAGCCATACTGAGGCTATAGCTACTTAGGGCTGGTCTGTGATGGTGGTGGTGGGGGAGGATCGAGCTAAGATACACAACTTCAGCTACGTGAATAGCGTAGCTGAAGTTAAGTATCTTAGTTCGACTTACCTGGCCGTCCTCACGGCGGCGAGTCGTCTGCCGCGGCTCCCCCATCGAAGCTGCTTACTCCTCCTGCCGAGGTGGAGTACAGGCGTCAATTCGCGGATCGATTTATTGCATCTCGTCTAGGCGCAATAAATCGATCCCCAATAGATCAATTGCTACCCGCCAATCCGACAGGTAGTATAAACGTACCCATAGCCCCCTACTGTAGATGCAGTATACAGTGACTGAAGGAGGCATTCTGCCGGTGTAGGAACACCACTTCCCATTAGCTGGGCTGACAGGAACACTCTGTTGGCATAGCTTTCCCTGCACTGGGGGTTTTGTCAACGTTGCTCTGTCGCTATGGTGTGTCGTGTCATCGTCGTCCCTCTCTTTTCTCCTCCCCCCGCTGCCTGACCTAGCTATGCCGGTATAAGTTTTAAGTGTAGACCAGGTGTGGGATAAAGCACCTTTATATTGTGATAACTGTGCTCTCGCTAGGGGGTTGAACTGCTTTGACTGTACTGGTATAGCTAAAGGGTTACAGATCTTGCGTGTAGACAACCCATAATGTGGGTGAATAACTCAAGGATTGTTCTTTCCAGTGTACGCTACCTTGTGTCTGACACTGAATTTAATTGGCCATTTTGCTGCCTGGTTGTGTGATGTCAGGCAAATCACATCTTCTCTTCTTCTGCCAAATGGAGTCAATTGTCTCTTCAAACAGGGTAGGGGTGAACCTGAATGTGAAGGGTTCTGAGTGTCTCTGACAAATGGCGGAGGGGGATCTCTCTCTTACAGTTTGGCAACATTTGTGAAGCTAGTTGTGTCAAAGCCTCATTGAGTTGAATTGAGTGCCTTGGATATGGCATGTAAAATAATATTATTCATTGACAAGGCCTTTCCGTTGTGCTTCAGAACTAGCCTATTGTGCAGGAATTTAAAGGTGTTCTGTTTGTGGTAGCTTTGAGGTGCTTTATCTCTAAAAGGAAACCCTTAATTTAATGGGTTATCTCCCCCCCTTATGATTTTAAAGAAAAAGAGTAGCCAAGAGCTGATCTGTGTGCCCCCAAGAGAGGGTGAATCTGGAAATTTAAAGTGTGTGTGTGTATTACTCAGGACACTGCCAGGTTAAAAAAAAAAAATCATACAGTTTTCTCCATTAATTGGGATGCACTTCATTGGGAAATCTGCATATTTGGTGTGATCTTCAGGACCTGTGTTAGCCTCATAGCTTCCCTAGTATAGAGAGGGCCTTCCTAAAAACATGCCCACTGTTGATACCACTGGTTCTGCTCTCTTGATGTTAACTGCATTCGTGGCCCTAAGAGAGAAACACCAGCAGTCTGCCTAACACCATCTTGATTAGATCTGCTCGTAGGATGCTTGTATGATATGCTGTTAAAAATGCTGGCAGTCTGTCTACAGGAGAACCTGGTCCTGCACAGAGCACCATGCAAGAGGACATCTGGGCTCATGCAGTTCTCTCTGCAGGGTTGTGTCTTAAGGCTTCCAGTGTTGCTAACATTTGGAGATCTTTAGAAAATGTTCCTATTGTAAATAGGATATTACAGTGAATGGCAAAGACTGATGACTAATCAGTACAGGATTGGCATAACCTTTGCTTACCAGTGAGCTCATTTAGCTAGTGCACTAGGGTAAGTGGTCTTTACCCAGGTTTTCCATGGGTATGACTTTCTACTGAACCTCTGGTTAGTTATTATGGACTATGCCAAATAAAGACATGTGTGTTTGGGAGGGGTTAGGGAAAGGAGGAGATTTGCAGCATGGTAGCACGTAGGGTCCCCAGTCGTAGATCAGGGTCCCATTGTGCTAGGTGCTGGACAAACACATCAAAAAGGCTTCCTCTGCCTTGAAGCGCTGACAAGCTTCAGTAATGTGTATTACTGATGTGTATCAGCACAATAACTCATCTCCAGGCCCTTCAGGCTTTTGAGAAAGTCTTGTCACTTAACTGAGATCAGACTCCACTGGGAAGGCTCCACTAAGAGAAGTCTTCTGTAGTAGAGAATCCCCTTGAGTTTATTGGATTGCTGCTTCTTGTGTGTCAGAGGCAGCATTTGTTTAGTGGAAGAGGCCCCAAACTAGTAGTCAGAGGACTTTGTTTCTAATCCCAGTTCTGCCACTGACTTGCTGTGACTCTGGACAAGTCACTTCCCCTCTCTGTGTCTCTTGTTCCCCGTCTTACAGATGGGCGTAATGATACTCACCTGTCTCTGCAACACACTGACATCTCTGGCTGGAAGGTGCCATGGAGTGCTCTGTTTTTAAAACTAAAAGGATTTCCGAAGCATCTAATGTGCTGTCTCCTCTGGGTAGGCAGTGAAACTAAAGTAAACAGCATCCCTGGAAGTATTAAGTCTGGTCAATTTCACTGTCAGGTTCTCATGCACTAGGACAGCGTAAATCCCCATCACTCTAAGGCAAGGCTTAAGAGCAATCAAAATATTTTCATTTAAATTAAAATAATGTAAATATCAGTTGACATCCCCATCCCTCTCTTATTCTTGAATTACTTTTGTAATACTGAGGGGTGGCGGTGTTGTATGAGTTGTAGCTGGGAGGACTTTGGAAAGAGAATGAACAGTAGCTGTCTGGCTGGAATGCCATTAGCCAGAGCTATACCCTAGAAAGGAGTGATGGTGGAGGGGGCAGCTATGGCAGAAAAGCAGAGAGCTGACTAGGGGTAGGGGTTCCAGCCCTGTGGTTTTCATACTATGTAATTGGGCTTCACATGTTGCACACATCTGAAATGTAACTGAGTGCTCAACAGTAGAATGTGCCTTTTGGAAGGTGGGGGTCCGGGGCTAGCTGCAGCTATCTACTGAGAGTCCAGAGTGCTGCCTTTTTTGACATATTCCTAGAGTGGCATGTTGCGATGAAAGGGTTATTGGGCTGTGTAAGATCTTCATCAAATTACATTTTGGGCCTAAACCACAGGACAGCCTCCCTGGTTCTTAAAGGAGCCAGGTTGCCATACTCCAGTACTTAGGAGAAAATCCTGCTTAAATATAGGAGTCTCAAGTGAACAAGTACAAGGCGGTGAGAGTGTACGAGAGATCCAGTGCATGCAGATACAAAGGGTTGTGTTCACAGCAGGGATCTGTCTGCAGAGACCCATGGGATTTTTGCTGTCTGGTAAAGCAGATGACCCTGAAGGTAGGGAGTCTTCAGTAGACCAGAGAAATGCCTGACATTTTTCATACTGCTGCCCTATCTCCACAGCCATTGTGCCTGTGCGGCTTAGTCCAAATGTGGCTGCGATACTGTATGTTCTGGCAAAGCTAGTCCATTAGTGTGTTTATAGCTACATATCCATTATAATAATGGATTGTTCAGTAACTAAGGAGCTATAAATATCAATTCAACGCTCTTAATATGGGCTGGTGTGCAGTATTTTAATCATGTTAAAATATTTTCCCCTGAACCAAAAGATTTTGATTCCAAAATGCCTCTGTGGTGTCTCACGGGAGTTGTAATTTGGCTTCCTTATGCCCCCATTCTCTTCCATGATACACCAGTCTCCCCGCTTGCTGAGCTCCCAATGTGCATCAAGGGAGAGGCTGTCTGCTGGGAAATGTTTTGTTCAGATTGTGAACAGACCTAGTTGGGAGACGTGTTCTCTGAAATCAAAGTAACAGTCCAAGAGGAAGGCAGCTCCTAGAGCAAGGAAATGTTAAGCCAAACCCATCTAAAGAAAAAGGAAGAAAGAAGGAACCAGGAGGATATGTGTTATTCAGTAGGAGTTTTGTGAGCATTCTCTGAGGGACTTGTAGTGTAGCTTTTATAGGCAAACCAAACAAACCAGCATCAAGGTTGAAAAACACTACTTGGCAAACTTAACTCTTTTGGGCTGTCAAAATAAAAAATAAATAAATGGCTTTCTACTGATGGACACTACTAGATTGTAGACTTCTGAAGAGTGCAAGTATGTCTGATATAAAGCAGAACGTGCACGAACTTGCACACAATGTCGTTTGATTGGCGCTAGGAATCTGGCTTCTGGAAAGCGCTTGCAAAGTGCCTTGCATCCTGTTGGCTTCTCAGTTTAAAAAATATTGGGTAGATGTTGTTCATAGCCTTGGCCCCACAACTTCCATTCTAGTTAATGGCGCTTGTGGCTAATGCCCCCTGCACTACTTCAAAAATCTCAGCCGTCACCTTTCAATGAGGTGATCTCAAGGCGCTTAAGCGCCACTCACTGAACTAGGCATCATCCCTGTTTGACACCTGGCGCGCTCAAGGCACAGGGCTGGGAGGTGACTGCAGCAGAGCTGGGAGTAGAATCCAGTTCCCAACTCCCATTCTTGTGCCTTAACCACAAGACTAACTTTCCTCTCCACTGTCCATGTATTAGCATTGGGTAACATAGAAACCCCTCTTTCAGTGGGCATAGCAGTAAGTGCAGGATGTGGGGAATCCTCAAGTGTTGTACGTTTAGGGTGAATCCATGAACACTTGACCTAGAAGCTGTCCGATGGTAACGGCTCACTCGCTGGGAGCTGGGCTGGAATTGAGGGCATCCTAGGAGTGAGAGACTCCTGCCCATCACTAACAAGCAATAGGTTAAGGGAGGAAGGACGATCTCATGGTTGAAGCACAAGCGCTAGATGTTCCATGCTCTGGGGCTGTTACTGACTTTGGGCCATTCCCTTCAGCTCTTTGCCTCTTTCTCCACCTACGTACAATGGGGCTAATACGCCCCACACAGGGCAGTTGGGGGGCTAAATTCAGTGACCCTTGTAGAGTGCGTACACCTCCTTGGGTGGCAGGTATTGGAGGGTGAATGTTCTTTCACTGAGGGGCTGGTGTGGGAGAGACGTCTAAAACTTTCCCATGTGTTGCAGCATCATGTGTGTTACCACCTGCCTCTGTAGTTACTGTTCCTTCAGCATCAGAGATCTGCAAGGTGTGGTACAGTAACGTCGTCCTGCACGTTGTGGTTTGACCCTTGGCCTCCTTGCGCTGGGAGCCTTGCTGGCTTTGAATAGAGTGATCTAGGTATTGTGCTGGGCAGTGCCTTGGCATTGCTGCCTGGTAGTGGAATCTCGTGTGTGGCGATATATGAGGTATTGGCGCCTGTTGGGGAGATGGCATCTCTTCAGCTTAACATGAAGAGGATCTTGTCTGTAACTAAAATGTAGGTGGTTCAGGTTTAATTGAGGATCCTGGTGTCTGTACCTGGGGGCCCAGAGTGTCAGCTCTTTCGGGCAGGAGTTGCATCTTTCTGTGTGTTTGTAGGACACCAACTCTGATTTGATGCTCGGGGCACTACTGGAATGCAAATGTATAGCAGAGCTCCAGAGACAGCGTGCTTAGCCGCTGGCAGGTCAGGGAGCAAGTGAGTGTTTTGCCTTAATGACAGTTTCCCCCACCTAATTTCTGGTCTAGCCATGTGCTCTGCAGGATCCCGAGCTGTTAGAAGTGTGTGTGTTGGAGTGGGAGCAGACCAGGAGTTGCTTCCCCTTCTGGTTCCACGAATAGAGAAGGAGGCTTGTTCGGGATGCTGGGCCCCAAGTGCCTGCTTGCTCCTTCCTGTCAAGCCGATTTTAGAGTGTTGCATTGGTGGGTTTCCTAGTGTCCAGCCGGTGCTCAGCTGGAAGGATCGTGCTGTGTTGCAGGGATCTAGAAGGCTTTGCGCGCTGTTGTGGAGGGATATCTTCAAGTCTTTGATGAGGGCACTGGGGACGCCAGTCCTCGGGCATTTGAAAGCTAGTGTAATTATCACCTCCAGATGTTTAGTTTTGAGTAGCCTAACATTTCGGTTCCCCTCACTCTCTAAAGATTGAAGACTAAAGAGTTCCTTAGACCTATACTTTACTCCTGGCCTTTGCCATTGGCCAAGTGAGGACTCTGAGTGTAAGGAGCCGTTGCCATTGTTCCAGTGAGACCTGAGTTTGTGTATAACAAAGATCCCATGACACTTGTCCACAGTCAGGATATTATCCCAGACTCGTGGCCAGTTTCATCGCTTAAATCTTTCTAATCCCAACATGGCATTTAAACACCAGCGCCAGTAATTGTGTTCTCCCTGCAGTTTCAAGTGAATATGGCTGCCTCCTTCCCTCAAGCTGTTATGCAGGGTTGCTGTAGATTGGTAAACAGCTGCCATGTTTTGCCCCAGAGGTGGTTGCATTCCATTAGGTAGGGAAGTGATGCCTCTAATTTCTTTCTACCCTGGAGGCTTGTTTTTTCTGGATGCCAATTAACTCAGGGAGTTAACGCCTTTTGTAAAGGCTAGTCTGGACACTCCCAAATGTTTGTTCCAGAATACATGGTTGTCTACCCTAAGCCAGTGGTTCTCAACCTGTGGGCCGCAGATCCTTTGGGAGTCCACAGAGACTCTGTCTGAGGGATCTGCAAAAGCTTGTCGTTACCACAGAACAGTGATTTTCAACCTGTGGTCTGCGGACTAATATTTCCAATGGGGTCTGCACCTCCACTGGAAAATTTTTAGGGGTCTGCAGATGGAAAAAAGGGTAAGAGCCACTGCCCTAAGCTGATCCCTGCAAGAAAACTACAAACGCTGCTGGCTGGGGAATGTCCAGGCTAGCCTCTACAAATATTAGCTACCCTGTGTTAGTAATAAAAAGTCTCATATAGATACACTCGGGATGAAAGAGGCTATTAACTCAGACTAATGGGGAAAACTGGGTTAAAATACCCACCTCCCTCCCAGCTTGTTCTGATTCTGTGCTGCTCCTCTTTTGTGTATGGAGAGTTTACAGCGGCGTCTTGCTCTCTTTGGGAGAGCCCCATGAGGATTAGGGCAGGTCTACACTTCAAATGCAGCTGTAGCACTTAAGTGAAGATGCTCCTAGGCTGGCAGGAGAGCTGCTCCCATCGGCGTAGCGAATCCACCTCCCCGAAAGGCAGTAGCTATGTAGATGGGAGAAGTTCTCCTGTTGACACAGCACTGTCTACATGGGGGGTTAGGTCGGTATCACTTATATTGCTCGGGGGTGTGAAATCCACACCTGTGAGTGATATAGTGTTAGGTCTGTAGTGTAGACCTGGCCTTAGTTCTTGGCTGTCTGCTCCTCTGATTCCACCACTGCTCTCCCTAACTCTGGCTCTAACTGCTTTGTTAGGCCAGGGATCCTGGTTGTCACCTTTGACCTGAGCAGCTTTCCTTCTCTCCATATGGTCACTGGAGCAGGGCCAGGACTTGTTGCTACCTTGGCTGTGTGTCTGCAGAACTACACTTCAGAGCAATCTGACTGTTTCCCTTTCCTGGGAAAAGGAGCTGGAATGCTGCACCTTCCCACTGCTCCATGGGACTCGTTTGAGGGCGGATTGGCTAGAACAGTGGGAGCGTGTAGATTTGGGGCCTTTGGGAACCAGATGGAGAGTCACAGTGCAAAGGTTCTGCGGTGGTTGGAATGTGATAGTTGATCGGAGAAGGTGGGAGTAAGAGCTCCGTAGGGTAATAGAGGGGGTTGTGCCTCCAGCCAGGGGCAGCTGGGGTAGGAGACCCCAGGAGAAACCATGAGTCCTGTGAACTGAGGAAGAGCAGGGTTGAGGAGTCCAGGCCGGGCTAGTGCTGTGAGCTTGCAGCTCTAATGGCCGACTTTCAGAAGTACGGTTCCAAAAAGGGGTCTTGCATCAGCCCCATGCCCCCCATGAAACTAGGGAGAGGCAGCCCCATGGCAGATCCCCTGCCCATTGCCGATTTGTCCGAGCCACCAGCTTGCATATGTGAGGGGAGGGATTGTTCTCTAGTAGTTGGAACATACAGTCAGGCATCAGGAGGACTCCTGGGGTTTAGTCTCAGCTCTGTCTGGGCGTTGTGGCCTTGAGTGATGCCCTTTCTTTATGGGTGGGCGTGCGGCAGCTCAGGTGTGAGTGACGACCGCTTTTTGTAAATCACTTGGAGGGCCTTGAGTGGAAGGGGCTCTGCGTGGCCCAGCTGCAACTAATAGAGCTTTGAGTAAAACTTGATTGGTCACCTGGAAGTAGGGTGACCAGACAGCAAGTGTGAAAAATCGGGACAGGAGGTGGGGGGTAATAGGAGCCTATATAAGAAAAAAACCCCAAAATCGGGACTGTCCCTTTAAAATCGGGACCTCTGGTCACCCTACCTGGAAGTGACAGAGATCATACCATGTAGTGGGGCTTAAAAGCGCTGATGCCACATGTGGTGACAGGAACCATGTGGTAAACATGGTTTATCGAGCATGCACCTTCAACCATTTCACCTGCCTGTTTGCCCAGCCCCACTGACCCAAGCCACTGGTGGGCATCATTCAGTCCTAAACCTTGACTGTCTCTGATCCTGTATTTCATGAACAGTTATGTCTACGAATGGCCACTTCCCCTTCCTTCCAATGGCATAAGGCATTGGTTTATGACCTTTTCAGGCTGGACTGAACATCGTTACACTGCGTACTAAGAAGCTTTTTTTAGAGGCTATTAAAACCAGAGTGGCTCTCTTCTCCCACTAATGCCTCTGGAGCTGGACTCATGGTCCAAAGGAATCTCTCTGGCTTTACAGAAGGATGTGAAAATGAGCACTAGTAAAAACTTCCTATGGAATGTGTGGTTTAAATAGAATACATGATGGCATGGGTCTAAAGGTCTGACACTCGTTTGGGGTGACCTATGTAATTCTGTGTCCATCTCAATGTCTGTAGAGCAAACTTTTTCTCACTTCTCTTGTAGTACACCTTTGTGTGGAATAAAGTAGCTGCCATCACAAAATCTTTAAGGCATCCCTTAAAGCCATCCCTTTTGGCAGGCTCCACCAGAAGTGTGTCCCTGCCAATGAGCTACTTTCTGGAATAACTTGGAGTAAAGGCCCTTGTAGACCTGAGAAGACTTCAATCAGTGCTCTGTTTATAAGATGTGTTTAATAGGTAGATGGGAAGGATGGACACCTTGTTCACAACATGGGAAGAAAAATCATAGCCCAAACCTACCTTCATCCCATAAGCCAGTGGTCCCCAACCTTTTCGTCTGACGGGCACTAGATGAAGGACCGTGGCGGCAGTTGAGCATCCGCTGAAATTCAGCGGCATTTCGGCGGATGCTTGACCGCCGGCCAGGATGCGGGCGCATTTAGATGCCCCTGCAGGCACCATGGTGCCTGCAGGCACCGCGCTGAGGACCCCTGCCATAAGCAAAAGACCTCTCCTCACCCTTTTGCCATGCCAAAAGATGCAGCAAGCCCTGGCTTTGTCAGACCTGTGGGGAAGGTAGACTCACATTCAGTGCCCTCCACTGGCACTGCCTTGCCACAAGCCCCCAGAGAGTGCCCCATGCTTTAAGCAGCTCACATCTAGTACAGCAGCACAGAGAAGGAGACTCATAACGTGGGCAGTTAGGGTTCATGCCAGGTGCCCAGGGATCAGTCGACCCGGAAGAGGCTAGGGATTGCTTCCAAGGAGGACAGCCAAGGAATACCCTAGTGAAGGGATTTGGTAGAACTGGCGAAAGATCTCTAGTTTCCCCTCTCGAGGATTGCAGACTAGGCCCTCTTCTGCAAAACTCCTAATCGGCTTTCCTACTTGATCTTTGTTGAGTGCTACTGTTTAATCTCCTTTATTATTATTGAGTGGTGTATTCAGCCCTGTACACCCAGACCCTGCCTCGAGGAGTTCCTAGCCTAAGTACATTGTAATCTCATTGTCAAGTTAAACTGCGTTTAACTGTGTATGAATCAGATAGCTAATAGCCCATTTTAGACAGGCTGACACGCAGTCTCTGTAGCTGGAGACAATCCAGCCTGCCTTAAATACAAATCAGTTTAAAGAGCCCTCGCTTTGAACTCCTTCAGCTACCTAAATGGAGAAGAGGGGCTAACGGATACAATCTGTTTTCATCTTCACAGCGGCTGAGTTAATACTGCCAGAGGAAGAGGGAGATGGAGAGGCGAGAGGGAGCAATCTCTCCTCATCAGAAGTTCCTTGCTAGGCAGCTGAGTGTTTATTTCTTAGCTAGGTTTATAATTAGAGCAGATATGAAAAACCAAGTATAAAGTACCCCGCTGCAGCAGCTCCTGTGGGACTAGGCTTGTCTCACCACAGGCACTGGGTCACAGCACTGCCAAATTTGGCCCAGCTGCCCCTCCATTGTCTTGCCAAAATTGAGCTGTGATATGGCCAGGTTGCAATGACCCCTCCCCCCCCATCTGTCCCCTTCCCAGTGTGGATAAAACAAAATAACATGAAATTCCTGAAAAATGAAAATTATTAAAAAGAAATAGAATTGCACAGAACTTTGGTTATAATCCTCTGGGGTGGTGGGTGTGTGCGTGTGTGAGTGAGAGGGAGTCAGGGAGGGATAGCTCAGTGGTTTGAGCATTTGCCTGCTAAACCCAGGATTGTGAGTTCAATCCTTGAGGGGCCCATTTAGGGATCTGGGGCAAAAATCTGTCTGGGGATTGGTTCTGCTTTGAACAGAGGGTTGGACTAGATGACCTCCTGAGGTCCCTTCCAATTCTGATATTCTATGACCGCCTTTCCTCTTGAAGTGGGTTTCTTGTTATATGCCTTGATCAAAGGGTTATCCTGAAATGGTATTAATGACTGATTTCAGTAGGTAGTTTGGGGAGAGGGGCAGAACCTCTTGAAAGCTATCTCCATAGCAGTAGAACTATACCTACATATTTCAGTGTTATGTGTCAAATCCTCCAGATTAATATATCCACTGAATGTATCCACTTTAACTGCCAGGTTCCATAGCAGCATTCACCAAGTGGAATTGAAGATAAGCTATTAACTGGCTTTCCAGTCTGCTCATTGCTTGAGAAATATAATTAACACTATCGATGTATAGTCCAACTCCAAAAAACCTTCCAGCTAAGGTTGTTCCGGTGGTTTAATGTAATCCTTGTACATATCATCTATTCAGCATGTTACAATAAAAACGACAACATCAGCTTGAAATCTGGTCAGATTAAAAGTAGTTGTCATACACCTGCCCTGCCAGTCGCTGTCCTCATGTGTGTGGGTTGTTTTTGTTTTTTTTGTTTTTTAAAGGATGCTTTCCTCCTGTGTGTCTTGTGTGGAACCGCCCCAGGCAAACAAGGAAAATGGACTAGAAAAAACAGCCAACACTTTTTGAAAGTGACAAATGTTTTTGCATGCCCAAGTTGAGACTTTTAAAAGGGCCCAATTTTCAGAAAGTGCTGAGTACCCACTTCTGAAAATCTGGAGTCTCAAATTGTGCTACCCAAAATTGAAAATCACCATTCAGAGTTTATGCCAAAGTGGTGGCAAATGCATAGACAGAAGTGACCTCTAAATTGACTACTCTTTAAAGAGTGCATGGGTGAGAAGCCGAGCATTGTCTCTGTTTAAAATGACCACAATCTGTTTCTTTCCTGGACAGCAATTTGAAATATTGCCCTTGTGATTCAATCTCACTGAGAGTAATCTGAGTAACACTTCACTCTGCTGTAAAAACCCACTGAGCCAAATGCTGTCCCTTACTGGCACTCTTTGAAATCTCATTGACTTCATTAAGCTGCAGGGTTATAAATCGGGGCAGAATTTACCATGGTATAAGAAAAGCCATACTGGGTCAGACCAAAGGTCCATCTAGCTGAGTATCCTGACTTCCAACAGTGGCCAATGCCAGGTGCCCAATGCCAGGTGCCCCAGAGGGAATGAATCCCTCAAGTCGCCTATTCCAAGCTTCTGGCATACAGAGGCTAGGGACACCATCCTGGCTAATAGCTTTGATGGACCTCTCTTCCATGAATTTATCTAGTTCTTTTTTGAACCCTGTTATAGTCTTGGCCTTCACAACATCCTCTGGCAAGGAGTTCCACAGGTTGACCGTGCATCGCGTGAAGAAATACTTCCTTTTGTTTGTTTTAAACCTGCTGCCTATTAATTTCATTTGGTGACCCCTAGTTCTTGTGTTGTGAGGAGTAAATAACACTTCCTTATTTACTTTCTCCACAACAGTCATGATTTTATAGACCTCTATCATATCCCCCCTTACTCGTCTCTTTTTCCAAGCTGAAAAGTCAGTTTTATTAATCTCTTCTCATAGGGAAGCTGTTCCATACCCCTAATAATTTTGCAAAATAGCAGCTGTGTTAGTCCGTATCCGCAAAAAGAACAGGAGTACTTGTGGCACCTTAGAGACTAACAAATTTATTTGAGCATATGCTTCCGTGGGCTACAGCCCACTTCTTCTGATGCATAGAATGGAACACACAGAAGATATTTATACATACTGATATATTTATAATAATTTTTGTTGCCCTTTTCTGAACCTTTTCCAATTCCAATATATTTTTTGAGATGGGGCAACCACATGCAGTATTCAAGATGTGGGCGTACCATGGATTTATAGAGAGGCAATATGATCTTTTC
Organism: Mauremys reevesii; assembly: GCF_016161935.1. NCBI lineage: Eukaryota > Metazoa > Chordata > Testudines > Geoemydidae > Mauremys > Mauremys reevesii. The sequence goes on along the minus strand of NC_052646.1, from coordinate 9,761,823 downwards.
TGTCTTATCTATCCCCTTCCTAATGATTCCCAACATTCTGTTTGCTTTTTGACTCCCGCTGCACATTGAGTGGATGTTTTCAGAGAACTATCCACAGTGACTCCAAGATCTTTTTTGAATGGTAACAGCTAACTTAGACCCCATCATTTTATATGTCTAGTTAGGATTCTGTTTTCCAATGTGCATTACTTTGCATTTATCAACATTGAATTTCATCTGCCATTTTGTTGCCCTGTAATTCAGTGAGATCCCTTTGTAGCTCTTCGCAGTCTGCCTGGGACTTAACTATCTTGAGCAGTTTTGTATCATCTGCAAATTTTGCCACCTCACTGTTTACCTCCTTTTCCAGATCATTTATAAATACGTTGAATAGGACTGGTTCCAGTACAGACCCCTGAGGGACATCACTGTTTACCTCTCTCCATTCTGAAAACTGACCATTTGTATGTGTATTGATGACACCTAGTAGATGCTTTCACATAGATTAGTCCCAGAATTTGGTACAATGTGTGTTGCACTGGTATAAGAAATAATCTGAAGGCCCTCGGGGTGTCTAGTGAAATTCATGCTGGTGAAAGATAATTTATGGAAACTGCTGTTCTATGTTTGTTCCAGTGCAGGCGGCCCTGACCTTACCCTATCAGTGTGTCTAAGCACTGCCCTAGAGGTCTGACCTCGTGGATGTAAGCTGGATGGGGTGGGAGTTTGTTCTCTCTAAGCCATCTAATCTTTGCCTTTTCTGTTGAGACTACAAATCAGGCCAGCTGAAAACTGGTAGCGTGCAAAGATCCGCTTGTGTCCCCAAGATCTGGATTGAGATCCACTAACTTTTTGTTGGCCACTGAGCTGCCAGCAGGTGGCAATAACCAGGGTGGAGCAATTTAAATCAAGGCCATTGAAATCAATGATTTACATATGGTTTGTTTTTAAATCAAGTTGAGATTTTGTAATGTGTTTTATTGCAACTTTAGATTAAAATTTATAATGACCCAAGTTGCAAATTCCTTAAATGCCATTCCTATTAGGGTCTATTACAGAAATTTGTAAAATTCAAATAGGCAAAAAAAACACTGAAAACTAAGACCCTGATCCTGCAATCGCTTGAATAGCTGCTAAACTTATTTTCATGAATAATTCCACTGACTTTAATCCATGTGCTGGAAATCAAATATATGTATAAGTGTTTGCTGCATCGGGGCTAAAACTGTATTTTTACTAATCTTGTCTTAAGTGGCAGATCTGCTGTTTCAAACCAAAATTGCCTCACTGTTCATGGAAAAACCTATTCAAACTTCAGCAAAATGATTTGTAGATAAAATTCACCCAGGTCAGAATTTTCAAAAATAGGAGCATCCGTCCTGTAAGGATGAAATTTTCCTAATCATCTAGTGACTCAAAAGCGCAAGTCTGATTTCAAACTTTGAGCCCTGATGGAGGAACGTAGCCTGGCCAAAACATTTCAGCTTTCTTGACATGTGGATGTTCAATGTTTCGGAAGATGGTGGTAGCTATAAATTGGTTAATTTTGTGTTTGAATTTGAGGCCCTGGGCTTGTATTTTTTTTCCCCTTCATATAATCATTTTTAAGTGTAAAACTTCATGGTAGAATCTATGTAAACCCTGACATTATTCTAAGAATAAGAAATTAAAGAAAAAAGTGTAAAACTTCCACACTCCCAGTTTATAAATGGGAAGGAAGTAGAGGACTAGCAACATGAGAAATATCCTGATTTTATAACATTTGCCGCTTCTGACTTCGACTGGAGTTGTGACCTAGATTTTTTTTTTTTGTTGGGCGCGGGGGGGATCTTATAAACTGAGCAAATAGTGCCACTGTTTTTTGCAGGTTGTCCCATTGAACTATATCTGAGCTGCTGCTGCGGAGGAAGCAGCGATTCCCACGGCATTGTGAAACCATTGCCGAAGTGGGAAATGTGCCATATTTTTTTTGTGGTGCCATATTCAGGCATCATTGATGCTGATGGACAAAGTAGAGACGTGCCCAGAGCTGCGTTAATTACAGGCTCCATTAACAGCACTGGAAATGGCCGATAGCAAAGAGACTATTTCCTTTTCTAAATACTTCAGAAAGTAAGAGAATCCATGCTATTTTTAAAAAAATCACTAAAATCCAGTATGGGGGGGATATCCCTGTGGCATAGACCAGTATGATACAGTCAGCTTTGGAGTGAATGCCTGAAAGCAGCTTTTACTAATTGCAGCTCGATGGAAAGATCAATATTGAATAGCTGCTCTGCCTCTAGCAGTCTGAAATTTCTCTGCCATGGGAAGAGCTCTGGGTGCTAGACTATGTTTTATTAACTAATGATTAAAAATAATTTCCCCCTTGGAATTAACGCTAAAACCCTTGGCTGGGGTGAGGGGGCTGGAATATTTAATTCAGGAATGGCGGGAAGAACTCGGTAGAGGACCTGACAGGATAGTGTCGTCACTACCCTGGTAACTTTCCTGTTGGATTTTTGAAGGGATTCTGGAGATGCCCGGGTGAGTGGGCTTAAGACTTGCATTAAGGAAACTAAAAGTCGCCGTTGCTAGCATGAGATCCCACGTGATGTCACTGTGGAGTAATTAAAGATCTATTCCACAATGCCCTTGGAATGGAGGGAGCTGGAAACACTGGAGCACTATTTCTCTTTTGGGTTGGATTTACCATGTGCACATGTAAAATTAAAATGTTGCTCATTAATTGAGCAATGGCAGCAAGTGTGAGGGAGCTTCCAACCTCACAGCTAAGTTCCCCTGTGCTCTGGGAAAAGCATGGGAGGATAAATGAGCCCTGAGGGTCAAAACTTGGACTCCGGACTAGTGATGGGGGTGGGGGGGTAAATTCCAGAGCAGTGGGGCTTCGGTGGGAATGCCCTGAACTCCCACTACATTACTGCACACTTAACAGAGTGTTTGAGGTTTGGAAGGACCTTGTGCGTAGGAGTGTGTTTAGAAATCTGTGATTTGAGGTAAAAAAGCTTCTCGAATATATTTTGACCCTACAATCTGTGGATGCCAAGAAGTTTTGTTGTCAGCACTTAACTGCATCTCAAAACTACCCTTCCTCAGCTGTGTTTCAGATCTAACATGCTTAATTTTTTGGTATGGGCATGTGAAACTGGCCTCTTCAGTTATGGATGGATTTTGTGCAGCAGTTATCGCAGAGCTAACATCAATAACTCATCATTCCTTTGAGTGTAGCTGGGGATCAGGAGTTGGATGGAAAGATCTTGTCTTGTGACAGGATACAAATGAAAGGGGAGTCCGAGGACCAAAGTGGAGAGACTGGGGAAGGTTCACATAGTGAAATATGGTGGAAGGCTTTAAGAAATTAAGCAGATGTATTGAGTCATGAGACCTTCGCTTCCCTGTTGGGTCAAGGCAGTCTTCATGAAAGAATGCGGCTGGAGGACTATACAGATGTGGAAATGGTTGGATGGGGGCAGAGGGGAAGAATTACCCCTGAGAACCAGAGCCTTGCGGAAGTTATGCTTAGGTTAATTTTGGACTGCAATGGTAGTAGCCATAACTGTACCGTGATGTCTTTTCCACTGATCTTGTGCACTAAACAGGGTCAATATTTGGGTGGGAGACATTCAAGGAATATTTAGGTCAGGGGTGGGCTACCTATGGCACGTGTGCCGAAGGCGGCACGCAAGCTGCTTTTCAGTGGCACTCACGCTGCCCAGGTCCTGGCCACTGGTCCAGGGGGCTCTGCGTTTTAATTTAATTTTAAATGAAGCTTCTTAAACATTTTAAAAACCTTATTTACTTTACATACAACAATAGTTTAGTTATATATTTATAGACTTATAGAAATACATTTTAACATTTTTAGAAGGTGTATTACTGGCATGCAAAAACTTAAATTAGAGTGAATAAATGAAGATTCGGCACATCACTTCTGAAAGGTTGCCGACCCCTGATTTAGGTCATCTAGTAGTAAGTGTTGGTATTCTGAACCCATACCCCAACATGGTGTAAAGGGGGCGCTCTGATGCTCCAGTTGTCACATATCAGACGAGAGAAAAAGCTGAGCTCCTGACCACTTGTGGATATTAATAGTTTGTGGTAGGACTACCAGAGAGTATGTATGAAGGCCCCACTGTCCTGGCCATATGCCACCTTGAGAGATGGCATTATGTTTCTGAAGTGTCCTCTGCAGACAGTAAACTGCTATCCAATCTTGCAGTTTTTAATAATGCACAGCCACCTTCCATCCCAGAAGTGGCCAGCAAAGTAATTCCCCTGTACACCTTGGAGATGAGCTTGGGATCCTTTGAGGTAAAAGGAGCCATGGAATTTGGAAGCATTTACTGGGGAAACGTGGCTATCTGCAATACCCACATCCCAGTGTATTGGAAACAAACACATCGAGTATCTTTACCTCTGCCAATCTAACTCCTGCAGCCTTAGAGAAAATGTTAGGCTTTTAGTATTTTTATATTGCATTTGATAGGACATGTACTGGGGTAAACAGTCCAGTTTCATTTAAGTAGTTCTTCCCTGTTTGAGAAGTGGGTACTGTTTCTCAGTACACTGGGTCAAGCCATTGCAGTTTGCTGGGAAGGGGTGCACTCTTACTAGACCGAGTCTGTATGAGAAAGCCATGGCTTTTATGAAATGGTCTCGGAGGGGGATCTCTCATCTTGCTGTTCGCCAACTCTCATTTTTTTTAAATCTCTCAATTGCAGGTTCACCCTGAACAAAGATGTCGGAAAAGGGGAGTAGCACCGATGGAAAAACAGATATAGCCAATGGTAAGGGTAGGGGTGAGGACCCATTTGAGTTGTCTGCGCTTAAGACTACTGTGCTTAAGACAAGAAATTCGGAATCATTTTAGTGATTTCTCTAAGCATGTTCACTATCCTCTAAATTTGCTGGTTGTGAACCTTTATTCAAATGAAGAGCTTTTAGTGTCAGTTATTGTACAGCACAAATATTGGATGTGGCACCAAAATGCATTTTATTAAGTGAAATGAACATGGTGACCCCACAAATTCCTCACTGAAGTGTTCCATAATGTGATTCGAGTGCTCGCCAGCCCTCCATCAGCAGGGGTTTGTTTGCACAAACTATTTATTGAATAGCTTTGGTTAGTGAACAACCGCAAAAATGGTAGGCTGCTTAGGAGCCGCCAAAGAGGCTACATTTGCCAAATCACTTACCCTGTGAATTGTTCACCTAGCTCTACATAAGCCATTTAAAGTGATATGGGGGAATCAAATGTCCTGTCTAAGCATCCTGCAACATGGGGAAACCCTCATTCTGTCCTTATAGCGGTGTTTTCTCTCCCATCACTTCACTAACAAAGTTGCATTAGAATAGGATCTCTGAACCAATTCCTGGTTCCGCTGAAGTCAGTGACGCAACTTCCATTGACTTCCGGAGACCCAGCATTAGGCCATCTGTTCCTAATATCTGCTCCCCTGTTATCTCCTTCAAAATCCCTTGAATCAGATGATGGCTGGATCATCTTCTGGTGGAGGAGAATCGGCAGAGAAACCCTTAAAAAGCAGAACTGGCCTTCAGATAGCCTTTGTCATGAAGAAGAGGAGTGTGTCTGTGTAAGCAGGATTGTTGCCTAATACTGTAGAGAACCCCCTGAGGCATGGCAAAGCTAGCTGTTGATTCAAATGCCAGGTAACGTCCTACATCTGCCTAGACCCTGCTCCTTTGTACGGGGGAGTAGATTTGTTAAAGCCCTTGTGCAAGGTATTGCAACGTGGGGCAGATTTTGTTTGTTGCTAAATGAGTGGAGGTTACAGAATCCTGAGCTTGTTTATAACAGTCTGCAATCCTGTTAATAAATGCGAGAGTCAGGGGAAGGAAGGGGGTTAATTGTATCCTCCAAGGGGCAGATGGGAAGAGACAAAGAAAGGAAGGGGGTGGGGGTGTTACAAGACTTGATTGGGGAAGGGAAGAAAATAATGGGAGGCACATTGTAATCCCTGAATGAAGCTGCAATTAAAAATGTAACACGTGGGAGTGAAACAATTGGCCAGAGGCTTGTTCCTGAGCTCCTGTTGCCCAGAGGGGATGTCCCAGTGATCTAAACATCAGGTGTGAAATAGAGATTTCCCAGACTAGAACCATAGCTTCATCTAGCTCCCTGAAAGATGGAGCTTTCGGAGTTCCATGCAGCGTAAATGGTTCTGGGACTGCGGACCAGACCGTAACCCCACGTCTTGGTCACTCTGTGTATGCGCTGGCGATCCCATGGCCCTTTGTAAGAGTAGGGATTTGGCTGGAATTTTCTCCCCCTTCTGTTGTGCTGGCCTCCACCCTGGAAGTGGCTGCATTTCAATGGTGCTTTTGGGTACATGAAACTCCTTTGGTGCTGTAGAGATGTGAAGTTATTTACCCCAGAATCAATCCTGTGGTCTCTCCTGTGCAGGGAGCTTATCCAGCAGCCCTGAAGAAATGTCTGGAGCAGAGGAGGGACGAGAGACCTCCTCAGGCATAGAAGTAGAGGCCTCTGACCTCAGCCTGAGCCTCACTGGGGATGACGTAGGGCCCAACCGCACCAGCACAGAGAGCCGGGACACAGACACGGAGAGCTCGGGAGAGGAAAAGGACTCGGACAGCATGGATGACACGGGCCACTACTCGATCAATGAGGAGAACCAGGCCCATGACCGGTCCCACTCAGACGAGGAGGAGGAAGAAGAGGAGGAGGAGGAGCAGCGGTCCCGGCGACGTGCCCAGCGCAAACGTGCCAACCACGATCAAGACTCCTCGGATGATGAGCGGGCGCTGGAGGACTGGGTGTCCTCGGAGACGACTGCTCTTCCTCGGCCCCGCTGGCAGGCTCTGCGTGCCCTCCGGGAGAGGGAGCTGGGCTCCAGCTCACGCTTTGTCTACGAGGCCTGCGGGGCCAGGGTCTTTGTGCAACGTTTCCACCTCCAGCACGGCCTCGAGGGGCACGGTGGCTGTGTCAATACCTTGCACTTTAACCAGCGTGGCACGTGGCTGGCCAGTGGCAGCGACGACCTTAAGGTGGTGGTTTGGGACTGGGTCAGGAGACAGCCGGTGCTGGAGTTTGAGAGTGGCCACAAGAGCAACGTCTTCCAGGTGAGAGGAGGTGGGGCTGAGTGTGTCCGGAGAAGGGGGTGGCTGAAGGGGCTGGTAGGGGCATCACCCACTCCGCTCAGAAGGATGCCAAGAGCTGAGTTATTCTGTTACGTTTGTAAACGGGTGAAAGTAACTGAACGTGTTTGTGTGCTGGGAGAGCAGGTGTCTCAGTGCCAGGACTCCAGGGTCCTATTGAACCTCACTTGTCATGGCAAGTGGGAGAGCCAGTGCTGGCCCAGCTGAGCTTTCATAGCGTCTCCAGCTGGCACGGCTGCGAAGAGCCTCCCAAAGGCAAACCAAGTCTGCCAATAGCACCTCGACGGGGTCTGCTCCGAGTTGGTGCCCAGGGGGTTCTGAGCAGCAGCAGATACTCTGGCAGTCAGGTCCACTGCTCCTTAGGGGAAGCGACGGAGGCAGGAGCTGTATGTGGAGAAGGGTCTTGGGAGAGCAGCCGCCATGCTCGCAGGAGGCGCTGGAGTGGCAGGGAGAGCAGAGAACTCCGGCTTTCTAGTAGCCAGAGGTTGCTGTGGGGAACGGACTTCGTGTTTTATCTCGCCTGCTCACCAGCGGCTAATAGGAAAGGCCAAGTCCAGGAGCAAACCTGTGGGCATCTCCACCTCTCCGTCCCTGCTTGAGATGGAGGTGATGCTGGGCTTCTCAGCCAGGGCGTCGCTCTGGCTAGGATAGAACTGTTCAAACCCTGTTCGAAGTACTGTACAGACTCCCAGCCAGCCTCTGCAGTCCCCTTATCTCACACATGGAGAAACCGAGGCATAGAGCATGAATGACCTGCTGTCAGAGGTGGCGCTACAGCTTGGGACTTGCTGGGTTTTTTTTGCCTGTATGCTCAGTCCACAGATCCTGCTGCTGTTTGGGGTGGCGGGTGGGTGGGATTCCAGCCCCAAGCACTGTGGGAGGGCGGCTGTTCCCAGCCCCAGTGGAACGCACCATCTCCTTTTGCTCTCCTCCAGGCTAAGTTCCTCCCCAACAGCGGCGACTCGACTCTAGCCATGTGCGCTCGGGATGGCCAGGTCCGGGTAGCCGAACTCTCTGCCACCCAGTGCTGCAGAAACACCAAGCGCGTGGCACAGCACAAGGGAGCCTCACATAAGGTGAGCAGACTGGCTGCTGTTTCTGTCTGGTGCCAGGGCGTAGGGACGGATAGGGCCCATAGCAGCCAGGCTTCCCGTACATTAGGTGTCAAAAGGAATCGCTTATACCTGTGTGACTATGGAACCGGCCGGTACCCTGCTCCGTCCCTTATTTTCAGTGTATATAAACCTCCGTCTACTTTAAAGCATGATTTGAAAGGCCTGTGCCTTCTCCTCCCTCGGTATGTAGATTTCCTCTGAAGCTGATGTGTTCCTTTAACTCAGTTGCATGTCTCTGAAAAAACTGGCCTGTCCCTTCTCCAGTCACTGCTAAGGGAACGCCTGCCCAAGGAGATGGGTCTCACGTTGCACTTCGAAGATGGTAAGATTTGGACTACCTCATTGTCCAGGGCTTTCCTCTGAAAATGCCTGGCGCTGAGGATTTCCTCCTGGGCTCTCTGTGCAGCACACCATGGCAGAGGGTCACAGTTCATCCCTTTTCACCTACTCTGGCCCCTCCTCAAGGCAGCTCCTAGCATCTTTCTCTCTTGATGGCTCCTGCGTGCGAAGCAGATGAGTCCCTGGAGCTGGCTAGGACTCCTAGCTTTGAGGTCAGAACAAATGCAGGAAGTACACGTTGTCCTGGAGCCTTTCGGTTTGCGTTGCCATGCGTTTACCTACATTGAATTTAATCTGTGATTTCACTGCCAAGCATCCAATCCCCTGTGGAGTCCTTCTGAAGTACTTAGCAATCCTAATTAAAGAGTTGTGCCTTTTCATTGGCCTCCTCCTCTGCCAGATGCTGCCCAGTAACAATTCTCTCCTGGATTTCATGAGGCTTGTCGCTACACCACTTGTTTTTATGGTCACTGTAGCAGGAGTGTGTTTATCGGGGTGGGGGAGGGGACTGTCAAAGTGCAGGCCAAAGGCAGCATTTGGAGTTCTAATGCATGGCCCATGGCCCATGAAAACTGCATATCCCAGCATGCTCTGTCTCAGTCCAAGTTGGGGCAGCTCAGTCACATGCAGGATATTGACTAATGGGGCCATCTGAAGACAGGATGGGCTGAAATCTGCTTGGTCTATAGCACAGCCACCAGGCACCTGTACATCTACCACTGTGTCCTTCCATTGGGCAAGGTGTAGAAATGTTAGAGTCCTAGAATATCAGGGTAGGAAGGGACCCCAGGAGGTATCTAGTCTAACCCCCTGCTCAAAGCAGGACCAATCCCCAACTAAATCATCCCAGCCAGGGCTTTGTGAAGCCTGGCCTTAAAAAACTCTAAGGAAGGAGATTCCACCACCTCCCTAGGGAACCTATTCCAGTGCTTCACCACCCTCTTAGTGAAATAGTGTTTCCTAATATCCAGCCTAAACCACCTCCACTGCAACTTGAGACCATTGCTCCTTGTTCTGTCATCTGGTACCACTGAGAACAGCCAAGCTCCATCCTCTCTGGAACCCCCTTTCAGGTAGTTGAAAGTAGCTATCAAATCCCCCCCTCATTCTTCTCTTCTGCAGACTAAACAATCCCAGTTCCTCAGCTTCTCATAAGTCATGTGCTCCAGCCCCCTGTTGACATAGGACGGACTTCCGTGGCTCTTTAAGAAGCATTTTCATCAGATGTAAAGTGCTGATTACATTTGCGCAACTGGTCGCAGAGGAGCAAGCGAGTGACTGAGACCTAATCTCGGGTTGTGAACTGCTGAGGACAGCGACCGTGCCTGTGTCTTTGCAGAACCAAGCACAACAGCAATCTGGGCACTTCTGAAATAGATAAATAACCCCTGGCCTCCTCTTAATACAGGAGGGGCAGGCAGTGAAGGGTTTGCATTGTATGATCACAGTCACATTGAAGTGATGTGCTAAGAATAAACCTACCCAGCATGTCTAACTGCAGCAGGAAATGCAAACTGACCTCCTTCCGCCTGTCTTTCCATACAGATAGAAAAATTTGATTTAACTGCCCTAACAACCTGACCAAATCCCCCCTCAGCCGGCTCTGTCCCAGAACACACTGCAAAGTGGGTCTAAGTGGCTAATTCTGCTTTCCGTGAAGCAGGGGATGCAGCCTCAGAGCCCATTTTCCCTCTTCAGTCTCAAGGCAGATGCACCTGTCCCAGTCCCACTGACAGATTAAAAATCATACATCAGCCTGTCCCAGGTTTTGTGAGGCTTAGTCATTGAGGTGCTTTCTGATCTGAGGTGGAAGGGAGGGTGGTATACAGGGGAAGGAGTATTGTCCCACTTGTTGGTTAAAAGGGAGCCAATCCCAAAGCATTTATCTTCCAGCTGGCCCTAGAGCCGGATTCTCCATGCACTTTCTTATCAGCTGGCGAAGATGCTGTGGTCTTCACCATTGACCTGAGACAAGACCGCCCTGCTTCGTAAGTATCTTTCCTTGACGCTTGCTGTTTGATTGCTATGAGATCCTGGTGAATGAATCAATGAGGTTTCGAAGCTCCTAATGGTTCCCGAGGCCTCAGATGTTCTGCTGTACGCCAGAACGTTGTCTTGGTGAAATGTGTAGTTGATCATTTTAAATTGGCCTGTGTGCTTTGCTTAGCTGTCTGCTGTGCAAGGATTTTATCAGTCTGACCTAGAGACAGGCTTACTTGACAGCAATAAAGTTGGCTAAGCAAACTGTTTACTCTGCTGTAGGGAATCTTTTAATGACTAAATCAGTGGGCCCCCTTTGGACTGGAGGGCTCAAGGTGTGTGTTTGATGGCTGGGATACAGCGCTTTTACATGACTGGTCTGAGTCCTCTCTGTTGCTTCCTGATCTATCTGGCAGATGTTTGGTGGCCCACCTGACATGAATTCGGCACTCTGTCTGCATTTTGTCACCCTCATGCACTAGGCCACTGGGATTGACCTCCCTTCCCCCCTGAAGGGGATCCCTCCCTCTCTCCTAATAGCTGCAGAAGTTCATGCTCACACTGCAGTGTCTTTTGCACCTGTACTGTGGCTGCTGTCAAGGCTCAGTTCAGGGCTGAATTGCATGTGCATGCAAACAAGTGGATGGATGTTTTCCTCAAGACATACCAATGTGATTGAGTGTGAAAGAGGCTTCTACAGGTGCGAGATACTTGGTTATCTAGTCTGTTTAGCGAAGGGTCTGAAGTGCAGTAATTAATCAGTGTTGCACTTGAAGCTTTTAGCATGAGCCTCCTTTGCCACGCTCTGTGTTGTAGTTAATTGAAAAATCTTAATTGAACTAGCAGGTTGTTTAAGGTTTTAACCTCGTATCACATGTTGAACTGTCAATTTTGACAAATTTCCAAAGTACGCAGGTTGCTTTTAAAGAAGGCTTCTAGTTTAGTAACATAGTCCTTTTCTGATGCACTGGAAGCTCTTTGAAGATGATCCGATTTAAAATGAAGAGTTTCAAAGTCAACAGCATCTGAGCTTGTCTGTCTTAGACTGTTCTTAGTTGTTGTTTTTTAACATCACACCTCTAGATGGTTTTAAAATTGTAGGCAATCTTCATAACCAAGGTAAAGATTAAAGGGACATTATTTAAAACAAAGATCTTAAACCTTCTGCCTATTGTGACTGAAATAATACTAAAATGGAGCTGCATGGTCAGTTTCACTTTTTGTTTTTAGTTTTCCTGAAATAGCTTCTATTCTGCTGTTTGGATTTAACACTCCAGGGGAAGATTTTGAATTGTCATCTCTTAAATATCATGAAAACATTTCCATTAATACTAGCGTCTACCAAACCTGAATATCGGGCCTGTACTTGTGTAGCTTTGTAATAAAGTTTGAGTCTTATCCTTCTGGCTAGAACGGGGGTTCTCAAACTGGGGGTTGGGACCCCTCAGGGGGTCGCAAAGTTATGACGTGGGGGGTCGTGAGCTGTCAGCCTCCACCCCAAACCCCGCTTTAGGCTTGCTATGTGAAAGGGGTCACCAGTACAAACGTTTGAGAGCCACTGGGCTAGAATAACCTTAGCACAAGTGTTTCTGCTGTTAAATAAAGTCTGGTGCCCTTTAGCATGTAGTAGGTTATGACCAATTGTACAGATACATCAGCCTCTGGTACAAGTAGAAAAAACACTTCAGATCCCCTCTACTAAATTCTGTTTCAAAGGAAAAAGCCAGAAAATGACTTCACTCCACTGTGTATTGACTAGGAACTGCAGCATAAAATCATAGTCATGTGCTTTCTTCAATTTAGAACCAGAAATGAGGTGGTTAGTTTTTTTTTTTTACTCTTAAAGTGAGTAAGAATCTGTCTGCTGAGAGAGCTTAGAGACACGCCTGCAGTTCCCATCTGGACATTGTTTTGCATTAACACATGAATCTTATTTTCCGCCTCTTTAAAGGAAACTGGTTGTGACAAAGGAGAAAGAAAAGAAAGTGGGTCTCTACACCATTTATGTGAATCCCTCTAATACGCACCAGTTTGCTGTGGGTGGCAGGGATCAGTTTGTCAGGTAAGTCTGACTCCAGAAGATACGAGAGAAGCAGAGTCACTGCTCCGTATTGGGCTAGAGCATTTGTCTTATGGGTGTGATCAGTGCCCTGGAGAAAGCAGAGCAGCTCTGAAGACTCCTGTAACTACATCCCTTCCATAGTCTTCTAACACACTCTGTGGTACTTCATGGACATTGCTTCTTCCACAGGGCATCACTGGGACCAGGGAGGCTCAGTAGGAGTCAGAAAGGGATTAGACTCTATATGGATGACGACATCTACAGTTACATTGTTTAGGGTTATAAACCCACCTGCTTTAGAGCATAAACCAACCTCTCCTGATGGGTTGAAAGCAAGCTGCCATTACGGGCTGGTTCTTCTATTATTAGTCTGCTGGTGCCTTCCTTGGAAGCATCTTTTTCTAGTCACTGGCCGACAAGATGCTGGACTAGGAGGATCACTGTGATTAGGTCTGGCAGTTCCAATGTTCTTACACTCAAGTACTTTGAATCTGCTGTATTTAAAACACGAGTTCCTGCCTCTGTGACTGTTACTCCCTTCATCTAAATCTCTCCAAGAGCTTTCACTGCAAGAGAGCACAAATCAACCCGTCTCAGCTCAGAACTCGAATTCACTTTAGTGTGCAACTTCGGTGTCACATTTGAAGCTGCCAGTTTACATGCAGCCTCACCCTAAGAGCATCAGAACAGCTACACTGGGTCAGACCAATGGTCCGTCTGGCCCAGAATCTCATCTTATGACAGCGGCCGGTGCCAGATGTTTCAAAGGAAGTCAGCAGAACAGGACATTTTATCGAGTGATCCATATGCCAGTGTTCAGTCCCAGCTTCTAGGTGTCAAAGGTTTAGGGACACTCAGAGCATGGGACTGAATCCCTGACCATCTTGGCTAATAGCCATTGATGGACCTGTCCCCAGTAACTTACCGGATTCTTTTTTGAACCAAGTTCTACTTTTGGCCTTCACCTGATCCTATGGCAACAAGTTCCACAGGTTGACTGTGCATTGTGTGAAGAACTACTTCCTTTTTGTTTTAAATCTTCTGTCAGTTTCATTGGGTGATCTCTGGTTCATGTGTTATGTGAAGGAGTAAATAACATTTCCTTATTTTCTCCACACCATTCATGATTGTATAGACCTCTATATCGTATTCCCCCCTCAGCTGTCTCTTTTCTTAGCTGTATAGTCCCAGTCTTTTCAATCTCTCCTTGTATGGAAGCTGTTCCATAATCATAGTTTTTGTTGCCCTTCTCTGTACTTTTTCCTATTCTAATGTATTTTTTTTGAGATGGGGCAGCTAGAACTGCACAGAGTACTCAAGGTGTGGGCGTACCATGGATTTATGTAGTGGCATATTTTCTGTCTTCTCTATCCCTTTCCTACTTTTTTGTCCGCTGCTGCACATTGAGCAGATGTTTTCAGAGAACGATCTGCAATGACTCCAAGATCTTGCATGGTAACAGCTGATTTAGAGCCCATCTTTCTGTATGCAGAGCTGGGATTGTTTTCTAATGTGCATTGCTTTCATCTACAAAGTTGATTTTAATTTGCCATTTTGTTGTCCAGTCTTCCAGTTTTGGGAGATCCCTTTGTAATGCCTCAGTCTGCTTTGGACTTATCTTGAGTAATTTTATATCGACTGCAAACTTTGCCACCTCTGCCCCTTTTTTTAGATCATTTATGGATGTCTTGAACTGCACTGGTCCAGTACAGATCCTTGGGGAACCCTACTATTTACCTCTCTCCGCTGTGAAAACTGACCATTTCTTCCTACCCTTTTGTTTCGTATCTTTTTACCTAGTTATTGATTCGTGAGAGGACCTTCCCTCTCATCCCATGACAACTTACTTTGCTTAAGAGCCTTTGGTGAGGGACCTTGTCAAAGGCTTTCTGAAAGTCCAAGGACACTGTATCTACTGGATCACCCTTACTCAAGTTTTTTGACCCCTCAAAGAATTCTAACAGATTGGCAAGGCATGATTTCCTTTTACAAAAGCTGTGTTGTTCCCCCAACAAATCGTGTTCGTGTGTGGCGGCTGATTCTGTTCTTCATATAGTTTCAATCAGTTTGCCTGGTACTGAAGTTAGACTTGCCAATCTGGAGCTTTTTAAAAAAATCGGCATCACATTAGATATCCTCCAGTCATCTGGTACAGCGGCTGATGTAAATGACAGGTTACAAACCACAGTTAGTAGTTCTGTATTTTCATAGGAGTTCCTTCAGAACTCTTGTGATACCAGCTGGCCCTGGTGATTTTGTGGTGTTTAATTTATTAGTGGTTTTGTTTTGTAAATCTTGTTCCACAATTATGTGCAGCCTCGTCCTGTCCTCCACAGGCTCCCCAGTCCCGCTTGCCCCAGACTTACTCCACAACCCAGGGGTTTTTCCTGGTGAATTCCCTTCCCCTGCTCAGCTAGCACTAGCCACCTCTGTTCCCCTTTTTGGGGTAAAAGCCTTTTCCCTTTGTTCCAGCTGGCAGGAGATACAATCTTGTCTCTTGCCACATGGTGTCCCTGAGTCGCATCAAATCTCAGCTGAAAACCTGTTTTCTCCCTTGCCTATCTTCTCCCTACGTTCTGTCCCCTATCCGCTGTTTAGCTAAAACTCTCTGGGGTGTAGTAGGTACAAATGTAACTGCTCCAGCGTGATGTAAGGAGACAGTAAGCTGCAGGTGTTGCTTTCTGTCGGATGAGACTCAGATCTAAGGTTCCAGCCTCTCATTGTTGTTAAAGATCACATGGCTCTACTCACAAGAGCTATTGTGTCAGCCTGTGTCATGGCCAAATCCCAGTTCTGATACTTGCATTTTATCTACGTTCCCTCTAGAGTTTCAGTTGACTGCAGTCTTAAACAGCTGCCACATTCCATCTCGGAGATGGTGCATTTAATCGAGAGTGAAGTGACTTAGATACATCTAATCTGCATAGTTAGAAGCTGTAGGGCACTTGAAAACTCATTTGCAGAAAAGCACTTAATTCGTGCAAGAGCTTTTCGTGTGTTTGAATTTGGCATTAATCTTACCGGCTTTCTGTCTTCATCTAGGATTTATGATCAGCGGAAAATAGATGAAAATGAAAACAATGGCGTGCTTAAGAAGTTCTGCCCTCACCACCTGGTAGGAAGCTGCTTTCATGGTGTATTGGAATTCCTTCCCCCCAGCTTACGGGGGTGAGGGTTAGAGGGTTATTCCTCAACCATGGCCTGCAGTATCCTGTACACCCTATACGCTGCAGGCGTGGCCTGGGAAGGTGCGTGCTTATGGGTGGGTCAGTAGAGGGTATGTACTGTTAGGTGGTGAACTCTTCATTTCCTTGTCCTTGTGGGTTTGCCAGGTTTGGGGTGAGTGGGCGTGTAGCAGCCCTAATTGCTTTACAGCAAAGCAGCTTGTTCATGCTGGTTTCCTAGGTTTTTAATGATTGGGGGTTGGGTTTGGAGGGGGCTGCACATCTGTAATGGGTAGAAGTGCAGCTGCTGGTGGCTAAAATGTTCTCTACTAGCTGTGCATGAGCCCATCTCCGCAAGAGAAAATTGACAGAAAAACATAGCTCCAATGGAGAAGGTATTGTGTGCCCAGCCCTTATCAATCACGCTTGCATGTTCCCAGCCCCAACCAGTCAGGTTTGCGTGCACAGCACATAACCATTCAGTTATGTGAAGAGCAGCAGAAAAGGGTCCCTAAGGCTGACACTTAAATCTATGAAGCGTTGTTCCAGATCTACTCAAGTTCCACTGTACTGTAGAGTCTGGTGGGGAAAAAGTAGGGTTGCCAAGAAAAAATTACACCCAGAGCCCCATTTCAGAGACCTCCCATCTAAAAATTATGGAGCAAAACCCAACTGCATGGCGTGTTTCACCCTTCGAATGTTCTAACACTGTGTGAAAGGTTACAGAGATGGGCTGCCTTGGTCTGGAGAGAAACAGGCCCCGTTGTGAAGTCTGTTGTAGAACACAGCCAGTCGCTGTCAGGCACCACCGTAATGGAGTAGTCAGTGTAACTGCATCGCCGAATTAGCATTTGGGAGCCTCTGAGCAAAAGAAGTCTGACTAGAGCTGTCTGGTCCTTTCCTCTTGCTTTTAGGTAAACAGCGAGTCCAAAGCTAACATCACCTGTCTCGTGTACAGCCACGATGGATCAGGTATGTAAAGCAGTATGTCTTTAGGGCCAGTCCTGCCGCCACCTCCCTCTGCTCCTGTGGGGTCCTGCTCCTGCTCATTAAGGTGCTGAGCAGTGAGGATATCATGTCCTTGAGTTGAAGCCTTCCTGTTTGGACTTCTCGGGTGTGTGTTGGGAGGGGAGAAACATACCCCAAAGCTAGGACTGCACAGCCACAGACATCTGCTATGGGGGGGGGGTGGGTGGGCGCGGCGCACTGTATGCTAGTGACTGCAGCAAGGGCCTGGGATTTACGGGATCTAGGTTCTGTGTGCAGCTGAGTCAGATTCTCTGTGCTCCAGGATGAGTCACTTAACTCTGCCTCATCCCTGAATGTAAAATGGGAAGGACACCGGCCTACCTTCTTTACAAGGCTCTGAGATCAGCCCTGGCTCTTGGGCTGTAGTGGAGTCTGCTTTGGGGGGCTCCTGGGAGGTGGGCTGGCATAAGCTGCTGTATCGCTTGCCCATCCTAGCCTTTGTCTCAGGGCAGAGACTGTCTAGCATGTTAGAATCCGCAGGCAGATGCTAATGATCCTGTGTGCGCGTCTCTTGTTCTGTGGCAGACCTCTTGGCCAGCTACAATGACGAAGACATCTATCTCTTCAACTCTTCTCACAGCGACGGGGCAGAGTATGTCAAGAGATACAAGGGGCATCGCAATAATGCCACAGGTGAGAATAGGCACCTCTGTCTCCTTCCTCCCTGATAGTGTTCACTAATGAGCATGCACAAACCCCTCGGCTTCTTAAGTGGCAGGGGACGCTTAACCTCTGAGGCTTTTAAACTGAGATCTTTCATGATCGCTAACTCTGCAGTCTCCACTCTGAAGAGGTTCGGTGGATAGTGCGGTTTTGAACTGGGGGGCATCGGTAGAGCTGTGGGGGAAATACAATCAGTGCCTGTTACTGCCTCATTCTTAGTCCCTTATTTCACAAGCACCAAACTCACATGTTAAAATCAGCTCTTGGGCTTGTACAGCGTGAGCCATTGTGTGTGTGTGTGGGGGGGGGGGGGATGAACAGATCCATGCTGGTAACCTTGGAAACTTCTTGTCAGCCAGGCATAAAGTAAACAAATCTCACAAGGAGAGCTGCGTGGACTTCGGAGCTGTCCTTGAGCTCTCTGCTTGAAATCTCTCTGCTTTCAGTGAAGGGTGTTAATTTCTACGGCCCGAAGAGCGAGTTCGTGGTGAGTGGCAGTGACTGTGGACACATCTTCCTGTGGGAGAAGTCATCCTGCCAGATTGTGCAGTTCATGGAGGGCGATAAAGGAGGAGTGGTGAGTGCCCTCTTCTGTTGTATGTGCCAGACTCCACAGCCGTGCTGCAAAGCCATCTCTTGTCCGCAATCCTTTGGGCTCCCACCGCTTTAGATAGCAAGCTGGGAGTTGTGACTCATGGCTTCTCTTCTTAGTGGAGAGGGCAGAATGGGAATTGGGAGATCTGGGTTTTATAGCTAATTCTGCTACTGATGTACAAGGCACTCCCATGGGTCTGCAATGGGGAATTTGTCCACTTTTGTGAAGCACTCTGAGATCTTTGTAGAAATGCCAATTTTAACAGTAAATGCAGCTCCTTGACCCTCTGCATAAGAATGGCCATACTGGGTAGACTAATGTTCCAGTTAGCCCCATATCCGACAGAGGCCAATGCCATGTGCTTCAGAAGGAGTGAACAGAGCAGGTAATCGTCAAGTGATCCATCCCCTGTCGCCCATTCCCAGCACTGGCAGCCTGAGGCTAGGGACCCTCAGAGCATGGGGTTGCGTCCCTGACCATCTTGGCTAATGGCTATTGATGGACTCCATGAACTTGCCTAATTTTTTGAACCCAGTTATAGTCTTGGCCTTCACAACATCCCCTGGCAACCAGTTCCACAGCTTGATTGTACGTGGTGTGAAGTACAATCCTCATGTTTGTTTTAAACCTGTTGCCTGTTAATTTCATTTGGTGACCCCTGGTTCTTGTGTTATGTGAAGATGTAAATAACACTTACTTACTTTCTTCACACCGTTCACGATTTTCTAGCCCTCAGTCCTCTCCCCCCTTAGTCATCTCTTTTTTTTTTTTTCCAGGCTGAACAGTCCCATTCTTCTTAATCTCCCCTCATATGGAAGCTGTTTCATACTGTTAATCACTTTTGTTGCCCTTGTAATCGCCCTTTCCCTTGCTAGAGTCTTGTGAGTCACTGAGTAGCGTTCCCTTCCCCCAGGCCATGTCGTGCGTAGCATCTGACAGAAGCTCTCCCAAGAGTCCATCAGCTCTGCTTCTGAACTGACATTACCTTGTGGCACGATGCACTAGAGCAGCTAGGTAGGGAAAAGACTCATTCTCTCCCTATGCTCCTGATAAACGCCAAACCAAGTACTCTTGAGTTGATCGTGGTGGCAGTGTCCAGAAATTACCTGAAGCTTGTCAATCACTGGTATAGGATGATTTAAAGCAGGGGTTGGCAGACTGGTATTTCAGCCATCTCGGTGGTGATGGCAACGCAGACAGCTGTGCTGGGCTCGTGCATGGGCTCGGTGAGAGATAAGGTTACTGCAGTCAAGCGGAGTGACATGCAACTGCATCAGTGGGGGAAAGTCAGAAATATTTCGAAGTTGCGTAACCGATAGTAATCAAGGTAACTACACTTAGAGAGACTTACCTGGGCGCTGTCACCAACCAGGAGTATGAGAAATATCTCCGCCCTAATGCCCAATAGCCACCCTGCGCAGCTCTGCCTAAAAGGCATTAAACTCATCTCTGTCCGTGGGTTCTGTTTCAGAGGCAGGTTAGTAGAGCTGCATTTACAGCTACATTATTATTTATCCTGTGGTTTAACCATGGGTCACTGGGAACCGCTCAAGAAAACATGCAATTTTCAGAGCAAAATTGTTCCAGGGAGCGTTGGAATCCTGGCTGTACCTCACCACCAGCAACAAACATTCTCCATCTGGCCGTGCAATTGCCAGCGGTGGCGTCAATGAGCAAGGCAGCAGCAGCTAGGAGCAAGTTCCTGTTCCCTGGGCGTAGCAAATTGCTGTGATTGCAGATAAACACTGTGCCCCGTTGGGCTCAGTCATTCAGTCCCAGCTCACGATACAAGTTTATTAGCATGTCTTCGCTGTGCCTCCGAGCCGAGGTAGGAAGGGTCCATAACTGGTCCAGTAGAGGACTGAGCCTGAGCAACCAGGGACTTGGGGCTGATACCAGGCTTTGGAGCTCAAACTGTGCATTGCCGCACAGTGCCAGATGCCCTAGCTATGGAGGAGTCTGTAGTCGACACACAGGCTCGTTCCTGGCTGGGTCGCCACTACTGCATTCCTTCCATTGGTGATTCTCCCGAGCATGGTGCGGCTTCTGCTGATGGTTAAGGTTCCTACTGGGGACTTCAGATCTATCTTGCTGCATTGTACGTGCAGGGAGCGGGTTGGTAGTGGTACTTGAATAGGAATGGCAACAAGGGGCAGTTAGTGCCAGTCTTAGCAGTGACAGCCTAGAACGACCCTCCAGGTCACTTCCCGGGAGCTTTCAATCTAGCACCGTTCATCAGCACTTAATTATAGAGCTCTGAGCATGCAGAGCACAGTGGATTCTCTGGGTTCTGTATTTTGAACAGGGCTCCAGAATTCTTTCCCAGAGCTCCTCTAGCTACACCATGTTTCTAGCAGCAAAGGTGCCCAGTGCACTGCACCGCACCCACCCACTCCCCCGCCCGCCCTGCAAAAAACAAACCCCAAAACCTACGTGACCATGGTTGGAAGCTCCTGTGATTTTTGTTGGTCTGTCCATCTTGAGCCTTAATCTGCTCCTGCCAGGAGCTCTGAACTATTTGCTCCAATGCTGAACCAACTCTGTTTATAAATGGTCTTTCCTCTGCTACCAGTTAGCACTGTCTTGGCCAACGAATTGCTCTGAGCTCCTGCCCAGCTGGGGGCTTGTCAGTGTTTGTTCACCAGCAGGGCAGAAAGTCCTGAGAACCTCTAATCCGGCTTTGAGGCTGTAAATTACAAGGGATCTTTCACCTTCTCTCCCTGTTGCTTTGACTGCCCCTAACTTTACTGCACTGGCCTAATTTATCCTAGGTCGTTGGGTATTGTCTTCGCTGCTAGGCTGCTGGTGTGAGACCCACATAGTAATACTCTGCAGTTGTATAGCATCTTCTCCCCAAGGATCTCTTACAGAGCTGGGCAGCCCTCTGTTGCCTTCTGTCTTACAAATATGCAGACTCCCTCAACCCTTCGCTGCTATCGATGGTGCTGCCCCATGGATATTGATTTCTCTCTAGGTCATTACAGTGGTCTGGCTGGACCTTCCATTTAAGGCCGTCTCTGGCATTCTTACTGTGCCATCAGAATGGTTGGTGCCATGTGATTGCAGGCCTTTTCCGTGGCATTCCTGGGTAAACACGCTTTGGAATTTGTTGACCTTCCATTCTAATACGTCCATACCAAGAAAGCCATGGAAACAGAACCAGTGCTGATGAAGATGGCTTCTGTGTTCAGCTTTAAATATCCTCACTGCTGATCTTGTCCTGCCATTTAATATGGAGCAGCTTGCAAACACGACAAGAATTGAAAATACCAGCCTGGTGTTCTTCAGCCTTCCTCGGCACACGTTTCATTTCCTTAAGTTAAGTTGATGGTTCTGTAGATTCACAGCTTCATGGCAAGTTAGGTGCACATCATCCCTGCAGAGGCCTCTGAAAGGCCCAAAACATGGCAGCGGCAGCTGCTGCTGTACAAGTGTCCACATCTTTCCACCATCCTCCAACGCAACCGACGTATCTGAGAGTTGCCATAGACTGATTACGACAGAGCTGGTTGGAATCTGGAGCTGGATGCTGCTTGATGGTAATAGCTGGGGACTTCATCTTACCTGGATTGATAACCCAAGTAATGCACACTGCTTCTCGCCCAACCGGATCAGCCATCAGCTACAGCGATCCACCCAACTGCACCAGCTGGACTATGTCAGCAGTGTAGTCAAGACCTTGACGTACAATGGCATTCAGCACTCTGTGCCACCAATAGCTGCTCCTCAGCTTATCCATCAGCCAATCAAGGCTGATACTGAACAAGAATGGTTACAGAACCCAGCCTTGCGAACTCCCGTGGAGATGCACAACATTGACGCAAACACCGCTTTCTGTTCCATTATAGAGCTCTTCTGATAATGGCTCTGTCTTCCCAGGAATGCCTAGACACCTCATCAGATCCCACACGCTTGCTCAATGCACGGAATCAGAGGCCAGATGGAAGTCTATAAAAAAGTGCGGCACACGGCTTATTAAACTGAGCCATCCTCTCCAAAAGCTGCCTCAAGGCGAAGTTCTGGTCGAGAGCAGAACCACCAGGTCTAAAGCCATGCTGAGTATCCCGGCCTTTGCCACGAAGTGCATCGTTGATTCCAGACCTTAATGTGGAAGCGAAGACTTTCCCTGGGTCCGACAACAGCTTAATACCTCATTGCTCTTTTCTTTCAGTCATTGGGAATATTAGTGCAGCAGGTGGTCTGGAACAGCCTATGCAGCCACAGTACAATGCTCTTGCAACTCAGGGATGATATTGCAAACACCTGGTCCCTTCCCACGCTTCAGCCTGTGGATTGTGATCCGGATCTCTTCTTGGCTGAAGGAAGGAGACCCTCCCAGAGCTTTCTGCCCCTCTTCAAATTGAAGAGGGACTGTGAGCAGCAGACAATCAAGGAGCATCTTGAAATGATCTTCCTGTCAAAGCAGCTGATTCGGAAGGCTCGGTCTGATGCTTTCATCCCAATCCTTCTGGACAAGCCAGTGCTGCCACCTCCTCAAAATACCACAAATTGAATAGAGGGCGTGGCGATCATGCCTGGTGGCAGCTTGTTCCAAACTGGCTGCCTGAGTCAACCACCAGCATTCCTGATCTTTCTGATGGAATGACATGACATTCGGAAGTCAAACGCATTCGGCTTTGCTTTTGTAGCCTCTGTTTTGTTCTTAGCTACGACTGTCTTGAGCATTTCCTCACTGATCCAGGGATAATGATTGAAGGGCTGAGGCCCTAGCACTGAGCAGCAGCAGTCAGCGCTGATGGCTTGAAACAACGTCATTCCTCATCAGATGACAGAAGGAGTGAGACCTTGGTCTCTAACGCTTTGATGGCCTTAGGCAGTTAAGAACAGAGAGCCATCTGATAGCTTGGTTGCAGTGAGAGCTTTCGGTTGAATCAGACTAATTGTGGCCTATCCGTTGTGGTCTTTGAAGTCAGAGGCATACTTTTGCCAGCCAAAAGTCAATGGTCAGTGTCAGAGTTGCAGCATCTTTGCAAACTCGCACATCCATGACCATTGAGCTTGTTAACTGTTGGTGGACACGATCGGGAGCAGTGCTGATGAAACCATCTGGGCTGTAGTAGCTCAGCCTGTGAATTGCTGGGTGATAGAAGAGCAAGTGAGAGATCACACTGTCATTGGCAGCTGCAGATTCCAGCGTCGCTGCCTGTTCCTGTTCTTCTGCCCAATACCAGACTTCCTGAGCGTACTTGCCCGTGTGTCATTGTTCTTTCCTAGCTGTGCTCTGAAGTCATGGTGACAGCTCTTCTCAGACTGTAAAACTTCGATCTCACTCATTGTTGGTCTTGGTGTTCGTGGGACCATACGCTGCAGTGATGGTAAGATGCCCACTGTTGGTGCGCGATCAGATGCTGCTAAGTCGCTCATTAATCACTTGCCAGTCCTGCAGTGCCCATTGGGTGAAAGTACAACAGCCACCCCTGGCTGGAGCTGCCCATCGGCTTGCCAACAAAACTTTTCAGTGTCCCATCCAGCGTGCGGATATCTCCAATCAGGCTGTGCAGCTGCACGGGGAGGACGGCTTTAGCTGTTTGAATATTCGAACGTTCCAGGCACCAATTTTACATCTGCCCTTATACCCGGATACGAGAGTGACCCTTTCACAAGGTTTCATTGGTCATTTTTACCCCATCAGAGAAACTCTTTGCTGTTTTGGCTACAAGGACAGTTGACCAGATTGTCACAGGTGGTGGCTTCAGTATAAACACCCTCATGATGATGTGAATATACTGACCTTGAAGCGCTGTGCAGCTGCCATCCTAATCCTTAGTGAGAAGGGGGTGGAGGCAGGACCAGTCTTCTCTTCACTCTGGCCTGTGTAGCTTGTGGACACAGTCTTAGGCAGGCTGCTACAACTGGCCCCTTGGGCTTAACACTGGAGAGTGTGTTCACCCCGTGACGTGGTAACCGGCCTCCTACGTGCTTCTTCTCCCTTCAGCTCTGAGCCCAAGCAGCCGAACCTGGCACTGAAGAGCAGAATCCAGTGTGGCCGTCTCAACGGGAGCTGCTGCGTAGTGTTGAGATCCTGGATATTCCTGGTGGGTAGTGGGGGCTGGGGAGCAGGCCGGGTCCTGTTTTCAGCTCTGTCACAGATTTTGCTGTGTCAGCTTGGATGAGTCGCAGACACGCAGGCCGCTGAGGCTTGATCAGCATCTTGGTGACTTTCCACACCAAAGACCCCATGTAACTAGAACCTCCGAAAGCAGCTCCTTTAACAAGGCAATTGCTGCCCTTCCCATGAGCTTCAGTGTCACAGCTTATCCTCCTGGCTACTTCGCTGCCCTTACCAGCTGTAGCTTCCTGGGCTGCTGTTCACCACCTCCCTTTGCCTTTGTGGAACCCACTCCCCACCCCCCATCCATTCAGCAGTGTGTTCTGGTGCACTGACCCTGTTAGCACCAGGAGACAGATTTCATGGCTGTCCAGTTCCACCCCAGTGCTGCTCAGGCCCCTGTGGTCTCCAGCACCACTGACCTTGCACTGTGCTGGGAGCTGCATCTGGTGGTAGCAGTATGAAAGCTGAGGAGACTGGTGGTTTTTTGCCTACTGCATCCTCGCGGTGAGCCTAAGATGTGACAGCACCACACAGGATCAATGGCCCAGAGATCTAGTTCTGGGAGTCTTCTGCTTCCTGCATTCTTTATTCTCCCTAAAATTCCTTGGGGATCTGATCATGGCTCCTGCTGGAGCCTGGCCTAGGACTCCCATCCAGAGCCAAGAGCGATGCTAATTTGCTGGTCTTGTAGAGCTGGATTATAATGGCAATGAGAACTGGTGCTGAGCAGATACTGTTGGGCAGCCCCTCTCCAGCTAAGACTCTGAAAGGCAGATTTGTAAGTAGATTACAAAGTAACGGCACAAGAGGATAACAGCCATCGGGCTGTGATGGCACCCAGCAACACTTCCGAACTAGCGGCTAAAAGCCCGAAAATACACACCCAACCTGCGTAGATTATGGATGCTTTACAATAGATAGCACCTCTCCTCAGAACTGTGCTTTAACATTGTCTCCCAAGATCTCTCTTGAGGTATATGTTATATCCATTTTACAAAGGGATAAGCTCCAGCAAGGAGAGAAGTGACTTGTCCAGGGTCCCACAGTCAGTCAGTGCCAGAACCAAGACTAGAATCCAGGAATCCAGGTTCCTAGCTCCATGATTTTGTCCCTGCACTAGGCTGCCTGCCTTGTCCTGGGTATCTTTTCAGTCTGGCCCTTTGGATGGTGAGACCTTCTGCTGAGGGAGAAGGCCTCAGGATGGTGAAGGGAAGTGGTATCCTGCCTTCCAGTTGTTTCCTTGGGTCCCCCGTCAGAGTTCTGCTGTGGTCCTTGGCAAAGATATTTTAAATTTGGCTTTCCAGGGGAGGAAGGTGACCTTGTGCCGTTATATTGTGAGGTGCAGTGAGAGAGGCTGGGTGTTGTAGGAGTTTTATTACCAGGAGCTGATCAGAACAGCTCACTCAGTGTTTGTTTGGCAGTGGCCACAAGTCGTATATTGAGCTAAAGCCAGACCTCCAGGGATAACAGCACTACAGAGGGGTGACTAGTCCAGCGGGCTGTAGCTAAACTCCCCTTTCTCAGTGCGGCAAACCCGCCATATTGCTTTGTATTGGCCTCAGACACTTGCTCTTCTCCAGGTGGGGTTTATTGGCTAGGAATCCAGCCAGCTAGCGAATGGTGCTGAGACACTGGAGCAGCAGCTAGCTGTGGGAGACAGGAGTGCGTCTCGCTTTCCCCGTAGCTCCCTTGTCCATTGTTCTTCCCTCCCCCAGTCATTCCTGCTCATGGGCATTCTGGGGAGTAAGTGCAGATACAAGGGTTTTGAAAACTGATCTCTCCTGCCTTATGCTCTGGCTGGCTTAGCCAGCTACGGAGCTGGAACGCATTTCAGGGTTTATGGTTCAGGCCTCTGTTTTCTGTGTCTGACTGGGCCTCCAGCACCGTGTATCCCAAACAATACATTCTTTGCTCCTCGATGGCTCTCGAAATGCACAAGGGGAGGGGGCGGGGCGGGGTGACTTGTCAGAGCCCTCTGTATGTGCCATAAGCAACGATTTTCATGTGCACTAGCTGAGCCAGTCACTTCAGATTCATTGAGGTCACATGTCCTAAGAGTTGACCTGTGAGATGCTGGAGAAGGTACAGAACCCATGTAGGTCAAGGCCATGCAGTTGAATCAGGTGGACGGGATGGAGGGCAGGCTCATTTCTCCTCCGTCTGCACAGGATTATTCCCTACAAGGCTCTTTCTCGTGCCTTCTCAAGGCTTGTATTAAGTGTCCTAAGTGATAGACTTTCTGCCTGTGAACACTGTTCTTTGGCAGAATACATTTTGCTGTCAGGAAAATACTGTGTATTGAAATACTCCTAGAAACGTTGAATCCTGACCGTGTGTTTGAAACGCTGTCTGACTTATCACGGAAGCTTAATCAAAAAAGTCTCTCTGATAAAACTGGCTTGTTATTCATGTCAGGTGTTTTATTACCGGTAATACTAGCGCTGTAATTACAGCGCTAGTAAATCATAGGAGTGATGCAAAATAAGAGGTGCTTTTTCCTGTGTGTGAAGGTCTACTTCAGGTGTCTGATTTCACTGAAACACAAAACCTGTGTTTTCAATGGGCTGACTGTGAATGCATTTCAGAGATCAGCCCTTGTAGTGAATGTGCTGGTATCCATTTCTCGTCCTTCCTGGTCAATACCAGCTCATTACTGCACTCTGAGATCTCGGGAGGTGCGTGTTATTAGAACGAGCTTCTACTTGTTTGGAAAGTGGAGCCTTGGTTGTCGCTTTCACGACTTGCCTGTGCATAGTGGCAGGCTCCCGGTCAGCCGGCTGGCTGTGGATTGTATAGTGTTACAGCCATGGTTGATCCTGTAGTCACGCAGGCGTGTGTTCAGTGGGTGCGTAGTGGATTCTGAATCCGAATGAAGCTGTTGGGTAAAGCAAATCCTATTGTAGCTGAGCTTTGCCTTTCTTCCGTCTAGCCCTTGCCTTGCGCACCTCAGCTTTTTCCAATATACTAGCTAGCAACACTCGTCTGGTCAGCACTGCTGTTTAGTTAGACCCGTCTGTCACTTGCACTGAATGAGGGGTTCTCGCTACACCGCTGCGTCTAGACTAAAATGCTGGGTCCGCTTTTTAGCTAGTATTGGACGTACTCTGTATTCAACACTTAGGGTTAAGCTAACCATCTAATAAGCAGATTTTTTTTGCTGTCTCCATGTAGCCTAATTTTGAATCCACTGATCTGGGCTGAAGACTCGTTTCCAAGCAACTTGCATGAAACTATTAAGCTTTGCCTTTTTACACTTCAATTTGCTATTCAGTGTGTACTTCGCCTCCCCTGTTCTTGAGCTAATTCACTGGCGTGTTGAATATTCTCCTCTGGGTTTTAGCTTTCCCCTCCTTTGTCACCACATCAGACTCGCGGAACGTGCGATCTCGGATGCCTGCTCGGCTGAATTCAGTCGTCTTATGAATTATTTAAGATGTACCAAACAGTTCGGGTACAGCTTAATTGGCGAGCATTAACTCCCCTTGAGCACTCGCTTTCTCGCTCGCCTCTGTCTGCCGCCTCCCCTTTTTTTTTAGGTGCACTGTCTGGAAATGTGAGTTCATTACTCTCAGCTAGAGCAGCTCTAGGAGAAAGTAGACCTCCTCCTTCACTACAGACTTCCCCGTGGAATGGGTCTGAAGCCGAGCTCCACAAGTGGTGGCGGCTTCCCCGATGGAGGGGGGGTGGCCTCTTTTATGGTGGTGTGTTAGAAATAATTTTCACGATGGCAGTTGACTAATCCCAGTAGAAAGTCAGAGCAGCCTTTTGCTGCTTCCCACATCAGGAGCAGCTGGTTCAGCATCTCTTTTTGCTAATCAAGTGCGGTGACACAGCCTTGGTACAGCGCACCAGGCGTGTGAGTCAGCCAGCTACAGCTCTGTGCTGCAGCGAGCGAATAACTTTGTTATGCCTGTGTAGGGCTGAGAACTCAGGCACTTCCCTTGTCTTCAGCACTCGACAAACCATTAATGACTCCAGCTTCATGCTGCTCTAAGGTAGGACAGATGGAGAAACTGAGGCATAGAGGCCAGGGTCATGGGGCAAGGTTGTAGCATGGGTGGCAGTAGACTCTAGTTCTTCGACTGTAATTGTGGGGCTCATTCTGCCTATGAGTGTGCTCAGCACAGCGCAAAATACTTAGCGATTCTCTGTAGATCTCAAAGCGCTTTCCGTGGTGCGGCGTGTTGAGTGGTGCTGTCCCCAGCTTACAGGGCAGGAAGCCGAGTCACAGAGTGGAAGTGATTTTGTCCACGATCAGTGAGCCAGCGGCAGAGCCAAGAGTAGACCTGGGGGTTCTGTGCCTTGGGGCCATCTCCAGTATACAGTGTGCTGGGTTGATCCGTGCCTAGTCCTGTGCCTCACCTGCCCGCCGGGCTGGCTGTCCAGTGAGCTCGCGCTCACTGCAAGATTGTTTCCATTGCAGGTAAACTGCCTGGAGCCTCACCCTCACCTTCCTGTCCTGGCCACCAGCGGGCTGGATCACGATGTCAAGATCTGGGCACCGACCGCGGAGGCGCCCACTGAGCTCGCCGGACTGAAGGAGGTGAGAGCTGGCGCGAACTAGTGCTGTCTAGGCCTCTGGGTGCCAGTGTGCTGCTTGTCTGGCTCTTGGGATGAATTGTCATAAGAACGGCCCTACTGGGTCAGACCAAAGGTCCATCCAGCCCAGTGTCATGTCTCCCGACACTGGCCAATGCCAGGTGCCCCAGAGGGAGTGAACAGAACAGGGAATCAAGTGATCCATCCCCGTCACTTCTGTCATCTCTTAAGTGACCCCTTTGCCTTCCAAATCACCATCTGCCCCGGTGTCTGTCACATTAGGATGTCTCAGTCCCTTTAGTCAGTATCGAGGGCGACGGCGAAGTAGCTACCAAGTCAGGTTACAGAAAGCAGCAGCACCTGGGGAGTGTTTTGGGAAATCTCCCAGCCAAACCGCTGAGATGGCCTGGGAGGTTGAGGAACTAGTGCTCATCAGCATCCATGTGCTGTGGGGGCTTCACTGCAGGAGGTGCAGTCGCTCAGGGGACAGGTAAAACCGAAGGGCCTGACTGCGTTCGGTCACGGATCCCTGTTTGAGCTGAGCTCCTGGACTGTGCACGTCTGACAAGCTCCAGCTCCAAGAGCCGTTCTGTTCCCTGCGTCTCCAGCGGTGTGTTTTCACGGCCAGTCTGACCTGCCCTGTGCTGTTGATACCTCCGAGGTGGAGCTCCGTGTGTGTCGCTGGTCTAATGGCTAGCATCCTCAGCCTGGGAGGGAGAGTCCCAGCCCTATGGCACTGCCTACTTCCATCCCAGCCACGGCTTAGGTGGCACCCAAAGGGCACTGGCACTAGCTGACTGGAGCAGGCCAGGCCTGCTGACTGCTCGCCTTCCCTGGCATGGTCTGTCTGGATCACGTTGCTCAAGCTGACTCCTGATGTCCTCTTGGTGGGTCGAACTCTGTCGCAGAATAAACAGAGGCTGGATCTGGTGCTAGGGCGATGGCAGGCAGTGACATCTCTGCACTGCCGCTGCTGTCTGGTCACTCTCTGGTGCTCTCATTTCTAGGTGATCAAGAAGAACAAGCGGGAGCGAGACGAGGACAGTTTGCACCACACTGACCTGTTTGACAGCCACATGCTGTGGTTCCTCATGCACCATCTCCGACAGAGACGTCATCACAGGGTAGGTGTCCGTCCTGCTTGCATGTGCCCCTCCTGCACCCCTTGGCTTTCTGGGGTGTCCTTGACCAACACTAACAAGGAGGGACCTGAGCATTCGCCAGCTCACCGCTCCCTCCTGAGTCACCAGTACAGTCGGTGTCTCGCTCCAGCTAGTGGGGAGCAGAGTCTAGAAGAACCAAGGTGGTTTCTGACATGGCTGATCCTCTCCCTCTCCCCTTTCTGCTTAGCTTTCCCAGACTAACGTGCTTTTCCCATACTCTGGCATGAGTCTGGCCAGGACTCTGTTCCCAGGAGATTGGGTCTGAATTTCCTGGCATGTAACAGCTGGATGCGCTTTCTTTTGGAAGGCAGTGTAGGCTAGTGCCTAGAGCACAGGGCTGGGACTCCTAGGTTCTATTCCTGGCTCTGCCATTAACTGTCTAAGGAGGATGGGAAGGTCCAGCCAGCTCCTGTGACTCATCTCCTCCTTGGCTTGTTTACGGCTGCCCTCTGTAGGACTTGCTGCTTGCCAAGGGCTCGGAGCTCTGGGCTGAAGGGGCGGGGCCTGGTTGAGGGGGCGGGGCTGACATCCTGTTCTTTCTTGACAGCGCCGAAGAGAACCCGGAGCAACCGATGGTGACTCGGACGAGTCCCCCAGCTCCTCTGACACCTCGGACGACGAAGAGGAGGGGCCAGATCGGGTGCAGTGCATGCCTTCGTGAGGCCACCGTGGCCGGAGAAGCCCTTGGAAGGGTGGGGTGAAGGGAGGAGACAAAAAAAAAAATCTCTACTAACAAACACTTTCAGCTTTTTATTGGAATGTTAAGGAACCCCCAACTCCTCCTCCCCCCGTGGGCCCTGGGGCGACCAGCTCAGCAAGATGCACTTTTGGACTCGTCTTTGCTTTAGGGGCTTCAGGAGCCCTTGCCAGGAAGGGGAGGGGGCAGAGTGTCAGAGAGAGAGAGACGGAGCATTAGCCCCTGGTCTCCCCGTGTGGATCTGCCTGGAGGAAGGAAGGGGGCCTGTGGAGAGGCCTGTGTTCTTTTGGTACTAGAAGATGTTTCCGGAGGAGGGCGCGCTTGGCTGCCATGCATGCCTCTTCCCAAGAGCTTCTCTCCAGCCTGCGTTGAGTTGTTGTTTTTTTTTGTTTTGTTTGTTTTTTCCCCCTTCCTCTCCTGGATCTGTTGGCGTGGGCCCGAGAGGCGTTCTGCAAGCTTGTGCTTTGAGGGGCACGGTCGCGTGCTTCTCTCGGCTTGGTTTCCCCGAGAGATCTGACTCTGCTTCTCTCAAACTGGGGCCTTCCTTCCCTTTCTGTGTTGGTTTTATTATTTTCCCCCTCCCAGGGGTTCCTAGGAAAGGAACACCTGATCTAGAACGTCTCCACCAAGCTTGTGGTTTGGATCACCCATGCAGAACCTGTCGTCATGCCTACTTCCTGCCCCACCCCAGGGGTGTTTGCAAAGAGATGCTTGCCTAGTTTGTACATATCAGTGATTTGCACTTGGTTTTCACCCTTTCTCCAGCCCCCCCTTGATGGATAGCTAGCTAGGGCCCTGATCTTGCTGTCCTTAACTTCCCTCCACTGGAATCCTACCAGGGTATTTGCCAGAGGAAGGGTGGTAGGATCAGCCTCTTAGTGGAGAGGGGAGTAAAGGAAGGTCCTTTAATTTTCTGTTACTTTTAAAAAAAATCTATTGTTTTGGGAGCTGTGGCCAGGAGGTTCCCCGTCACTGTTTAGAGGCCTAATTTTATATATATTAAACACCAAACGAACCAAACTGAACTTGGATGTTATCAAGTTAAAATTATTGTAAAAGTTTAAATATATATTATATATAAATGCAATAAAAAATTGAGTGAGAGCTGGAGGGGCCTGAGCTGCGGGGGGGGGCCTGTCTGTGAGCGTCTCTTCCACAACACGCTAGACTCAGCAGCTTGGAGCTTTTCCTTGGCTGTCACCCTTGGCTTCAGAGTGGGCTGTGCTCTCCTGTTGAGGTCGATGTTGTGGTCCTGGCTGGAGCAGGACTGGGCCCTCGTGCAGTG
Organism: Mauremys reevesii; assembly: GCF_016161935.1. NCBI lineage: Eukaryota > Metazoa > Chordata > Testudines > Geoemydidae > Mauremys > Mauremys reevesii. The sequence goes on along the minus strand of NC_052646.1, from coordinate 9,730,003 downwards.
CCCTGTGCCTCCACTCGGCTTGTGGCAGCTTGGGGGCAGAGCGGCCACACGGCTTCAGCCCACTGAGCATCGGGCAGGTGCTTCTAGGCACCACTGTGCACCCAGCCCCCTTTTCTCTGCATGGCCGTACACAGACAGACCGGCCGCTGGCCCTGGCCGCCCCCCGAGGGGGAGAGGGGAGAGCTCTGGCCATTGGTATTTCTCTTAGTAAAAACCTATTTTGGGAGACTCCTGTTGCAACAGGTGCACAGGCAGACTCTGCCTTGGACTTCCTGCCACTTCCCTGCCCCTCCTTCCGGCTTTGCCAGGCTCTGCACCTGCCTGCCAGGTTAAGGGCTGATCCACTCCTGCCGGGGCTGAGTCTGGTTACCTGCTGGCATACAGCCCTGGTATGGGGGCAGGGCAAGGGGGCACCTTTCTCCTGCTGCCCTGCATCTGCCAGTCCCTCCTAAAGCACCACATATCTCCACTGTGCGCAGCATCCTTCCCACAGGGCCCAGGGCTCCCCTGCTCTCACCCTTTTTCTGCTTTGATGTGTGAGAGGGCAGGGGACCTCCGCCGGCGGCAGGCAGAAATAGCCACCAAGGCTCCCGTGTCTGTGACGGTGCCCTACCCAGTGTCCTACTGTGTGCCACCCCCCCCCCCATGCTCACACTGCCCCTGCCCTGCTCTCAGCCAAGAGGCTCCTGGGCTTGGCAGCAGGTCCTTTCCCCCTCTGTTCTCACAGCCTGAAACCCCCTTTCCCGGCAGCCTGCAGGGCCCAGCCCCTTTGCACTGCCAGGGCTGGCTAACAGAGAGGAGGGCCCCTGGAGCTGCTGGCTCCTGGCAGGGAGGGGGCTGCATGTAGTGTGGGTAATACAGGTTCTACCTCTGCTCTTCAGAGGTGTTGAGGGGCAGGGGTAGAACCTGTATTACCCACCCTGGCTGCCCCGATCACTCCTGTCTCACCCCAGCCCCCTCCGCTCTCTCTGGGCTAAGTTCCCCCTCTACATTGGATGCAGATTGGGCAAGTGTTTTGGGCTCAGCCCGGTGCTGCTTGTGCTTCTCGGACATGTTCCTCCCCTTACCTAGGGGACTGCAGCCTGGGGGGTTGGGTTAAGGGTGAGGCAGCTGGCGCTCAGCTTCTGCCATTGCCACCCTCCTGGCTTGTTCCCCCCTGCTCTCTGCGGTGGCTTTACCCCGTCAGTGAATTGAGTCTGGGAGCTGGGGCACAAGAGGCTGAGGGAACTGGGCTTGTTTAGGCTGCAGAAGAGAAGTGAGGGGGGATTTGATAGCAGGATGGAGCTCGGCTGTACTCAGTGGTGGCAGGTGACAGAACAAGAAGCAATGGTCTCAAGTTGCAGTGGGGGAGGTTTAGGTTGGATATTAGGAAAACTTTCCCCCTAGGAGGGTGGTGAAGCATTGGACTGGGTTCCCTAGGGAGGTGGTGGAATCTCCTTCCTTAGAGGTTTTTAAGGTCAGGCTTGACAAAGCCCCGGCTGGGATGATTTAGTTGGGGTTGGTCTTGCTTTGAGCAGGGGGTTGGACTAGATACCTCCTGAGGCCTCTTCCAATCCTAATCGTCTCTGATTGGAAAGATGGGGAAACTGAGGCACATGCAGGGGTTGATCTGTGCTGTGGCCATGTCCAGTGGTGCTTCACTCCTAGAACCAGAAACAAATTCCTGCTCCCAGTCACCCCACCCGCAGCCCTGAAACACGTTACTGGGGTGTTAAGCCTCCCACCTCTGCTCTGCCCCCCTAAATACCTCAGTGCTGGTGGGAAAAGGGGCTCCTTGGTGTCCTCCAGCGGCTGAGCCCTTGAGCCAGATACACAGGTCTGCTCCTGCCTGAGAGTTGATTGGCTGCTGCTACTGCTGGAGCTGTGGGCCTGGGGTCCCAGCTGGGGGTGTGGTTACATCTGTAACCCCTGCTGGGCTGGGGGGGCTGCTTATTGCCTCAGTCACACTGGGCTCCCTTTGGCTTGAGCCCCACCCTTAGCCTGTAAGAGGCAGGCCCTGCCCCCAGAGAGTGCCCCGCGGGTGGGCAGTGCCTGGCTCTGAGCGCTTTCAGGGGCATCCGAATCAGACTGAATCCGAGGGCTGTGGGAGCCATGTGGCTGCCGTGCCTTGTTCCAGCCACAGCCTCCGCCGCTTTTCCCTTGGCACGTTCCCTGGTGCCTTCCAGCTTTGTCCCTTTGCCTCCTGCTGCAGCCGTCCCTCCTTGCCCGGGTTTTGCTTTGGTGGCTGTTTTATCCTAGTTCCTTTGATTTGCTAAACGGCGGGAGCGTCTCCTGGGCACACGGCTCTGCTTGGTCATTCTGCACCAGCACTCGGGGCCGGTGACGTACAGGCCGCTCCTGCCCAAGGAGAGCTCTGGAAGGCGGCCCGGCCTCAAGGGAGGGACAGGGCTGATCTGCTTGGCATGTGCTGCAGGGACTTGGAACACCCCAAGTGCACAACCACGTCAGCTGGGAAGAGTCACAGATGCTAGAGATGAGGAAAGGCCTGTTTCATAGGAACCGCTGGATGCCACGGGGGTCCAGTGTCCACACAGTGGGTCCCCGGGTTGTCTGGGTCATGAGAACGCCTGCATGCACATCAGACGTGGTTCTGGGCTGAGGCGTGCATTAGGCAGCTTGGAGTCACACTGTGGAGGGGGGTGTAACCTCATTGCCAATTGCCTCTCCCCTTTCATCATTGTGTCCTGCCCTAGAGGCACCCTGTGAGATCAAGGCCCCATCAGGCCTGCACAGCTACCCAGGGAGAGAGACGGTCCCTGCCCCAGCTGAGCTCAGGGCCCCTGCAGGCTCCATGGACCCACAGTGTGAATGATTCCTTGCCCCAAAGCAGACTCGAGGACCCCAAGGTCACCCTGCATCTCAGCAGTGAGTCACCACCCCCTCAGGCTTGTGCTTGCCCCCACTGCCACAGGGGCTAATGCCAGCTGATTAGGGGTCTGGAACAGCTTCCGTACAAGGAGAGATTGAAAAGACTGGGCCTGTGAAATTGGAAGAGAGATGACTAAGGGGGGTAGGACAGAGGGCTATAAAATCGTAAATGGTGCAGAGAAAGTGAACAAGGGCGTGTTGTTTATCCCTTCTCAACACACAAATCAGGGGTCACCCCATGAAATTAACAGGCAGCGGGTTTAAAACAAACAAAGGGAAGTACTTCCTTTTGGGGAGGTGGAATCTCCAGCCTTAGAGGTTTTTAAGGTCAGGCTTGACAAAGCCCTGGCTGGGATGATTTAGTTGGGGTTGGACTAGATGATCTCCTGAGGTCCCTTCCACCCCTGATCTTCTATGATTCACACACTGTCAACCCGTGGAACTCATTGCCAAGGGATGTTGTGAAGGCCAAAAGTATAACTGGGTTCAAAACGAATAGGGCAAGTTCCTGGTGGATTGGTCCATCAATAGCTGTTGGCCAAGACGGTAGAGATGCAACCCCTGCTCTGAGTATCCCTAAACCTCTGACAGCCGGAAGCTGGGACAGAAGGCCAGGGGATGGATCACGCCATAATTGCCCTGATCTGTTCATCTGGCAGCAGCACTGTCAGAGACGGGGCTAAATGAACCCTTGGGCTGCAGGGCTGGTGGTATGTTCTATTAATTGAGACGGCTCACGGTCCACGCATGGAGTAGCTGGACGCATGGGCAGAGCCAGTCTATAAGCTACCGAATTAACTGGCACAACCAAGCCCCCACTCCCCTAGTGAATCCCCGGGCTGGGCCCACGGAAAAGGCAGCAATGGTCTCACACACACACACACACACACACGTCATGGTCAAGACAATAATTTTTTATTTGCTCATTAGCACAAGGACTGTTGTTTGTACATCAGATTTGGCTGGACAACGCAAAGCAGACTCTGTTTCATTCAGCTTTTAAACCGTTGGCTCTAGTTCCTGGCTGTATTTTTGAGCTGTGGCTGCAGTCGGGGCGGGGGGGTGAAGATCTGTGCTGGAAGTTGGGGGCATGTAAAAACAATCAGTGCAAATAAGGAAATCAAAGCCACAGCCTCCCAGACGTGGCATTATTCACATTTTAGGACACCTGCGCTGCCCCCCTGCTGGTCCCAGGGCCAGGTGATCTCCGTGTCTGCATGGGCCCATTGAGTTGACCTAGCTGTAAGGTTCGGGGGGGAGGGGAGCAGCTCCTTGGGGTCAGATCACTGGGACACACCAGCATGGCAGGTCCACTCCCACCAGCTGTGTTCCCATTGCAATGGATGGGACCAGGCTGTGGAGTAAAGTGCCACTGAGCATGGCAGAATCTGGCCCCAACCCCATGCCAGGGCCACATCTGGTGCTCCCTGCGAGCCCGTCACTGGACAGGATTCTGGCCAGAGAGGAGCTTCCGCAAAAACAGCTAGTCCCTTAGAAATGCTGGGCCTGCCCGTCTCGCTCCTGGGGGAAAGCAGGGCCAGCCAGCACCTCCACGAGCAGCTGGCCTGCTAAGCCCCAAAGCAGTTGGCTGGGTTTTGTGGCTGGGTCGCGGTGGGGGGGGTGTTCCTGGCTGTCAGGTGGCTGGAGTTAAGGCAGGTTCCAGGGCTGAACAGTCAGGATTGGGGGACTCCTTTTAGAGGCGCAGGTGTCTTTAAGGCAGGTTTGTCGCTGCGACAGAGAGAGGGGTGGGCAAAGCCAGCATAACGTGCAAGCCCGAGTGAGACTGGGCCAGCGTCAGGCTCCTGGGGCATCCAGGCCCCCCCCCAAGTCCCCCAGCCACAGATTTCAAGACATGTTAAAAAACATTTTACAAAAGAGTTGTTATTTTTCATTAAAGCGAAGACCCGGGGCTAGTAATAATACTGTTTATTTTAGCAAAAAAACCTCCAAACCTTCCTCCACCCCCATCACTAGGCCTGGTTTTTTTTGTTTTGTTTTGTTTTTTGAATGGCAAAATAAGTTAACACTAAACACCAACAAGGAAACACTCAACATTAGAATTACTATACAGATCTGTATAATAGATATGTACACACAGTTAGCGCGGTCCGAGCGTTAGAGGCTGAGCGGGCGCTGGCGGAGAGGGAGAGCTGGCAGAAAGGCAATCGATAGCGACCCACCCCCTTTCCCGTGGTCCCCTTAGCCCAGCTGGGCTCCTCTGAGTCGCCTATGCCCCGTCGGAGAGGATTCAAATGCCAGGCAGCAGCTGAGTCCCACTGCAGGACATCTGGCCCTGCCCCAACTGCTCAGAGCAGGGCCCCCCCACCCGCCATGGGGTGACACTGGGGCAACACCTTCTGGGAGTAAGAGCCCACGAGAACGCTGGGGTTTGTCTGTATTCAGCAGCCTTGCAGAATTAGTGAAGGTTAAACCAGTAATCAGCCCCCCCAGAGGAGAGCCTTAAAGGGGAAAAGCAAGGCTGGTGTTCAGCACCTGCCCCCTGGATGGGTGGCGGGGGGGGGGGAGGGGGGAAAGGATTAGAAACAGCAGCTGACCATGTCTTGTGTGATATGAACCTTTCAAGGCTTCGTCCCAAACGCCGCTAGGAAAAGCAGGACACTAACAGCCCCAAACATGTGGCACTCCTCAGCTGGTAGGTTTGGGAGCCGCCACTCCAGCCTTTTGTCACCTGTTTGCAGCATTGCAATTAATACTGGTTAGCAGCCGGCAGGTGTTCCAGCCTGGGGTCTCCTTATACTGAGGGCCCTTTACAGCATAGCTGCGAATTTAGAGCCCCAACAGGGTGGTGCGTTAACACTATTTATTAACCCTCATGCACCCTCCTCTGGGGGGGGTGGCCCAATCATCCCCATGTCACAGATGGGTAAACCGAGGCACAGAACAGTACTTGCTTGAGCTTCGCATCCGTGGTGGGATTTGAACCTCAACCTCTTGGCTCCCAGTCTGTTGCGTTGCCATGCAAAGAGTCCACTGCTAAGCTGAGCCTTTCTGCCAGGTCTGACCCCCCTGGGGAACCTGACCCCCAGGAATGAGGGGGAACACAACACGGTGTTTGCAATACGGCCATGTCCCCCTGCCTCTGTGTCACTGTGGCAAAGCCTCCACCGAGGGGCGGCTCTAGACATTTCACCGCCCCAAGCACGGCGGCATGCTGCGGGGGTGGGTGCTCTGCCGGTCACCGGTCCCGCGGCTCCGGTGGACCTCCCGCAGGCGTGCCTGCCGAGGGTCTGATGGTCCCACGGCTCCACCGAAGCCGCGGGACCAGCAGACCCTCCGCAGGCATGCCACCGAAGGCACCCTGCCTGCCGCCCTCCCGGCGACCGGCAGAGCACCCCCTGCGGCATGCCGCCCCAAGCACGCGCTTGGCGTGCTGGGGCCTGGAGCCGCCCCTGCCTCCACCAGCCAGCCCCACTTCCTGGGGAGCGGCAAAGCTTTGCCTCGGATGGGCCAGCGCTCTGCCCAGTGCCGTTAAACAGAAAATAAATACCAGCTGGTTTGCCTCTCCAGGGTAATGCCTTAGCCAAGCCGGCTGCTCCAGCTCAGGGGACGCAGATGAAGGTGAGAAAGAGAAGAGGCATGGGGAGGCCCTGTGGGGACCTGGCCTTCCCGCTGAGCGGTAAGGAATAGCAATGCAGGCGTATGACACACACACCAACACGGGGCAAGGGGAGCACTGAGGCAGACACAGATCTGGCTAACAGGCAAGATGCACACTGCAGATTTTAGCTTTTATTAAATAAAATATATTAACATAAATTCTTTTCACTCGGTCACCCAGAAGACCCTATTGATTTTGCACACGTCTGGCTCCCTCCTCCCCCGGGGGCTGTTAGTTAATAGCCAGCTGTTAGCACAAATCTCGCTCACCCCTCACCTGGCCACTCGAATCTGAGCTTCCCCTGCACGCTCACCACGCTGGTTTTATAAGCCACGGGGCTGGCCCTGCGTGGCACTGAGTGGCTAAGGTGCTGGGTGCCATTAGCATGTGCTGAGCCAAGGGTGTGTAGGCAGTTCAGATGGCAATGGGATTCGAAGGCTCTGTGCTAAGATCACCCCACCCCCACCATGCCCAGTTAAGTGCAGCTGGTGTAAACCAGCAGTGATTTCAATGGAGTGATGCTGATTTAGCCTAGATGAGGATGTTGCTCAGTTGCAGAGAACAGAAACATCCACGGGGGGCTCCACACACCCCCAGCTGAAGGGAGGAGGGAGTCCACACAGAGGAACCTTTTGGCTCTGGGATCCACTCCACAACCGCCCTCCCCCACCCCACTAGACACTCAGCCTTTTCCTTGCCCTGGTTTGAAAAGCATCTGGATATTTTGTGCTTTAAATAAAGGGTTTTGTTCTCTCTCCCCGAGCAGCTCCTCCCCCCACCACTCAGTCCCCCAGTGCAGGCCCAATTGGGAGTGCTGTGCAAGACCCACCATTTCTCTGATTGGCGGGGAGGGGAGGTTTCCCCTGGGAACCGTCCCCATTTGGGGGGGGACAAATTTTTGCTCCATTTGCAATGTAAACCGACCGAGTTGGGCTGTGGGAGAGTTTTGCGGCCGCATAGGAATCGTGTCTTGTGGCTGAGGCACAAGCTGGATTTGCTGGCACAACGGGGTGCGGTCAGGGACCCCGCTCCCACCCTGCCCCCCTTCCCATTCTCAGACCTTGGCCATGTTTCCTGCTGAAACTGAGTTTCTAGACTCAGGCAGGAAAACTGAAGAACCTTGACTGCAAACTGTCAGGTTCAACTAGTCAGTTTCAATCGCCATTTGTAATTAAACCCATGGGGCCCTTACCAGCAGCTCAGGGTTCTAGGCACAACCCGCTGCCAGTGCACAAGGATCCCGGCCTCCCTCCAGCACGGGGGTAGGAAACAATCTCCAGCGCGGAAGCCGGCAGGAACGGAAGCTGGTCCCCGCTCCCTGCCTCGGGCTGTAGGTTCCCAAGTGATGGCTCCACTCCTACCAAGGGGGAGCCCCCAGGGATGTCACCGGGCTGCACCCCTTCTCCAGGGGAGCGTTCGGCACTCCCAGGAGAGGGTGGAACATCATGACGGCTGCCCCAGAGGGCACCGGATCTTGGCGGCTGCCCCTGGCCCCATATCATGACAGCTGCACGGGCGTGGACTCCCCGTTACGACGCATGGGCTCCCCTGCTAGCCCTACAGGCCAGGCCCCCTACGCCCATGGCTTCGTCCCCTGAAGGGCTGAGAACCCTCAACCCCTTCATGTCCTTAAGGAGATAAGGGCAGCTCAGAGCTCAGCACCCCGGCCAGAGGGTACCCAGAGCAGCTCAGCACGTGGCAGGGTCAGCTGGCTAAGGGGGAAGGGGATGTTTAGGGGCAGGTTTAGCATTGGGCTGCCAAATGGAGAAGGAACCCAGAGCCTGGCCCTCGCCCTGGCTGATCCGCCCCCCAGCAGCCCCCCTCCATGGCCCCTGCCTTCTGGAATCCCCCCACACCTCGAGCCGCCGCTGCCCCTGGCCATTTCCAAAGTGGAAGGAACTTTGGCTGAACATTCCAGAACCTTCAGGCCACCAACGTTCCGTCCAGCAAAGGGGAGCGGGGGAAGGGCAGCAGGGGGTGATGAAGAGCAGGTTGGATAGGAAGGCCAGGGGGCTGAGAGGGGAGGGGGTGGCCAGTTTCCACCCGTGCTATGGAGGAATGGCACAGAGTCAAGAGCAGATAAACAGGGTGTCGGCAAAGGCCCCCTCCCCCTGCCACAACCCCACCCCCACCCCCGGCACGCGTAGCTGCTGTGAACAAAACACAGATACAAGCACTGACGCAGGGCGACCTTGAGCAAACAGAGCTGGGGGAGATCCCCAATGGAACATCCCCCTCCGAGGGCCCGTGTGCTCAGCTCCCGCTGCCTTTTGCTGACACCCCCAGAAACAAACTGAACTGGTACCAGCTGAGCTGGGGCATCCCCTGCCCTCCCCCCCCCTTTCCCAACTCTTCGGGGACCCCCATCCTCTCTCCATCCAGGGCCCTGATCTGTCAACCGCATGGCTGGTACCAACATGGGACTGGCCAGCTCCCTTTGCAGCCTCATTCGCAGGGCCCACCTCCCAGCCCCATGATGAGGGGTGGGGAGAAATAACGGGGGAGGAGAGGGGCTGCGTGTGCAAATTCACCAGCACGTGTATTGTGGGTAGGTCTGTGTGCGCGCAAAGGCACAAGTGCGTGCACATGTGACTGTGTGCACGAGGGCGCAAATGCAAGAGGGCGTGTGCGAGCACACGAGTGCCTGTGCACAAGTGTGCATGTGCCTGTGTGCAAAGGCGTTCTGAGTGGCTGTGTGCACGAAGGGTGCTTTTGTGCCAGCACGTGCGCACAAAGCCCCAGGAGGGCGTGCACGCGTGAGTCTGTGGGAGGACTGACTGGAGAGAGGATGGGGAGCTGACACTGACGGGGCGGGGGCTGGTATCTCTACCCAATACCCCTGTCCCAACCCAGCCCCTGGGCTTTACCCAGGTCTGGATTCCGTACCCTGCCCCCAGACCCGTCCCTCACCCACGGTGGGGACCCTTCCTCAGCTGTGACTGGGAGGGGCCTGGCAGCTCCTTCGCATGGTTTCCAAGGGGTGGGAGCCGGCCTGTGCCGGGCTCCTTGGTGCGAGGTGGGTGCTCACACGCTGGGCCCAGACCCCGGGGAATGGGCACAACGTTCTAGTCTCTGCCCCCCTGCTGCGGCACAGTCTCCCCCCGGTGCTTTTGGGGCTGGGGTCCTGGAACAGCTGAACGGCCTGATCCTGAGAGGAACTGGAAATGCAGGGGGAGGAGCTGCTGGGCCAGGGGACAGCTGCCCCTAGTCGCACCAGCTGGGTGAGTCTGCTCCCCCCAAGTCCCCCACCCCCCAAACCCACAGCTCTCATCACACCAGAGCCCTTTAACCGGGTTGGCCCCACCCTTTCTTCACAGTGAGTTACCCGCTTGGGGACCCCACTGGCCCCTCTCCCACTCTCCCTCCATTCCTACTTTCCCTGCGTTCCCCCTCTCGCTCTCCCTTTTCCTTCCTCGGCTCCCTCCCTGCTCCGGGCTCTCCTCTGGGGGATGTTCCCTTCAGATCCAGCCCCATCTCCCCTGACAAGGGGGCACGCATGAGTGCAGACCCGGCCTGGGAGAGGGGGAGGCATGGATCTCTGCTTGCATAGGAATGTCCCCCCCCCAGCCCAGCCCCTCCCCCGGGGCTCAGCGGTATCAGCCCTCCCATCCCCAAGGCCAGACACATGCGGGGGAGGGGGGCATTAGGATGTGTTAGTGACCAAAGCTCTCCCCCAACCCTGACCCTCGGGTGGCAGGAGGTGAGGAGTGGCGGGGGAGGAGGGGCGAGCGGGGCTGGTGGGGTGGAGGAGGGGATGACGGTGGTGGAGCGGGGGTAGGGGGTAAAGTGGTGGGCCTGGCAGCCAACCCCTTCTTCCTCCTCCCCCCCCCACTCAGGCTTTCTTGGGTGGGGGGGCCAGTTTGATGATCTCTTCTTCCGAGGGCTGCCGGATGATGTCTGCAGAGAAATAGGGGAGGAGAGTGAATGGGGGTACTGGGGGGGGGGATTTCCTCAGCCCCCACCCATTTAACCCATAGGCTGGCCTGCCACGGGCTCTGTAGGACTGTGAGGGATGTCACCCCCGGTTGGCTCCCATGCAGCAGCAGCTGCCGGCAGTCCCAGGCCCGGGGCCCTGCTCGGTTCTGGACACGTCCTGGGGTTGAGCGCCGGCAGGTGGCTCCGTGCCTCTGAAACAAGGCGGGGGGGGGCTCAGACTGGGGAACCCCAGGAATGGCCCCTTCCCCCGCTGCCCATAGACCCACGCGCGGCTCCCTGCGGAAATCGCACATGGAGGAAAGACGCGTCCTTGTGACCCCGCTGTGGCCATGGGGCTGGTGCCAGGCGGGTCCCGTGCTGCCCTGGGGGACTGTTCGCGTCTGTCACAGCCCCCCGCCCGCTGGGTCGCCCGGCCCCAGCGCTGCCTGCCGTGTTTGGGCTCCCAGAACGGCAGGAGCAGAGTTAAATTTGGCAGCGGAGGGGGGCCCCATCCCCTAGCCCAGCACTCAGGCTCCCAGGTCCAGGCTGAGCGCCCCTGGGAGGGGGTGGCCTTGCCATCTGGATCCTCATTGGAAAGCCTGGTTCCCCTTCCGCTCCCCCTCACCCCCACCACTCAGCCCCCCCCAGGGGGCATCCAAGCCCAGAGAGATGTTGCTGCTACTTGAAGCCCAGGGAGCCAGCACCAGGCAGCGCTGCCCCCCACCCCCATCCCGTCCCTCAGCCCCACTGGCAACTGCAGGTGCCGGGAGTGTCACGGGAGGATGAGGTGCTGGCCTGGCTACTGTGGGTGCCATCCTGCTGGGGCCCAGAGGGGAAGGCGGGACTATCGCAGTGACGAGCGGTGGGGTGGGCGGCGAGACTGGGGCGAAGACCAGCCCTGTCTCCCTAGTGCCTGTTGCCTAGGGTGACCAGGTGTCTGGTTTTTGACCAAAACACACAGTCGAAAAGGGACCCTGGCGGCTCCGGCCAGCACCGCCGACCAGGCCGTTGAAAGTCCTGTTGGCAGTGCTGCGGAGCTAAGGCAGGCTAGTCCCTACCCTGCCTGGGGCACTGCGCTGCGCCCCGGAAGTGGCCAGCAGGTCCGGCTCCTAGGCAGGGGGCCCATGGGGCTCCGTGCGCTGCCCCTGCCGCAAGCACTGGCTCTGCACTTCCATTGGCCGGTTTCCAGCCAATGGGAGCTGGGGGGGCGGTGCCTGCGGGTGAGAGCAGTGCACGCCATGGAGCCTCCTGTCCCCTTCCTGGACCCCAGAGTCCTCACCCCACCTGCACATCAACCCCCTGCCCCAGCCTAGATCCTCCTCCCACATCCTGAACCCCTCACCCCCTCCTGCATATCAACCCCCTGCCTCAACCCGCAGCCCCCTCTCACACTCTGAATCCCTCAGCTCCGACCCCCAGCCTGGAGCCCCCTCCTGCACCCCACACCCTTCATCCCCACTCCCACCACTGAACTCGCACCCCCAGCCAGAGCCCTCCCTCCTGCCCGCACCCCAACTCCCTGCCCTAGCCCGGAGCCCCCTCCCACACTCTAAACCCCTCATTTATGGCCCCACCCCAGAGCCCGCACCCCCATTTAGAGCCCTCACCCCCTCCCACACCCCAACCCCCTGCCCCAGCCCAGTGAAAGTGAGTGAGGGTGGAGGAGAGTGAGCCACCGAGGGAGGAGGAATGTAGTGAGTGGGGGCGGGGCCTCAGGGAAGGGGCGGGGCCTCAGGGAAGGGGCGGGGCCTCAGGGAAGGGGCGGGGCAGGGGCGGGACCTCAGGGAAGGGGCGGGGCTAGGGTATTCAGTTTTGTGCCAATAGAAAGTTGCCAACCCTATGGTCACCCTGCACTCCCCCACAAACACCCCGCCCCACGTCTCACACTGCTCTCCCGTGCCCCAGCTGCAGGGAAACGCCCTTCTCCCCAGCGTCTGGCCTTTCCCAATAACCCCAGGCAGGGACCAGCGCCCCACATCTCCTGCCACCCCTGCAGCAGCACCCAGGAGGGACCTCACGCCCCAGCCAAGCCCTGCGGGGAGGGGACCCGGGGTCTCGTGTCCCATGGGTGGGGGATGGTCTTGCCCTTGCGTGTGTAGGGGGGGCTCTGACCTTTGTACTTCTTGGCGCTGGGAATGCGGGTGAGCTTGGTGTCCACCTCGTCCTCCTCGGAGATCTTCAGCACCTGGGTGCGGTACTCCACCACCACCGTCAGCAGGTCCGGGCGCCGCGAGATCTCAAAGATGTGCTCGATGTACGAGAGGTTGTCTGTGTGGGCACAGCATGGGGGTGAGAGGGTAAGAACCGGGTGGGGGAGGAGGTGGGGTGAGAGCCCGGCAGGGATGGGGGTGAGGTGGCAGCCGGGTGGGAGAGGGGGTGAGAGCCCAGCAGGGATGGTGGGGGTGAGAGCCCGGCAGGGATGGGGAGGGAGGGTGAGAGCCGGCTGGGAGAGGAGGGGTGAGAGCCCGGCAGGGATGGGGTGAGAGGCAGGGGTGGGGTGAGAGCCTGGCAGGGATGTGGGGTGAGAGCCTGGCAGGGATGGGGTGAGAGGCAGGGGTGGGGGTGAGAGCCCAGCAGGGATGGGGTGAGAGGCAGGGGTGGGGTGAGAGCCCAGCAGGGATGGGGGTGAGAGCCTGGCAGGGATGGGGGTGAGAAGCAGGGGCGGGGAGGGAGGGTAAGAATTGGGTGGGGGTGACAGCCCAGCAGGGATGAGGGAGGGTGAGAGCCTGGCAGAGATGAGGGAGAGAGGGTGAGAACCAGGTGTGGGAGGAGGGGTGGGCGTGAGAGCCTGGCAGGGATGGGGAGGGTGAGAGCCCGGCAGAGATGAGGGAGGGAGGGTGAGAACCAGGTGTGGGAGGAGGGGTGGGCGTGAGAGCCTGGCAGGGATGGGGGAGGGAGGGTGAGAACCAGGTGTGGGAGGAGGGGTGGGCGTGAGAGCCTGGCAGGGATGGGGGAGGGCGGGAGCCTGGCAGAGAGGAGGGAGGGAGGGTGAGAACCGGGTGGGGGAGGAGGGGTGGGGGTGAGAGCCCGGCAGGGATGGGGGCGGGGTGAGAAGCAGGGGCGGCGGAGGGATGGGGGAAGGAGGGTAAGAATCGGGTGGGGGTGAGAGCACAGCAGGGCCGGGGGAGGGATGAGAGCTGGGTGCAGCTGGCTCCCACCAAGCCCAGAATAGGGGACTGAGACCCAGAGGTGGGAGAGGGAGCCCAACCCCCAGCCTGAGCCAGAGAGCAGCCCAAGGTCCTGCCCACGGGGTGGGGGTCATCCCATCCCCCCACCCAGCACCTCAGCTTGCCGCACTGAACTGACCCACGCGTGCTGTGCGTGTGGGCGCAGGCCAGGCCTGGGAGGCAGGTTGCACTGACCTGAGTTTCCTTTAACAATGAGACAGGAGATGCTGGTTTCCCCAGGAGTGGGAGAGAAAAGCCACAAGGGCTCAGTACGGGCCCCTGCCTGCCGGGAACCAGCAGCCCCTCCAGTGGCAAAGACTGACAAAGCTGGGGGGCTGCAGGTCAGGATTGAGGGGCACCGGCAGAACTGGGGGGGAATGAGGGACCCAGGGCTGGGATAGCTGGGGGCTGCGGGTCAGGATTGAGGGGCACTGGCAGAACTGGGGGGGGGGAATGGGGGACCCAGGGATGGGATAGCTGGGGGCTGCGGGTCAGGATTGAGGGGCACTGGCAGAACTGGGGGGGGGGGAATGGGGGACCCAGGGATGGGATAGCTGGGGCCTGCGGGTCAGGATTGAGGGGCACTGGCAAATCCCATCTCTAACTGGGACTGCAGGGAGCCGGAAAGGAAACGACCCGGAGGGGCGAATATTCTGAGCCCAGCAAGAAGGGCCTTGACAGCTGCGCTCTCTCTCGTCTGAACGATGGCAGCACCTCCTGCAGCACAGCACCCGCCAAGCCTCAGTTTCCCCATCTGTATAATGGGGACACCATCACCCTTAGCTTGGGAAACTGAAGTCACTCAGGTCTGGGCTGCGTTTTGCCCCACTGCAAACAATCCCAGCCCTGCCTAGCACTACACTTCTCTTTCTGGGCCGAGCTCACTTGGAACTCCATGGCCAGCTGGGGGACGGTTCCTGCTCCAAACGCCCAGGCTCCTCTCACCCAAGCTACAGGAGAATCCCCACTGGCACCCTGTCATGCAGAGCCTATGCTCAGTTCTGCAGCCAGGCAGCAGTGATAACTAACCAGCTCCTTACAGTGCAAAGCCTGCATCCAGGGGACCGACCCCCATAAGACGGACAGGGAAAGGCTCAGTCTGTCGATGCCTGGTGTACATGCTCTCCCCTGCCCCCTGGGGAGCAGAGCCCCCCTGCCCCCTTCAGATGCACACACATGCACCATCCATGTACCACTTTCACCTCCCAGTAACACAGCTCAGGTCTCCTGGCTGGGCCTGCTGAGTCACTGTCTCTCCTGGGAACTGGGACGGGCTGTTCCCAAGGCTGCTGGGCTGACTCACAGGGCTGGGCTGCTTTCACCTCCAGGTCTCCCTGGCTGGGGAAGGAGGGCTGGTAGAGACCCTGGGGCAATCTGCTTCCTGGGGTGGCGCAGCCTGTGTTCTCCCTGCAGCTGCTGCAAAGCGCCGTGTGGATGCAGGGGCCACGTCGCAGACACAGAGCTCCTGAGATCAGCCCGTGGCTAGTGTGAATCGGCCATTTCCACGCGGAGCTGAGGTGCCGGCCCCGGCAAAGGGCTGTCCCAGCATGCACTGGGCTCCGCATGGATTCTCAGGGCGTGGGGTGGGTCATGTCACTTTGCTTGGAAGCCTCAGTCGGGCCACCGCCCTCACCTACCCCCCAATGGGGCACCCCCTTGCACATGGATGGGAGCCCCCCTTGGTCTGCCAGCTGCAGTGTTGGTGATCCAGCCTCCTTTGGCAGGTGGGTGTCGTCCTATAAAAGATGTCATTAAGGGTCCCATGGCATTGGGAGGGAAGAACCCAGGTGTCCTGGCCCCACGCTAGGAGGGGAGAATCAGATGGTGGTTTCAGTTGTTCAGGGGACTATTTTTCGCTCCCCGACCTGAACTCTTGTGCTGCGTCGGTGAAATGAACTGCCAGGTCCCACCCCAGAAGGGCTGCATCTCAGTGCTGGGCCAGGAGATCAACCCTTGGACGAATGAATGGGCTACGGAAATATCCATCTTCACCAGCCATTCACTGAGGGCGGGCTCCAGCCCCAGGGCATAAAATACACCAGAGCCATCTCTCAGAGAGAGAGAGAGAGAGAGAGAGAGATCACTGAGGCATCCATCCATCGGATCTCTCAGTCCTTCCATCCCCAACATCTATCAACAAGGACTCAGCCATTGGACAAAGCCCTAGAGAGGAGTGGACTGAACAATCACCGTGTCGGGCAGCATGGACACTGGGTCGGGGAGTCAAAGCTCACTTAGCAGCCTGCAGTGCCGCCCACGGTTCAGGAACAGGGCTCGGGCCTGAGAGGCGTGAGCAGAACTGTGCGCGGGGGCAGTGCAGGGCTGGGCTAGCAGGACCGAGCGGCGCCAGCCGTACACACGCTCACCTTTGTCCAGCTTGTTGTGCTCCTCCAGGAAGCTGAACCAGTCTTTGCTCGTGGTGATCGCCTCGTGCTTCTCACTAGGGATGTCCTCCTTGCAGGCCGACTTCAGCTGGTCCAGGTCCTCGTTGGTGATGTTCTCCGCCAGCTCCTCCAGCAGGCTGCAGTACTCCGCCATCGCTGCAGGGGGAGCACACGGACAGCGGCCCGGTTAGACCCAGCCCCGGCAGGCCAGTTACCGACCCGAGCTGGGAGCCGCCTCCCCTTGCCAATGGCACCCGGGTGCAGCCAGCTGGGAGGGGTTTCAGCCCAGTGCCCAGGGCAATGAATTTGGGGCGGTCTAGGCCCAGGTCATAGAATCTCAGGGTTGGAAGGGACCTCAGGAGGTATCTAGTCCAACCCCCTGCTCAAAGCAGGACCAAACCCAACTAAATCATCCCAGCCAGGGCTTTGTCAAGCCTGACCTTAAAAACCTCTAAGGAAGGAGATTCTACCACCTCCCTAGGTAACCCATTCCAGTGCTTCACCACCCTACTAGTGAAAAAGTTTTTCCTAATATCCAACCTAAACCTCCCCCTCTGCAACTTGAGACCATTACTCCTTGTTCTGTCATCTTCTACCACTGAGAACAGTCTAGATCCACATGGTTCAAAGAGGGGAGCCCATAAAGAGGAGAGCTGGAATATTATACAAGAATTGCGAGATGACCTTGGAGACAGGAGTGACAGAAATGGGATGAAATTCAATTGTACCAAGTGCAAAGTCATGCACTTAGGAGCTCATGATGATAATTTCTGTTACGAGCTGGCGGCTTATCAGTTGGAAGCGACAGAGGAGAAGAGAGAATTAAGTTTAGAATTTGGAGAATGAAAGGAGGGTAATATAATTAATGCCAATCAGCATGGGTTTATGAAATATAGATCCTGTCAGACTAACGTGATGCCGGTTTTTGATGAGATTACGCTTTGTTGATAAAGATAAACGGTGTTGTAATATACGGCGACGTCTGCAAGGCATTTGAGTCGGTGAGGAACTTTCCCTCTGCTCAGATCAGCAGTGACCTTGTGGAGGGGTTTAACTTTGGCTGTTGGGTACTATGGAGGAGGTCGGACTAGATGATCTGGTGGTCTCTTCTGACCTTAAACTCTATGGTGTCAGTAGTGGGATCCATTCAGAAACCAGAGACCTTTTGGCTAACCCCTGTCTCTGTGATGGACTGATATAAATGCCCCGCAGCCAGAGCTCTAAAGGCAAGGAATGGTCTCTCAGGTGGGGGTGACGTCCCCTTGGGCACAGGGTGTTGGTGGGCAGCCACTGGGCAGTATTTTCCAGATATTGCCCTTGGTAGCAGGCACAATTTTGGGCAGAGATACTAGGTGTGTAACGAAAAGGAAAACAAGATCCCTAGAGATTTCCAAGCCAGCAGCTGGACCCTCCTTAGCTCTGTCACCTCCACTTCAGCAATTCCAGCAGACGCCGACCAGTCTTTCTTATGCACAAGATTAAAGGGCAGGTTTGACAGGTCTGCCACCTGCCCACGCGGCTCACTCTGAGCGCCACGGCCCTTGGGGTGCAGGCTCCGGCAAAGCTTTGAGAGCAATGGGCTGTCAGGCAGCAGCCCGTAAGCAGTGTATAGCAGGCCTATGTGATAAGCATGTGTCTGAGCAGAGATGTCCAGGGCTGTGCAGTTTGCTCCAAATCTGATAACAGCCACTCTGGGAGCTTTCTATCCTAAAGCAGGAATTTCGGGGCTACTGGATTCCCCATGGTTCTGAACCTATTCTCTTGATCTTACCTTGGCCCCAGTGAACTCCCCTAATAACCCGCACCCGCACTCTGCATTACTTCCAGGTTGGCACAGCCCCCTGAGGGGTCTGTTAGCCCCAGCCCAAGGCACAGGTTAGAGATCAGAGTTCGAATCCCGGGGCTTGCTCTGGGATCTGCACAGAGCTGTGGGACCTGGAGCCCAAACAATCCCTACCCATAAGGACTCTGCAGGCACCAGTGGCACTGGCCAGCCTGGCTTTCCTGACAAACGCGGCCAGAGCCCAGGGTTTTACTGCTGTTGGGTTTTGTCCCAGGAGGCAGAAATCTGCCAACTTCCTGGGGAAAATGTCTCTGGTTTTGTCATCCAGATGAGACTGCGCAGCAGGAGCTGGGGGAGAGGCAGAGGGGGGTGAGCATGAGTGTGTGTGTGTGTGCGCGTGTGTATGTGAATGTGTGCACATGCGTGTGTGCATGCGTGTGTGTGTGTACACACACCGAGGAGGGGTTTGTTCATTTTCAAGAACGGAGGGAAGGGTTGGAATGAACTGCCGCTCCCCCGCATTCTTGCTCTCTCTCATTATACTGCTACCCTGTCATTTCTGCTCCCATCCAGCCGTTAATGACCCAGGGATTTGGGGGACTGGCTGGATTTTCAGACAGTTTTTGGCAGATTAAGGCGAGGCGCCGAACCAGTGACCTGGATAAGAAAGACGCCCCCTCCCCCATTGATAAACACGCCATTTGGTGACACTTGTTCCTAGCTGGGAGGCTGCTCAGCAGGGAGGAGATGCCGGGGCTGGTGACCAGACCCAGACATTCACCCTCCCAAGTAGCAACACACGGAGCCCTTGGCAGGCACCAGACCTCTCCCAGTCCTCCCGGCTTGCTCGCACACCCCACTGCACACACTCATGCACAACTACACTGCTATTTTGAGGGATACTCACTAACTCCCTAACTCACTAACTCCCCCCCACAATCACACCCATTCCCACAGCCCTGTCAAGTCACACTTGCACCCCAGCACAATCACACCCAGTCCCACAGCCGTCAAGTCACATCGCACCCTAGCACAATCACACCCAGTCCCACAGCCCTGTCAAATCAATACTCGCTCCCTGGCACAATCACACCCATTCCCACAGCCCTGTCAAATCACACTCACATCCCCAGCAGTACACAACACACATTCCTACACAATTATTCTCACACACACAACTCTGCACAATGCCACACACACACACCCCTACACAATGACATACACACCATAGACACCATCACTCTGATGCATTCCTCTTCCGAGCTCAGACACTGACCCCTCAAACACATGCCCTACACAATGACACAAAGCCCAAGTGGGCACACACACACACAGAGCAAACAGCATCACTCTGCTCTCCCTAGCCCATCACTCCCCTGCACACACACCCTCCACAGTGACACACACCCTCCACAGTCACTCATACCACTCCACAATCACTCAGCACGTGTGCACACACACATCCACGCACACACACACAGTGCAGCGAGAACACTAGGGCTGTGGCATCAGTGGGATCGGGCCAGCTGGGCTGTGACTCATTTGATGCTCAGTGGTTCTGACAGAGATGGGAGCTGCACATAGCAGCGCGCTGGAGACACCGCGACACACACAATCAGGTCACACTTCACTGCACACTCACCCCTATCCACACGTGCCTCCCTTCCCCCAAGCACTGAGCACCCCATCTGCCTATGGAGAGAGACACAGGGCTGAACCGATTCTGCCCAAGCACTCACACCTATCCTGATACCCCCAACACCCTGCCATCTACTGACACCCCCCAAAGGCAACAGATTCTAGTACGCCCAACACACACACACAAAATCATCTACTGACAGCCCCCATACACACAGATATGCATGCGCTCCATCTACTAACACCCCCAAAGACAGATCCCGACACCTCCAGCACATACAGACGTACTGACACTCCCCAGTACACACACATCGCATCTGATGCCCCCGCAATAGAATGACACCAACACCCCCCGCCTCGTGACAACTGCACTGCATACAGATATTTATGGAACCATATCCTGCTCCTTCCCCAGACATGCTGCCCCCAGCCTCATCCCTCTCCTGTTCCAGCCCCAGTGGGTCCATAAAGACATTGGCCGAGCGAGGGGAGTTCAGAAAGGGGCAGGCAGGGGCGGGCAGGAGAGGAGCATGAGTTATGGGGAGAGAGGAAAAGGGTTAAATCCACCGGGCTGGGCAATGGCAGAGGGGGAGAAGCATCTTCAGAGCCCTGATGGCGAGTCCCCCGGGGGAAGGGTGTTGCTCCATGATAGGGGAACAGATCCGGCTGCATGGTACAGACCCCCCAAGGGGGTGCCATTGGGAGTCATAAGAACGGCCGTACTGGGGGAGACCAAAGGTCCATCTAGTCCAGTATCTGTCTACCGACAGTGGCCAATGCCAGGTGCCCCAGAGGGAGTGAACCTAACAGGCAATGATCAAGTGATCTCTCTCCTGCCATCCATCTCCATCCTCTGCCAAAGAGAGGCTAGGGACACCATTCCTTACCCATCCTGGCTAATAGCCATTAATGGACTTAACCTCCATGAAGTCCTGGGCTGCGGGGGAAGTCTGTAGGGGTGACCTCGTGCCAGGCCCTAGGTGCAGGAGGAGATAGGACCTGTGGGGGCTTCCCTGGGCCTGAGATCTGGCATCCAAACTCTGACAACAGGGCACAATATCGCCCCAGAGCCCAGCCCCCCCATCCCTCGTGCTGAGCCGCCTCGTTTCCTCTTGGTTGCCCTGGAAACCACTGCCATCCACCATGACGGTAAAGACGGTCACCATGGCAACCACTATTTCTTTCACTTAATGTTTTCTTCTTTCTCTCCTTCTCCCCTGGGGCAGCACCCCCTCCCCCCATCCCGCACACCTGGCGCCTGGAGAGACATGGGGTGGGGATGTGGGGGGAGGACAGCGGGGGTTGGTTCTCACAGGGCCCAGATTGTCTCTGACCTTTCCTGATGGAAAGGGGGCAGGGAGGCCAGCAGCCAGCCAGGTGGTGCTGGCATGGGGGCAAAGTGGGGCTCCATCGATCCATCCTTAATATCGGTCCACCCGTCCAGTCATCCATCCCCAGCATCCGTCCGTCCGTCCATCCATCCCTCCCTCCATCCCCGGTATCCATCTGCCACAGAATGTGTGTGTCAATCCATACATCTGTCCACAGTATCGATCCTTCCATTTTAACCAGCCACCGATCACCTCTCATATCCAATGCCCCAATTCCTCCATCTCCAGAAACTACCCCTTCCTTCCTCCATCCCCACATCGTTCTCCGGGATCCATCCAACTCCTTCATCTCTCTAACGTCTCCCTCCATCCCCACGTCTCTGGGGCTTCTATAGCACTCTCACCCCGGCCCCGCACCCCCTGATTTTGGTAAAGATTTGGGACAGAGACCCCGGGCTTTGCTGCTAACAGTCCAGCTGGGTTTATTTTGTCCCTCTCAAGAGGCATTTCCTGAGCTAAGAATGTGTGTCCTTGGCATGACCACTAGAGGGTGCTGAAAGCTGGATGCCCCTATCCCTGCACTGCCCAACAGAGCATCGTCCCCTCTGGAGTAACCAGATTTACCGAGAACAAACACTGGAGCCAGACTGGGATCCCAGCACGACTTTCACAATGGGCCCCTCAGTGAACAAGAGACCCAAGCCACAAACCTGGAGCCGAACACGCCCGCAATGGTGGTGCCCGAAACCCAGGCCTGCACCCACAGCCAATCCCTACAAAGCCCTTTGCCCTGCCGCACCCACCTCCCCTTTTGCTGCAGGGAGCTCACGAGCGCTCGAGACTGGGACAGGGCAGCCGGATGTAGACCGGAAATGTTGGATCCAGGAGAAGGACCGGAATCTTATACACAATTGAGGGCAGTTAGCTAACCAGAGACACTCCCATCCCCAGATAACCCCACTGCCTGCCTGCTCGGTTCAGGATCTCCCCCCATTTACTCCTTCCAGGCTGTGATCCAGCCAGGCCCCGGGCCCTTACCCCTCACTGGATATCCAGGCATCTTCTGTCCTTCTAGCAACAGCCTCCTCCTTCCTCTCCAGCCACACCCTCTCCCCACTGCAGGCATGAGAGTCTCCTCCTCTGCAGCCCCCACCTCCCTCGCATCTCTCCACTGACAGAGCTGTATCCGTCTCACCAGACATCACGTTATCTACCCAAGTGTTGGGCTCAGGGATCCAATCTAACCCCTTTCTAGAGTCTGGGACTGTTCCCACCAGCCCCATCTCACTACTACGCCATCCGTTCATTTCAAGTGGCCACGACCCCCTCTCCTGTCGCAGGCCGGCCATGCCCCAGCTATGCACAGGCCCGGGGGGAAGGAGGGCGTGTGTAGCATGCGCATGCAAGTGCCTTTCCTGGCCCCGTTTTCTCGCCATAGAAACCTCACGGGCCACCCCCTTTCTCAGGGCTGCTTTTCTATTCTCCGCTTTTCACTGGGAAGGGGAAATTCCTGTTGTGTTTCTTTAAAGGGAAACGTTTCCCAGCTGGCCCGTCTTCCTGAAACAATGAATCACTGGCTCGGCTCTTGGCCCGGTCTCCTGGGTTCTTTTTTCCGCTGTTGTTCCAGGCGGATTTTTTTGCACTCAGTATTCCGGGCTGCCCCTGCAACTTGTGAGTGTGGTGCCCAGGGGGATCCTTTCTCTGCCGGTCTCTCCCATTCGCTCCATCCCAGGGAAGGTTTCCTCCCCATTCACCCGTGCCTTTCACTTCATTCCCTCCCCCCGCCACTTTCATTCTGACTGGTTTTCGCTCTTCTCCCTTTTCTTCTCCCCCCCACTTTTTGTTTTGTTTATTCCTTTTGTCCCGCCGGCGTAACACAGGGATAATAAACTGCCCAGCCTGGCTTCCTGCCCATTTCCCAGGCAAGCTGGGTGGCACGAAGAAAAGAGCAGGGTACAGAGATGGCTGGAAGTGCTGTTAGAGGAGGGGGACTGTGGGTTAGAACTCATGGGTTCTATTCCCAGCTTTGGGAGGGGAGGGGGGTCTAGTAGTTAGAGTGGGGACACGGGGAGTCGGGTCCTCTAGGTTCTCTGCCTGGGTCTGGGAGAGGAGAGGTTCCTATCTTTCCCGGGGGTAAGCTGCCCCAATGCCAGGCTCTCCTCATGCTAGTGCAGTATGTATTCACTAGTGCAAAGAACGCCCGGAAAGACTCGGCTCGGTTCTCTGAACCCAAGTCAGCCCAGCGTGGTCCATGTTGTTCCAGCTCCCATCTGCCTTTCCCAAGTCAGTCTGGCCAGGCCTTGACCCTTCCAGTCTCATGCCCCAAACCCTCAATGGCCAGTACCCTCTGAGCCAAACGCCATTGACTTCCATGGGCATTTGGACCCAAAACAACTGCTCCGGGGCAATATGGCTGCACGTGTCCCACCTGCATCCCAGTTCATGGTGCGTCTCTTTCACTTTGCAAGTTCTACAGAAAATCCTCTAGGGCTAATCTCTACGAGCTCTCAAATAGAGGGATAAAGATTTCCTCTCCCCCCCACCCCCCAAGCCATTACAGGTTACTGTGGACTTATACAAATGTTACAGAAAACAGACAATAGCCTTGAACCAACAAGAAAGGGGTCCCCAGCCAATCTCAAAGCAAGATGCTCCACAGCACCCCCTACTGCCCATTAGAGTCATATGCCCTGCACCTTCTCTGTGACAGCAAACCCTCCAGACAGGTGCACTGGACAAGCTTTGGCTAAGCCAGGGCACCTGGGTTCTGTTCTCGGCTCGGCCATGGACTCGCTCGGTGACCTTGGGTAAGTCTCCGTGCCTCAGTTTCCCCATGGTAAAACAGGGATGATAAACCTGATCTTCCTTGTAAAGCTCCTTCAATGCTATTGAACTATTATCCCTGCCTAAGATGGTGGATGAGAAAAGGATCCCAGAAATTACACTGTGGCAGCTTAACCGAAGGTGACCAATAATGTCTGACTGGCCATTATAGGAAGGCCCCTTTGCAGCACTCTGGTAGGGTACACGAGCCTTCCCCTAAATAAGCATCAGGCCCAATAGCCTCTGGCTACAGGAACTGTGGTGCGGGAGTTAACAGGTGACACATTTTGTCAGTGATCGGGGGGCACTTTGGGTCATTTATTGCATGTCAGTTGTATGTTATCACGTGAGAGCTGTTACAGCATGTTCTGGGGTTACACGTGTCAAATCAATTATTATACATAAGTTATAACATGCGCTTTCAGTTACTGCAGTCCAAATGATATTACCCATGGTAAATTATTGTCTGTCTGTTATGGCAGGACAATGTGGTCATTTATGGAATGATCGTTCCATGGTATCACAAGTGAGATCAGCTATGGCATGTGCTGTCAGAAGTCCCATGTCATTAGGGCATGTGCTTTTATCCCAGGGCAGTTACCACGTGTCATGTTGGTTATCATTGTTGTGGCATGTGGGGTAATTTCTGGCACGCCAGTTGTGTGCGGTGACATGTGAGATCAGCTATGTCATGTATCACACACATCAATCAGGACAGCTAGTGTGGGTCTGCTATGTCATGTGGGATCATGTAGGACATGCCAGCTGTAGATGATTGCATGCTCTGGGATGTGCTGTCATCACATGTGGAGTTACAGCATGTGGCATCATTGCATGTAGTTGCGGCATGTGCTGTCCATTATCCCGTGTCAGTTACCATGTGTCAGGCGGGTTATCATGAGGCCCTCATGGAACACGAGCTCAGTAATTGGGTGTTAGTTAAATGCCGGCACATTCCCTGAGGCTAGCTATAAATCAGGCCCTTCTAACTGCCGCTTAATGCATCTCCAAAGCGATCCTCATCTATTGCTATTTAACTGGATCCCAATAACAGTCTGGCTCAGAGATGACAGCTCCCAGGGGGCCATGGAGAGAAAACAAGCCCACGCTCCTGGCCTCAGCCTACTCACGGGCTCCCCAAGGCCTGTCCGAGCAGCGGCCCCTGCACACCCCATGACTCAGGGCACTCAGGACAGTGTTGGCTTCTCCAGCCACCAGAAGGGCCTGGAGCAGGCAGACAAGATGCAGCGCTGCCCTGTCCCACTCAGGGAACGTAGAGATCAGGGTCTCCCCATCTCCCAAAGTGCACGGAGGCCAGGGTCCAAGTCCCCCTCTCCTCTCTGCCTCTGCCTGGGGAAGCTCCAGCTCTCCTTTGGGGGCTCAGGAACAGAAGGCCCCCAGAGCCAGCCCCAGAGGAGGTGAGCTGGGGGGAGGACACACTCACTCCACTACAGAGGTGGGTGAAACCTCCAGTGGCAGGAGCCCATCTCACCCCATGCAACCCGCTGCTGTTTCACATGGAGACAGGATTTTCCTTCACTTCCTGTCCCAAAGTGCCAAGCTGCTGTTACACTGCTGCCCCATCCCACTCCAGAGGCGGCTGCATTTCAGCGAGGAGGGGGAAGTGAGACGTCAGGGCAATAACACATAGCAATGGAGGTGGGAAGAGGAGTTTAACTGAGGGGAGGGTTATGAAAAGAGAGGCCCCCAGGCCCAGGCAGCAGGAGGGAGGGGCATGGGGTGAGGAAAGCTGATGGTTTCACTTTGCTCCAGACAATCGAGCCTTTCAAGCTGCTGGTAATTGAAGCCATGAGGCATCAGCCTGACACTCGGGAAGGGGAGAGTGTGGTGGAGCTGGAAGGGAGGGGGCTGGCTGGGGGATCCTGGGGAGCAGTCTGCAGGAAGCTCCGGAACGGCATCGCAGGGACTGTTTCCCACACCCCAACTGCCCCCCCCCCCCCGATAGTCACTGCAATTCCAGGGGATTCCCAGGGACTGACCAAATTCAGTCAACAGCTGGGTTCTAGATGATTAAACTGTCACTCCCAGGGTGAGATCAGCACACAGTGGTGATGGTGACATGTGTGGGGCATAGGAACACACAGTGACATATAGTGACACCACTGACAGACAATCCAACCTCAGCATCACGCTGCCATAGAACCCCAATGGGCCAATCCAACCTTACTGTCACACTGCTCTAGAACACCCACGGGCCAATCCAACCTTATTGTCACACTGCTCTAGAACACCCACAGGCCAATCCAACCTTATTGTCACACTGCTCTAGAACACCAGTGGGCCAATCCAACTTCAGTATCACATTGCTCTAGAACTCGTTGGCCAGTCTGATCTCATTATCAAACAGTTGGGAATTTTCATCATCCAGCCCTTTTTCTACTAATTTAAAGAGCTCATTAGGCAAAAGAGCTAATGTCATCCTGGGAGGCATAAACAGGGGAATCTCGAGGAGGAGCAGAGAGATTATTTTATCTCTATATTTTGCACTGGTGCAACTGCTGCTGGAATCCTGTGTCCGGTTCTGGTGTCCACAGTTCAAGAAGAATATTGATAAATTGGAGAGAGGTCAAAGAAGAGCAACAAGAATGATTAAAGGATTAAAAAAAAGCCCTACAGTGACAGACTGAAAGAGCTCAATCTCTTTAGTTTAACAAAGCAAAGATTAAAAGGTGACCTGATTACATCCTTAAATATCTACACTGGGAACAAGTATGTATAATGGGCTATTCGGTCCAAGGTCGAACACAATCCAATGGCTGGAAGTTGAAGCTAGACACATTCAGACCGGAAATAAAGGGGTAAATTTGTACTGGTAAGAGCAATTAACTGCTGGAACAATTTACCAAGGGCTGTGGTGGATTCTCCATCACTGACCCTTTTAAAATAAAGATGGGATTTTTTTTTCCTAACAGATCTGCTCTAGGAATTAGTTTTGGGAAATTCTCTGGCCCATGTTATCCAGGAGGTCAGGCTAGATGATCACAGTGGTCTCTTCTGGCCTTGGAATCTAGGCATCTTGTCACAGATTTGTTCCCCCAAAAGGTACATGTGAGGGGTTTGAACCCATAGTACCACAAGCAGGAGCCACCTATGCCACCAGGGATCTCACTTCTCTGCTATGTTGCTCAGTTTCTCCATCGATAATGGACACATCCCCACCCCCAGTATAGGGGCTGGGATAATTAATACATATCTATACATAAATCATATTGCAAATTGCCATGTTACAGTGCTCTCACACCTTCTAAGGATCCTGAAGCATTAATGAATGAAGACTCATTCTCCCCCAGGGAAGACAGGTCAGTAAAGAGGTCAGCAAATAAACAGCATCAATAAATACATTGCTCAGTCAATGAACACATTGGCGATTTAATTGCTATCAGTAGCTAAATGTGTTACAGTCGCGGGCTGGATGGATCCATTCCATCCCAGCTAGTCATAATTCCAGTGACTAATGCAATGTGATTTGTTCCTTTGGGGGTGTGCTTGTAATCTATACTCCAATTCTCAGACTGAACTGAGATAAACTCCAAGCACAAGGCTCCCACGGTAACGTTATTTCTAAAACTAGCTGGGAAAGGGGAGAGAAATTCTGTGGTGGGTTTTTTCCCCAAAAAAATCCCACTTTACACCCTGCCCCCCCCCTTTTATTTAATTTTACATTTTCTGTAGCTGGCAGAAAAATGGGGGAGGGAAAATTCACACACACACACACACACACACACACACACCCCTCCCTTCCCCAAAGCTGCACACAATGGAGCCCTCTCTTGCCCAGGGCATTGTACCGCATCACACAGCACTCAAGTCAGGTGACAATAGTAGTGAGTTGCCTTCTTCCAACCCTCAACAAGGAACTTTATGAGAATGAGGAAAACAGGGTCATCCCTCCAGATGATCTGCCTCCGCTTCGAATCTTCCCTGGCCCTGCTACTCAGACTGCTGGCTTCCCCCTGGGGACTGCCAGTCACAGCACAGGTAGCCTCCCAACCAGCGCCTGGACGCTGCTGGGTGTTGAGCCAGGTCTCAGTGGTGCTAGCCAGCGCTTCCTCCTGGCCATTCATGGGCAGAGCCAAGAGGGGCCAAAATCCCTTTGGAGGGCAAGGATGACCTTGGAGAGGTAGATGTGGACTCAATCACCTAGTGGGGGAATGGGGAGTGAGTGGTGGGGGAGCTGGAGTAGATCACATGGACTAGGGGATGCGGTGGCCTTCCCCATGGGGACACTGGGACCTGCAGCATCCCTCACAGCACAGGGCTACACTGGATCTAAAGGGAGATTCTTTATCCGGGCTGCTGGGCACAGACAGACCCTGTGGTTCTTCTTGGCTCTCCAGTTCCCAGCCCACACTGCCCAGTGTCACCACACGGGGGCAGCCTGTGTGCTCAGCTCTGGTGGAAAGGACCCGGGATGGGACGCCTGGGGGAGGCATTCAGCTGGCGCTATGGTGGGCAGGGATTATGGTTCAGTAATAAGACGAGGAGCGGGAGGCCAACCAGACCCTGCAATAGGCAGAGGAAGACCATGAAAGGGCTGCGCCAAGTGACCACCCCCTCCTGCTTCCATTCATACCTTACATGCAAAGTGCTTCCTGAATATGCATGAAGGGGCATGGCTCAGGGAGCCCCATTCACAAAAAGCAGCTCGCACACACCAGCTGGAGGCTGTGATGAGAGTAATAATTTTCTCTCCCCAGCCAGGCTATTTTCTCAGTGGAGTGACAAGGAAAAAGCAAGCAGGAGGTTGGTTTCTGCTTCCTGTTATCCAGCCGGCTTGGGCCCGTCCCCACTAACATCAAACATTTAAATTTGTTCTCCCTGGCTTCGGCCCTGCCCGCATTCCTGAACTGTTCTGCCCCAGCCCCTCCCTCCGGAGAGCAGAGCATTGCCTGGGAGCCAGGACTCCTGGGTTCCACAACACACCTCTCTGGCGAGGGGGCGGAGTCTAATGCTTAAAGCCTCCTGGGTTGTCTAGAGGTTAGAGAAGGGAGACTGGGAGCTAGGACGCCGGGGTTCCTTTCCCAGCTCTTGGGCCTGTCATTCCCCTTCCTGTGCCTCGATTTCCTGCTTCCTAACTTGCAGATAACAAAGAGCTGTGAGCTCCTCAGCTGAAGGGCACTGTAGAAGCACACAAGACTTTGGATTTGCGGGCTAGTGTTCGGCAGCAGCTACACTGGTGAATCTGGTGGGGGGAGGGGGGATCTGCAGCTGAAATGTCTGATTCTCCCCACTCAGAACATCTTCACTTTCTTGGGCAGGCGAGGGTGCAGCGCAGGAGATGGGGGTACTGGAAACAGCACAGCTGCCCTGAGCCTGCGACTGGGGGAGGAAAGGCCCTAGAACAGGGGGGAGATCATGTCTGCAGCTGGCAGGGGAGGGGGATGGATCCCACTGCTGGGCGCATGGATCCAGAGCGCACCAGAAATGCATGGAGGATGCCAGGCAGGCAGACCATTGCGGCTTCTCTGGGGTCGGGGGCAGTTGATTCCCTGTCAGAGACGCTGCCCCACACAGACCCTCTGCAGGTCAGTCTCTCCCCAGCATGTGGTCTCCCCCCCCGCCCCCGGCCTCCTCCCTGTCCCTCCCAAGCCGCTGGGAAACGTGGGGGCTGGTTTGACAGAGCAAATTAAAGTTTGTGGCCCTGGATGAAATGTGAAATGGGCTGAGCGGCCTGACGGGGGGTGGGTGGGGGAGGCATCGGAGAGACCCCCCAGCAGACTGGAAGCAACAGTGGTTGGGTTTCTAGGCGCAAAGAAATCACCATGGCAACTGCCGAGTCCAGCATTATTTTAACCCTGACATCCCCTCCTCACTAGCGAGGTAGGATCAGTTCCCTTCCCTTTGCCTGGAGAGATCCTGGGGCTCCAGGCGCCATCCTCCCCCCTAGCACTGCCAGCCAGGGGGGATTCTCCTTTAGCTCAGGTGTCAGCTTTCCAGCATAGAAGGCCCTGGGGTCACTCCCTGCTACTCCTGGGAAGCTGCGAGCAGCAGCAGGTCTGCTGCAATATTTGCCTCATACATGAGTAGACTAGGGTGGAAGGGTTGAAAAAGGGGTGCGCTACCTCCCACCCCAGGATGCAGGAGGTGGGGGAGGGGAAAGGATGCAGTGGAGAGAGGTGCTTGGAGTGAGTGGGCAGGGATGTTCTGGGTGCTCAGCAGCAGCTGGGAGCGGGGGAGCTTCAGCCAGCCAGCCCCCAGCCACGTGGGGAGAAACACCATTGCATGGAAAGGCTGGCGGGTATAACTGAAGCAGCGCCCCCACCCTGCCCCCATCCCCATCTCTATATCGATGGTCCCTGTTTCTGCACTGCCTGGCAGCAGGGGGTTCGGGGGAGGTACCGACCCAGCTGAGATTCCCAGCGAATTTGGTCCCCTGGAGCGACCCGCTATCCTGAACAGCCCAGCAGGGGGCACCAGCTGTCACAGTTCAAGATTCACCCGCTGCGCGTTCACAGGTGGATCACGGTGCAGGCCCCAGAGATTCCCCCCCACCCTCCGAGTCCTGCCTCCAGCATGATGTGTCTCAGCTGCGGCAGGGACTGTCCGGCCACCCAGGGAGAGACAATGCCCAGCCCAAGAGGGCCCTGATCTCAGCTGGGGCAGGGACCGTCTCTCCCTGCCTGTCTCAGCTGCTGCCATTAGAATGATCTGTGCGCTCCCTTAACGTTAGCACAGCCTGTCGGCTCCACAAGCACAGAGGAGAGGGGACTTCCTGCTTCCCTTTGCCTCCTCCAGCTGGCTGAGCTAACGACCCACCGCATTAATGGGTGACCTAGCATCTGCAAGACAAGCCAACCTTCGACCTCGGCCAGACCCTGCTGGCCACTCCTAGCCAGACACCGAGTCTGCCAGCTGGCTGGTGGCCAGGGGCAGGAGATTTGACCCAGTGGCTGCTGCAGCCGTCTATAAACACAAACGAAAGACGGGCCCACGGCTAAAGCACAGGCCTGGCATTCGCAGCTCTGGGCCTGGCTTGGACCAGGAGGGAGCAAAGGGGCTGGAGGCCAGGACTTTGGGGTTCTTTCCTGATTTTGCCACGACTGGCTGTGTGACCCAGCACAAGTCATTTCACAGCAGGGACCTTTCCACCAAGGTGAGACGGGGCTCCCCACTCCAATCACCCCTGAAATTCTGGCCGCACTGAGATCATGGGCGAACACTCCCACTGATTCACAGATTCCCAGGCCAACAGGAACCACTGTGATCATCCCTCTGACCGGCCTAACTCAGACAATAACCAGTGCCGAGCTTTTAGACAAATATCCCTCTTGATTGAAAGATTGTGGGTGATGCAGAATCCCCCACAACCCTTGGGAAACTGATCCAGTGGTTAATTTCTCTCTGTTAAAAATTTACACCTTATTTCCAGTCTGAATGGGTCTAGCTTCAACTTCCAGCCATTGGATCTGTGTTCGACCTTTCTCGGCTAGATCGAAGAGCCCGTTATTAGGTATTTGTTCCCCAGGTGGATATTTATAGTGTGAGATCCAGTCTCCCCTTCACCTTCTCTTTGTTAAGCTAAACAGACTGAGCTCTGTGGGGCTCTCGCTCTCAGGTGAGTTTCCTCATCCTTTAATAATTTCCGTGGCTCTTCTCTGACCCCCTCTGCAATTTATCGACGTCCTTCTCGAAGAGGGGACTCTAGAACGGGACACAGGACCCCAGCAGCGGTCGCACCAGTGCCAGATACAGAGATAAAATAACCTCTCTGCTCCTACTCACCATTCCCCTGTTTATGCCTCCCCCGCCCAAGAGCACATGAGCTCTTTTGGCCACTGGGAACTCATCTTCAGCTGATTATCCACCTCGATCCCCAAGATCTCTCCCACAGTCCTTGCTTCCCAGGATCGAGTCCCCCATCCGGCTACACTATGTTCCTAGCTGTGTACATTTACACGCAGCCGTATTTAAACGTATTGTTTGCTGCCGCCCACGGACCAAGCGATGCAGATCGCTCTGTCGGTGACCTGCCCTCTTCAGTCACCGCTCCCCAATCTTTGTGTCACCTGCAAACTTTAGCAGGGATGATTTTAGGTTTTCTTCCGGGTCATTGATATAAATGTTCAACAGGGTGAACCGATCCCCGCAGGACCCCGCTGGAAACACACCCGCCCGATGACGATTCCCCAGTTACAATTACATTTTGAGACCAGCTTTTAATCCCTTTAATCTGGGCCGTGTTCATTTTATATCCTTCGCGGGTTTTTTTAATCAAAATGTCAGGCTGCGCCAAGCCCGACGCTGGGTAGGAGGCTCGGGATGTTCTATCTATTGGCTTCGCTGGGAGCAGGATGGGCCAGTCCTCGCACTCATCTTGGCCCACCCTGAGCAGGAAGAAGAGCCCCCCCAGGGGTGGATGGGGACACTGCCTCCCCCCACCCTCGGGACCCCCATCCTGGAGACAGTGGGAATCCCAGCTGCATTCCATACCCCCCCCCCCCCGCCCCTCTTTATCTCCCCTGGACAATCTGCTTAGTGTGGATCACGCGGCCCGGACCTGCCGTGATGGGAATTGCGCTGCTACCAGCTGCCCCCATTTGGGCAGAAGTAATCTCCCGCCTCGTTGCCCTCCTGAATGCCGGCGCTGCCCTAAATACAACGGCTCGGGGGGGCTGGGAGAGAGATGGCAGCTGGGGTGGGGCCTGTGGCTCTGACAGGATGTAGCACAGGAACGGGGACGCAGGAAGCTGGTTTGTAACCAGTGGAAAGAACCCAAACTGTGCTCCTGCTCGTTTCCTTCCTCTCTCCCTCCGCATCTTCCTGTCTTTGTCCCTCGCCGTCCGTCGCTGCACACACAGGTGTGTGAGGAGGGAGGGGGGGCGAGTAATCCTGGGTTCTAGGCCAGCCCTGGGATTCGAGTGGGCGCTGGTGGTTAGAGCAGGTGACAGGGAGTCAGGACTCCTGGGTTCCGTTACTGATTGTGCCCCGGTACAATCACATGCCCAGTCCATGAGAAACATCCTCCTAGTTACTCCTCCTCCAGCCACTAACGCTCTGTATGCAGCAACGGCACCTGCCATTCGAGGTGCTTCAGGTGCTTTGCAAACGTCGTTTTAGGTGTCCAGGGATATAATTATGCAGCTGCTTGGGGGCTGTTCCTTAAATATCCTGCGGCTGGCTTTCTCCAGGCAGGCCCGGGTGATGCAGGCACTTTCTGCGATGTGTCCGTTTCTCTGGAGAGCATCCAGCACCGGAGACAGATCGGTTGTCAGCCCCCAGCAGGCTGTTGATCTCGGAGCTGTTCGGCACAAGTCCCGGATTGGGAGATCACGTCGGGAAAGTCGTTGCTGTCCCACGGGGCAGCTAAGCCCCCTCATTCATATCGCTCCCGCGCCGGGTGGGTCTGTATGTGGATTTAACCACGGCACATGCCCTGCCACCCTTTCAGTTTTGCAGCGAGTTCCGAGATTGAGTCAAAAGGGTTTTTTTTAATCTCTGAAGCAGGAAGAGCTCTTCCTCCAGCTGCTTGTTTACAGATTTGCAGATGAGCATCTGTGGGGCAAACCCACGGCCAGCCGATTGCGGCCAAGGGAAGAACCGATTTAGCCTCGGCGGATTCAGCGACTGTTGGTTGGCTAGGATTATTTCTGGGGGATGCTATGCAGCAGCAGCTAACACAGAGGCTTTTCTAGCCGCGTGAGCTGAAGACATCTCAGACTGGGCGCAGTGCACGGACGAGGGATGAACTGGTGGCTCAGGCACTGGACTAATGCAACTGCCTCTGCCGCCTAAGTCCAAAATTTCGGTGCCACGGAGATCCTCAAAGCCCTTGCGACACTGGTGCCCAAGTTCCCCTCTACCCTGGCTCCCCCATCTGTGACATGGGAGAGCAGTGCTATTGATCTGTAGCTGCCTCAGTCGTGGAGCAGGACCCCTGGGTGCTAGGGGCTGTACAAACACAGTCTCTGCCCCAAGAAGTTGACAGTCTAAGCAATAATTCTCCCCTCTTCACAGGGATTCCAGGAGAGCCGACGAGGTGCTCAGAGATGTGTGTTCGAGCGAGGCGGGAGAACCGGCCCTTTGGCACGTAAAAGGCCACCAGGATGCATTCACTTGAACAGCTCTGGCTGGGCACCCGTGGGGTGCACTGGTCTCAATGAAGCGAGACAATTCCGACTGGAAATGAGGGTCACGTTTTCAACTGTCAGGAGAGCGCCCAGGACCGTGGAGAAGCCGGTGTCTTCAGAACAACCCCCTCCTGGCACTGGCCTCGGACGTAACCCTTGGTGCACATGAGACCTGTGGCAGCAAAGACCGGAGACAACCCAACCAAGTGGAAGCCGGGGAACGACCCCAGATGGGAACATGCGGAGCCTGCGCAAACACGGACTCTCCCTGATGCAGTGACCCCTGCCAGCACCCCATACTCCTGAAGAACCAGTCGAGATAAGGGACACCACCTGGTCTCGGCTGTGGTGTGGTACGACGGAGATCAAGGGAGAATCCACTGTGACCAGGTACGACGGAGATCAAGGGTCACAGTGGATTCTCCATCCCTGGCCAGCTTTAAATCAAGACTGGATGTTTGCCTAGAAGATCTGCTCTGGTTCCAACAGGAATTAACTCAGAGCCGTTCTCTGCCCTGGGTATCCAGGAGGTCAAACTAGATGATCCCAGTGCTCCCTTGACATCAGACTCCCAGCTCAGGGTTCTGTGCCTTGCTCCATGCTGCGTCCCCCGCCCCCCCACAAACACCTGCAAAGAGCAAATCTCCATGGAGGAAAACGCCTCCAGGAACAGCAGAGAGTGTGTTGAGCCAATTCCTCGGCAGGAAGTGCTGGAAGAGCGCCCAGGCCCTGGTGAGGTGCCATCCCAATGGCAAAGCATCATTTGTTACACAACCAATCGCCCCAGAAGCAATTTTTAAAAACAACAAAACGTACTATATGGAAAACAAGCCAACGGCAGCGCACGAGCCGAAAATGCATCATGTGGCTGGCTCGCCCATAGGACAGCGAGGAGTGTCTCTGTGCAGGCTCCCTCCCGCCCCAGTTCTGCTGGTTCCCCTCAATCCCGACCCGCGGAAGTTTGAAATTCCGATAAATAACAGCAAAAATTGTTGCAAGAATGTTTGTTTGTTCTCCATCCAGCTTTGCAAATAACAAGGGAGGTGAAGCAACTCCCGTGAGGTCGCACAGCCAGCCCTGGGTAGTGCTGGCAAGAGAACCCAGGAGTTCTGAGGCCCCAGCAGCCCCTAACCACTGCCCCACGCTGCCTCCTGCATGCCAGCCAGACGTTTGGTGGCCTCTGCAGCCACTGACCATTTGTACACGCTGCCTGCCGCATCATTCCCACGTGTCTCCCCCAAGGCTAGGTCGTAGCAAGGGACATGAGAGCATGAAGCTCAACGCATCCTCTGGGAAGGGAGAGGCTCGGTGCCTGGCCTGGAAGTCAGGAGACCTGGGCTCCATCTGTGCCACTGCCATGCTGGACGGCCTTGGGCAAGTCCCTTCCCCACTCTGTGCCTCAGTTTCCCCTCCCACCTAGATTCCCTTGGGAGACTTTCCCCAGCTTGGGCTAGTTTCCCTCACCCCCTGCTCCTGGTTACAGCACTCAGCAAATCCCTCTCCCTGCCTGCAGACCCTTGTCGTGCCCTCTCTGTCAGCCCCCATCTCCCCCAGCCCATGATCTTGCTCTGGCTCATCTCTTAGCCCACTTCAGCACGTCAATTTTCCTGTTAACAAGGCACCAGCCACAATGCCCTGAGAGCTCCATGGAGCGAAGGCCGGGATTCTACAGCCTGATTCTCAGTCAGCTCCCTACTTGCACCAGAGCAGGAGGCTTCAAGCCACCTTTGCACTCTCCATATTCTAGGGCTATGCAGGGGCCAGCCCAGCCCCCAGCATTAGTTAGAGCAGCCTCGGGGCAGCTCTAATTTACGCTCTGCTCCCCATAGTGCCTCTATGGCCCCAGCAAGCAGAGAACGGGCAGGGCCCAAGGCATTCCAGCCACACCCCCTGTGCTGAGGGTTGGGTGGGTTCAGACATTTCATGCCACCCCAGGGGGATTCTCGGGGGGCCATTTCCAGTCACCACTTGCAGAGGGGCCTGAGTGTGACTGAGGAGCCCCATCACTTGCCCAGCAATGGCCCCCACTAGCCCCTCTGTCTCGCCAGCACAATGTGCTTCCCCTCCGCACTCTGCACGAGGGGGCTGGCAAGGGGCAGGATGCAGGGACCTGAGGGACCCGATGGCTCCCCGATTTCCCCAGCCTCATGGGCGCCTGGGGAGTGCCAGTCACTCCATGCACCCCGGTTCCTTCCGCGCTGCTTCCTGCGGCCCTGCATCCCCCCCACCCCCATCACAGGCTCTTGGCATATCCCCAACCCCCACAGGACCAGAGGCCTCCCAGGGCAGCTGCTTCCTTGCCAGTGTCACAGGGCCCAGAGGGGCAGAGATTTTGGACCCGGGGCTCAGCCACCACCGCCGGGGGGTTTCAGCCCCTTGCAGCCGGGCGGGGGATCTGGCTCAGTGGAATTCCCACTGTAGCAGATGTGGAATGTTTAACCTGACCCTGGACTGAGATCCCCCGTGTCTGCTGAGTGCATTGGCAGGTTCGAGTTTCCTCCCGACAGCTGGAAATAATATCAAGTTGAACAAGGCGACGGAGCCGATTCCCTTTCCCTCTCTCCTCCCACTTTCCCATTCCTTCGCTCTTTCCCCATCTTTCTTTCTTTCCTTCCTCTGATCTCCCTCCATTGTCCTCAGCTCCAAGAAGCAGCACCCCTCGTGCCCTTTTCACACCCACACTGCGTTGTTCCCCCCGCCCCAACACCTCTCCCCACACACAAACACTTTGGATCTAACTTGGCCAATCCATGCAAATCCTCCAGCAAGCGGGGCCCCCCCGGAAATGGAATGGAATGTCCGGTCGGCTGCTGGAGCCATGCAGAAAAGCTCAGGGACACAAACAAAAGACGAGCAGAGTGTGTATGTGTGTGTGGGGGGGGTTGGTGTGTGCCCCAAACAATGGGCCTTTTATTCGGCGATCCCAAGCACCCAAATCCCCAGGACAATGCCAAGTGACTGGCAGCCCTGTACTGCAAGCACAGCATTGACACCCGGAGAGAGAGAGAGGCCTTTCAGAGACAGGCCTGATGGTTAACTGTTTCTGGGACGGCAGTTCGTCCCCAGAGGCAGCCAGTCGCCACACTGCATGCTGGGGAAATTCAGAGGGACAGAACTCAGATCCTCCTGCTCCAAAAGCATGGTCCCCTGCCGGAGAATCACCATCCGCTGTCAGCACTGCGGGGCCTATGACACACAGAGGAGCAGCTCTAATTCATCCAGTAGAGGGCAGTGGGGGTGCACTCATGCACTAGCCCAGCTCAGCAAAGGACTTTGCAATGATGCAGCCACTTTACTCCAAGCACTTTCCAAACATTCCTGAACTAAGCCTGCCAAAGCTGCTGAGCAAGGGGACAAGTATCATCATCCACATGTTGAACGGGAGAGGAAACGGAGTCAGAGGGTGACTCACCCAAGGGTTTGCTGAAAGCCTACAGCAGAATCAGGAATAGAAACCAGTTCTTACCGCCAGCCCCCTGCTCAAGCCACTAGCCCCGCGTCCCCTCCTAGAGCCACTGGGACGCAGGCGTCCTGACTCCTGCTCCTTTGATATAACGATGAGACCACCCTCCCTCCCAGAGATGAGAATAGAGCCTAGATGTTCCTGCCCCCACCCCCTTGCTTTAAACCCTGGGTCCCACTTCCACTGCGAGTCCTGGTCAGAGGAAAATATTTAAAACCAAAGGGGGAACTACACAAAACAGGAAGGGTTTTCCCAGCCCATTTCACCGCAGTTTAAACATGAGCCCGCTGGGCTGGCAAATCCACCCTCTTTGGAACCACTTTGCTCCTTTCTCAGCTCCCACTAGAAATGGATGACAATTTCTGGCCAAAACTTGGGAGGTAAATGCCAAGTCAACCAAACAAATGTTTCGTTCATTTCGTGTCACTTGTACTGAAATTGTTCCCTTCACAACAAAACAAATTTGGGGGTGGGGAGGGGAAGGAGAGAGATTTTTTTAAACTGGTGGGGGGGCGGAAAGGACTTTCAAAATCTCCTTCAGTTTCATTTAGCAAAAATGCAAACCCATCTAGCAATGCTCAACATCGAAATGAATCAGGCTGATTTTTGTCAAAGCAAAAATGTTTTGTTTGACCTAAAATATCAGCTTGGGGGTTTTCTGACTTCTTGTTTCACTGGTAATTTTGAAAATGTTCATTTTCCATCCGACCCAGAACAACTCGCCCCCACCCCCCCACCGATTTTCAAAACGACCAGTGTGTAAGGCGGGGAGGGGGACAAAAAAAAAAGAAAACGATTCACCCAGCTCTAGTGGTCATGACCTGCAGCCTGCAGTTTGCACCTGCAGCCAAGTAATGGCTCCCCAATCTCCCCTTCTTGCCTCCCACCAAGGAAAAATTGGGACAGGTGGTTCAGAGTCTCTCATAGTTTTGATGCCAAAAGAGCCACTTGGGCAGATTTCCCAGCGAGCGACACTGGGGAAGGGCAAAGAAAACACCTGATGTGATCGCCCAACTCTCATTAGTGGGGAAATGGCAAGCCCCTTGGTGGAATATTTTGCTACCAAATCACCAGCAGTATCATGCTTCAGGGCAGAAGCCAAGGGGTCAGGAGGGAACTGACCAGGGCGCAGCAGGTTCTCCCATCACTGCACACTCCTTCCTCTGAAGCGGTTGGTGCCGGCTGGTGCTGGAGACAGGATACCCGGCTAGATGGGCCCATGGCCACAGCATAGCAGTGCAGGGGTGCAGCAGTAGGGGATGCTTTGTGGGGACGGTGGCCCTGAGGCTACATCCGGGGGCTGCCTGTGCCAGCCCCCAGTACTGGCCTCGCTCCTGAGGAGGCTGCACTGCCAGGCCTCACCACGTGTGCCTGGCCTGCAGGGAAGTTGACCAGGCCTTGGTGCCCCTGGGTGGAGGTGTCAGGCTGGTGCTGTGGCAAATCCTTGCCTATACCCCCTCCCCCCGCTGCTCTGGAGGGAGGTGCTAAGCCAGGAGTGGGGTTGCTGCTGGGTTAACCGCCCGTGGGCTGGCTGCCACACATGACTTCATGCTGCTAGAGGAGCCAAGTGGGGGTGGGAGCTGTCAGACATTGGGTCTCCACATCCTCCCCACCACACATGTAATGGTTTCTCCCAGCTGAAGGGCTGGCAATGAAGATAAAAGCCCTACTACTAGTGACAGCTGTTGGGGGAGCCTCCTTTAGCCCGTGGGGTGAGGCTGTGATGCTGAGAGATTGCTGCTTGTCAGGCACAGACCGAGCCGTGCCCCAGGCAGACCTGCAATGCGCACAGCTCGTACTCCAGATGAGCTGCAGGCTGGGAACAGACACACGGGGAGTGTCATTAGGTCTATACACAGAGGGAAGTGGGGGCCAGTGCTGGAGCTGGGAGTCAGGACTCCCGGGTTCCATTCCCAGCTCTGACTTGTTCTGTCACCTTGGGCAAACTCACTGTCTCCCCGTGCCTCAGTTTCTCTCTCTGTAATATGGAAATAATGATATTGGCATCTACCAGAGAGGCCTTCATGACTGTTTCTAAAGCACCGGGAAGTGCTCGGATGACACATGCTGCGGGAACACATGCTGCGTTCTAATCACAGACCCAGCCCTGCCTGGCTGGCGTCCGACGCTTGCACCTGGGAGACATTAGTTAGAGACTCCAGGGGACCAGATCCCGACACACCCTGTCCCCCGGGGACGGGTCTCCAGATCCCGACACACCCTGTCCCCTGGGGACGGGTCTCCAGACAGCCATCCCAGACGAGTGATACACCGGGCAGGGTCAGATGACAGCCCTTAGCGGCAGGTACGAAATACACAGGTCGATCAATAGATCACGTCAAAGGGGTGTGTGGGGATAGACAGATCCATTGCCTCTTCCCCCACACAACAGTCAGCTCTGCTCTTCGATGGGATTAGAAAACACCATCCCTGACGGACAAAGCTGGCACCGTTGCCGCTGAGGCGGGAGAGAATCTGCTGCTAACCCTTCATCTCCGCCAGCCCCCGAGACCTCGCTCTGGAAGGACAGTACCCGCCACACCACTGTGATGGTTACAAAGGGGGTGGGGGGATTCGTTACTGAGGCTGACGGACACAGACAGACCCTGGGGCTCTCGCTGGCTCCCGGCCGATCCCTGGCCGGGTTTAGCAGCCTTGCCAGCAGGGCGAAGGGGGCTGGATTGAGGGGAACGTCTCGGCCATTTCGCGGAGCCTTTGGCCCTCTTCTTGGTCCCTGCCCAGACGCCCGTAAAGTGGAGGCAAGGCCTGTCCTGTCCTAGAATCTCAGGGTTGGAAGGGACCTCAGGAGGTATCTAGTCCGACCCCCTGCTCAGGGCAGGACCAACCCCAGACAGATTTTTACCCCGTTCCCTAAATGGCCCCCTCAAGGATTGAACTCACAACCCTGGGATTAGCAGGCCAGTGCTCAAACCACTAAGCTACCCCACCCCCTTTTAAAGCCTGGCTCCCCAGCACAGGGCCCCCAGAGGCTCCTCTCTGCCTGCACTAGGGAGCTAGGCTTCAGCCTGCCTAGCTAGCACTTCTGGTCACGTGTCATTGCACGGGGCTGGGGGTGCAATTTCACTAGGGTTTGTCCCACCCCCCCAATCCTCAGTGGCCATTTTGGGGCAAAATCCGTGGTCTGGGGTCTGGCAGAGCAGAGGAGCCCCATTCGCTGTTGGGGGAGAGAGCTGCACCATTTCAGCCCAGTCAGGACATGGGGGGGACACCAAGGTCCCAGCGACTCACAAAGAGAGCAAGGTTCATTTTCTGCTAGGCGAGGGTGTGTGTGCGTGTGTGTGCGAGGAGCTTGTCTGTGTAATCAGTGTGGGGGTGGGTGGGGAGTGGGTACACGGCGAGCGTGCGCTGAGTGTGACTGTAGGGGTGATTGCGGTGAGCAGGGAATAGAGGGATCTGTTGGGCGGGGTGTGTCTTGCACATGGGTGTCATGAGCGCGAGTGTGCATGGTTGCGTGTGCAGTTGGGGGTATTGTGCGGGAGGGTGCATGCGTGTGCATGGTGAATGGGGGTGAATGCACCACGCGGGTGGCTGTCCGGATGTGGGTGCTGCACTTGTGGGTGCAGACGCAGTGCATGTGCAGTCAGTGTGTCGTGTGTGCGTCTCCATGGAGGTCAGGGAGGGTGTGTCTCCGGGAGCCTGAGTGTGTGACGAGCATGTTGTGTGTGGAGGCACTTGAGTGTGTGGGCATGTCTGGCAGCAGGAATCAGGCCCAGTTTGGGGAGGGGGGTGTTATGGGTTCAGTGCCCCCTCCCCTCCCTGGCCTTAGCCTCCTTATCGCCCTAAACAGAGCGAGGCTGCATGGAGGGGCCCCCCTGCCTTTCCTCAGTGACCCACCCGGGTCCTGCCCAGAGCATGGGGCAGAGGGGACGGGCCAGTGGGCATCAGGCACTAGGGTCTGCAGGGGGTGGGGGTTGGCTGGGTTTCAGGCAGCGCAATGGGGCACTGGGGATGATGGCAATGCTCCTTCCTCCTTTCCTGGCATCTCCCCTCCCTGCTCAGCGAGGGCAGGGCCCTCTGGCCCTTTCATGCAGTGCTGATGCATCTGCCCTGGTGCTGCCAATACGGGCGGGCTGCACAGCAGAGTTATAGACTGAGATGGGCTGGCAAAGCAGAGCTGAGCAACGCTCCGGGCCCTGGGCACCCTTGGCAGCCATGTCCTCTCAGACCCAGCCCCCATGGGTGCCCCAGGTTCCTCCCCCCAGGACGACTCCTCATCACCCAGACAGCACCAACGTGAAGGTCTCCTGCTGACAATTACACCCAAAACCAGCTCCGGGGGTGGCAGCCGCCATTTCAAACATGGGGGAGAAGGGAACCCAGCAGCCGAGCTCCAAACAGGGGCGGGGACTCCAGCATTGGGGCTGCACGGACAGTGTCCCTAACGTGATTGGTTAGATCAGTGGTTTTCAGCCTTTTCTCATGGTCAGACTCTTACAAAATTGTGAATGGAGGCACAGGCCCCTTTGGAAATCTGCAAACGCCCAGGGGTCCGCAGGCCACAGGTTGAAAACCACTGGGTTAGCTAGATAACTAGAGGAACATTAAAGGGGTGCACGTGGGGATGGGATACAAGGGGATATACGTATATGGAGATGGCTAGACACTGGCAATTCGTGGCTAGAGTCTCAGCCAGCCAAGGATTCACCCCACTAAAGGGAGTGATGGAGGTGCCTGGGAACGAGGAACAGCCCTGCTACCAGTCTGGGACAGGGGGAGACGCAGGGCAGGGAGGTGAGCAAACAGCCAGAGCAACCGATCAGGAGCCGACAGAGGCACTGACAGGGAGGCGGCCGAAGGGACCAACTCCCAAGAGAGAGGAAATGACAAAGCCGTGCGGCTTGTGGGGCTGGCTGCCCGGGGGCTCCATGGACAGCAGAGGGGTCCCAGGAGTGGGGAGCAGAGCCCGGGGCTCACAGAGATAAGGGGCAGGGCACTTGGGCGTGGAGCTTTCGGAAAGGGCAGAGCGATGACAAGGATGATGGGAAACACGGACATTTTGGCTCCCGGATTCCTCCACCATTAAACTCCTGGTGAGATTCTCAACAGTTCCCCCTGTGTTTGCAGCTTCGGACGGTCTGGGTGTGGGTGTGTTTGCAGCTTCGGACGGCCTGGGGGTGGGTGTGTTTGCAGCTTCGGACGGCAGGCATGTGGGCGGGATGGGTGACATGTCTCCCTCTAGTGGCTGGTCAGCGGATGAGGATAAGGCCCTACTACTGCCGCCTGCTAACAGGACTGCTCCTTTAGCTCAAGTTGCTGAAGACCGTGTCTTTAATGCCAAAGGTCCTGTCATGTCCCACAGAGGGGACTGTTATGACAAGTTTGGCACATACAGAGGTACGGTGGGGAGGGCACAGAGCTGGGACTCAGATCTGGATTCTATGCCTGGTTTGCAGGTCACTCTTGGGCAGGTCACTTCCCCTCTCCGGGACTCCGTTTCCCCTCCCATGCTTGTCTGTCTGGTTTATTCAGATTCTTGGGAGCGGGGACTGGGTCTGTGCAGTGCCTTAGGGCTTCGATGGACTGTCAGACACACAGTCAGAACTCCAGCTGGCCTGCAGCAGTTTCTGACGGCGAACACAGACAGTTGGCAATGACAGAAGGGGAAAGGGGGCTGCTCCCAGCAGTCAGACTTCCGAGGGAGTGACTCGTAGCCCACGCGAGAGGATGAGGCTCGGTTTATAGCTGGCTGATCTGCAGGTCCAAGAGTCCAAAAACTGCAGGGCTGGGTAAGACTGCACCCCCTCCCCCAGCCCCCGTCTGCACAAGTACCCGCCCTCCTGGCAAGCGTCACGACAGCAGCGTGCACGTGATTGTGAGTGCACCGGGGCGCAGCCCTAGCCCTGCGGGGTGGGAGAGGAGCCGGCCATCACACTGGGATAGGGACGGGGCAGCAGCCGCATGGGGCCGGGGAAGGGGTTCTCTGCCATGCACCACAGCCCGGGTGCCGATGAGACGTACGGAGGGGATGTGATGAGAGACGCTAGCAATTTCCGATGCGATTGTTTAATCGCCAAAGGCACGAGGGGGTGTGGGCGGGGAAGATGCCTGTGAGGGGAGGAGATTATAGAACAGCAACTTTCTGCTGCCCGTCACATGATGCAGCCCAGCCAACGCCCAATCTGGCCCCTTTCCCCTGCACTCCTTCTCCCCATCTCTTCCCCGCTCCCCCTTGGCCTGACAGCTGGGAAATCTCTCTTTAACCTCCCTCCACAAGCCCACCCCCTGCCCCTTCATTCGGCTCCACACCAGGACGGGGCATCACGACCAGTCTCTGCACAGAGGCCCGGATGGCTGCTCTCGAGGGGTCTCGGCTCAGAGACAAGCAGCCCGGATCCCGGCGCTGGAGTCCATCTGCCAGCTCCTGCCCCATTCAAGCATATGGAGCCGGCTCGAGAACGGCTTTCTGCGCTGCTCAATGGAGCGTGACTGATGAGACCCAGGCTCTGCTTCCTTTCACCCCTTATCCTCAGCAACGCTCCCCTTTCTCCCACGATGGTGGAACCATGCGAGAGGGCTCGGGCTGTCACCCCAGGGGTCACAGCTGCCCTAGGAAGGATACAGCCAGTACCCACCAGTGCAGGGCTGGGAGGCTGGGGAGGGGCTGATGGACCGTGAGCATGGGGTGGGGGAACAAGACGACGAGGGCCCTGTGAACTCTTTTGCTCAGGGTGAGCATGCTCAGGCCAGTGGGTTTCCTAAGTGGTGTGGGGTTTAGGAGCCCCAGTTTGGGGTGCCTTAAAGAGCTCAGATTTTCAGGAACTGCTCCCCGAAAACCTGCATCTCTGCTGACAATTGCAGCCACAGCAACTTTCACTGGTGGGCAGCGGGACAAATGACTCCCCCGCCCCATCCCAGGCTGCCACAGACAGCCAAAGAGCCACCAGAGTAGAGTCTGTGTCAGCTGCCAGGAGAGAGGGGACAGCCCTGGGGGAAAGGCACTGG
The DNA here is from genome assembly GCF_016161935.1 of Mauremys reevesii. Lineage (NCBI taxonomy): Eukaryota > Metazoa > Chordata > Testudines > Geoemydidae > Mauremys > Mauremys reevesii. The sequence continues at coordinate 9,685,961 of NC_052646.1, read as the reverse complement.
GTTGTGGAGGGACCCAGGATTTTCAGCACACTGGGTGCAGAAAAGTCGGTTCATGTGCCTGGATAGGAGCGAGGTCTTTAGAAAGCCCAGCCCTGAGCTCCTGGGAGCGCAGCCTGCGCACTCCTGCGGGGCTCCGGTGCAGAGATCAGGCACCAGGGGCACGGCCAGGCTGTGGATAACCGAGGGGCTGGGTTACCTGGCGTCCTGTGCGCACCAGGGCGTCTAGACCAAGAGCTGGAGTCTCATTCTAGACCCAGGCATGTCCACCGCTGGCTGAACAGCTGAGTGTCTGCCGTGGGTGCCTGTGCCAGGAGTGGGTGTGGCGGGGGCATCGCTAGATCTAGGTACACCGGGCCCCAGATTCTGCATCACAGGACAGAGGGGGTTTGTCAATTACAGTTCCTGGCAGAGGGGTCTACAGGGGCCTTGGAGCAAATGAGAACCAGGCCCCACATCTTTCCCCAAAGCCACAACTCAGCCACCCAGCACCAGAGACGTTTCTATCTCAGGGGCTCCTGCTTGGCCGCTCACATGCAGGAGGCAGGAATGGCGGATTCGCAGCAACCAGGGGAGTCCTAGAGGATCAACAATAACAACGCCTCCCGCACCTTTCATCCGAGGGCCTCTAGAAATAGCTCCCTGCCCCCAAGGAGAGCTCAGAATCATCAGCCCGATGTGACAGGCGGGTAAACCGAGGCACAGAGGACATGACATGCCCAAGGCCACGCAGAGAGTCAGCAGCAGAGGCGGGGCTAGAACCCAGGCATCTGACTCCGCCCTGTGCCCTCGCATCCAGACCCTACTCCCCCCTCCAGGGCTGGAGATAGAACCCAGGAGTCCTGACAGCTCCCCCAGATCTAACCCCTGCAGCCCACTGCCTCATACTGACCATGCCTCCAGCAACCCACAGTTGTCGTCTAGTGGCCAGAGATTAGGCACAGTTAGGAGCATCACCCCGGGGTACCTACTGCACTGGGAGTAAACAGCATTAAGGGGCAGACAGAACAGCTGGAAAGTTGGTCTGGGAGCCCACACCCCTATGCTGTGAATGGCACAGTGCCCAGTGCATCCTTTCCCCCAGTTGGCCTGGGGAGCTCAGTCAGGCGGGTTTTCTGCCGGGAAGATGCCGCCGCCACCGCCAAGCTCGCTGTGGGGAGATCTTATTAACAACACCCTTTCCTACCTGGGTTACGGCAGCCGAGAGCAGGGCCCCACTGCGCCAGGCACCGCCCCGGGACAGAGTCCCTGCCCCAAGCAGCTCACAAGTGAAACGACACAGGAGAGACGCTGCCCCCACATTACAGGTGGGGAGATTAAAGGAGTCGGACCAGGTGGCAGAGGCTGGGACAGAACCCAAATCTCCCACAAAGCCAGCAGCCCTTTCCACGCTTCCAGAGGTTCCCACGCTGCCTCCCGGGCTCCCGTCTGTCATGTTGCCCAGAGATTTCCTTTGAAAACAGGTCCCAGGGCAGCCCAAACCTCTGCCCTGAAACAGCCTCCCTTCCCCAGCAGAAAAGAGCCCGATCCAACAGCTTCCATGGTCAGCCACTGAATCACACTGGCGGGCCGTGACATGGCCGTTCCTTGGCGTGGGGATTGCCTGCTTCTGGATTTCACCACTTCCCCTCCGGGCAGCCCCAGCCCTGCAATCCCCTCCTCCCCCTCCAGATCTTTGGGGGGAAGCCCCCTACAGCTGGGCTGGGGCACTAGCAAAGGCAGCCACAGAAACGGAAACTGACTGGGCGGGAGGAGGAATAGGAACCAAGCCCAGGGAGCTGCCAGAACAGAAGCTCTGGTGTTTGGGTCCGGGGATTTGCAGCTCCAGTGGGGTGGGGAGGGACTGGCCTGGTCCCCACGGGAGAGGTAGCAGAAGGGATTTCCCAGGCTCACCAGCTCCCCGGGATAGGAGCGGCATTTGTACAGCGCCGAGCACAAGGCAGGTGGAGCTCCGGGGGCATTACGCTAATACCCAACTCCCGGATGGGGGGGGGGGGCGCGCGCACCAGCTAGGCACAAGGAAGGAGAACCAGGAGCCTGGTGCTTTCGCGGGGTTAGACACACCAATCTTTAACCCTTACAGCGCCGCCTCCAGCGTGTGCTCCCAGCTGTCCCTGGAGCCAGCTCGGCGCTGCTCGGAGACACCCAGAGCCGCTAGGGCGTGAGCGCCGGGCAGGGCTCCCTGGGGGCGACGGGGCCCGAAATCTCGCCCCACGGCGCGCGTGAGGGTCCCGCCCGGGGTGGGGGCGGAGGGGAGCGGCGGCCGGGCGCGTCGGGGTTCATCTGCCCGGCGCAGGGTGGGTCCCTCCCGGCCGGGCGCTCCGGGGAGAGCCAGCGGCTGGCGCGGAGCAGGAGCTGGGAGAGGCCGGGCCCTTTGCCGGGGCGCGATCCGGTGACCGAGCAGGGAACCAGCCCCCGATTCCCCCCGCTCCGCTCCGGGGAAACCTCCCGGGTGCAGCCCGGCCCGGCGGCAGCGACTTACCGGCTCCGGGGCTGGCTCTGGCAGCAGGCGCTGGGGGTGGGCCGGGGCCGGGGCTCGGGGCCGGGGCGGTCCCGCCGCGCTCTGGGCTCTCAGCGCCGGAGGGCGAGCGAGGGAGACGGAGCCTTTGTCTGCATCCTCCTGCCTCGCCGGGCTGGGAGCGCGGAGCGCAGCAGCCTCCGCCAGCCGCTTTAACCCCTCGCCTGCCACGCCCCTGCCACGCGCCGCCTCCCTGCGCCCGCCCCCTCCGCGGAGACAGCGGAGCTCGGGGCTGGCGGCCCCGGGCCCGGGGGGGCGCGCGCGGCTGGTTGGCCCGGGGGGGAGTTGCAAGGGGAGCACGCGGTGCTGGCTGGGATCAGCCCAACCTCCAGCACGTGCCCGCCCGGGGCTTGAGCGACCCAAACCCCGCGGGGTGGCCAAGGGCCGGGGCTAGCGGCGCCCGCCAGAGAGCGACACGGACCCGTTCTCGGGGGAAGGGGCTGAGGTGCAAACTGCAGCTGCAGCAGCATCTCGTTTCGGCAGGGCCCAGACCCAGTGGGGCAGAACCGAAGCCCAAACCGTGACCCAGCTCCGATCCCCGGAGGAGAGAACCTGCCAGTGTCCCAGAAGGGCATTTCCCACCCGCTGGCCACTTGCCATCATCCCTTCACACAGGGCAGTTAGTTACCCCTGTCCGCACTCGTGGGTTTGTTATTGTAGGGTCACCCGGCAATGAGGGGGCCGCACTCGTGGGTTTGTTATTGTAGGGTCACCCGGCAATGAGGGGCCGCACTCGTGGGTTTGTTATTGTAGGGTCACCCGGCAATGAGGGGCCGCACTCGTGGGTTTGTTATTGTAGGGGCACCCGGCAATGAGGGGCTGCACTCGTGGGTTTGTTATTGTAGGGTCACCTGGCAATGAGGGGCTGCACTCGTGGGTTTGTTATTGTAGGGTCACCCGGCAATGAGGGGCTGCACTCACCGGTTTGTTATTGTAGGGTCACTTATGAGTTTCTGCACTGCTGGGCCTGACCCAGGCAGCTGGGAAGTGAAAAAGAAGCATCTAAAGAATGACACAGACTCTGCAACCAGCTGCCAGGAGGTGCAGCTCCCAACCTGGCACCTTCCCCCCTCTTCTGCATCCCTGAGCCTGGCTCCACCCGAGCCTGCTTCCCCCCAACCCTCACAGCCCCTTCATGATTGCAGGAGCCACTCCTGTGTTCCCCACAGGGACAGCCCATCTCACCCTCCTCCCCCGCCACGCCGCCCCACAGGAGGGGCCAGCAAACCGCATCACAATCTGAGCAGTGTAAGAATGAAATCAAGAGGAGGAACTGGGGCCTTTCGCTTCCCCCCCAAGGAGGGGGTGGGGGACTGGAAACATGACGTCAGGGGTTATTTTAGCAAGCAGCTCAGACCCTGTTGGCTTGCCCATCTGGTTGCTGGTGGGGCCCTTGGGCCCAGGCCTGGGCAGTGCCCCTGGCAAGGGCATGACTGTGGGGCCCAGGTTTCTGTCTGAGTTTTGGGGCACCAGGGGAAAGGGAGCGGCCTGGCTGCACTTGCTTCTGCTCTGCAGCACAGGGATCTGCTGCCTTCTCCAGCCAAGGGAGGCCAGAATCAGTTCCTGTGCGGCTGCCAGCTGCAGTTCCTAGACGATGTGAACCCAGAGCTGCAGCTGTTTGGAAGGCTGCCACTGCCGCCCTTGGGAATGGTGTAGGAGGTGCTTGCTATGCAGCACTCCCAGCAGCTCCAGTATCGGCCTGACCCAGCAGGGGGCGAACTGGAGGGAGCAGGGCAGGAGGGCTGGCCAGGAAGGGAGCTCCCAGCTGCTCCAGTCCTGGCCTCCCCCAGCAGGGGGCGCACTGGAGGGAGCAGGGCAGGAGGGCTGGCCAGGAAGGGAGCTCCCAGCAGCTCCAGTCCCGGGCTGTCCCAGCAGGGGGCGCACTGGAGGGAGCAGGGCAGGAGGGCTGGCCAGGAAGGGAGCTCCCAGCAGCTCCAGTCCTGGCCTCTCCCAGCAGGGGGCGCACTGGAGGGAGCAGGGCAGGAGGGCTGGCCAGGAAGGGAGCTCCCAGCAGCTCCAGTCCCAACTTCTTCCAGCAGGGGGTGTTGTGGGCAGTGGGACAGGAATGCATCCAGGGGGCGCATGCAGGGAGATCCGCTAAGCTAAGGGGTAAGGACAGAGCAGCTGGAGCAAAGCCATCGAGGGGTTAAACTCGACCGGGGACATTAACGAGATTCGACCCAAACCAGAGGACCATGTGCCGTAGTTATCTGGGGTTCTGGCCTCTCTCTCTCTCTGTGTCACAGCTGGGTCCCCGGGGGTCTATCCCTGGGGGAGGGTGGGCTGCAGTGCTTGTGTGGGCCATCATCCCTCGGTGGACACCCCGGGGGAGCTGGGTCTCTCTGGGAGCTCCGGGCAGGCCTGCAGCTGGGTGTTGTCTGCTGCCCCTGGCCGCCTGCCGTCTGCGCTCAGGGCTAATCCAGCGGTTCTCAAACTGTGGGTCACGACCCCAAAGTGGGTCATGGCCCCATTTTAATGGGGTCGCCAGGGCTGGCTTAGACTTGCTGCAGCCCAGGGCCAAAGCCCGAGGGATTCAGTCCCGGGGCAGCAGGGCTCAGGTTACAGGACCCCCGCCTGGGGCTGAAGCTCTTGGACTTCAGCTTTGCCCCCCGCCCAACCCACGGCAGTGGGGCTCGGGCCTTGGCTTTGCTCCCCTCCCCTCCCCCCAAGGCGGCAGGGCTCAGGCTTCGGTCCCCCCTCCTGGGGCCATGTAGTAATTTTTGTTGTCAGAAGGGGGTCATGGGGCAATGAAGTTTGAGAATCCCCTGCTTAATCCAACTGCTTAATCCCATCGCCAAGCATTTTCATATGAGAGCATAATGAGACACCCCCTGGCGTCGCCTACTGCCCCGCTATAGCCATCAGCTCAGCCAGCGTCACCCACCCCTGCCCTGGGGATGCTGCTTTCAGCCTAGGGCCGCACAGAGCTTCACAAACACTGCTAGAGCCGCACTGGGAAGTGGGGGAAATTGGTTCTGCCTCCCAACGCTGAAAAAATGCAGCCACCTCTGGGGCGGGGCATGGCGGCTGCTTAACAGCCTCACAACAACTCTGCACCAGGCTCACTCACCCAGCACTAATACGCAGCCACCTCTGGGGCGGGGCATGGCAGCTGCTTAACAGCCTCACAACAATTCTGCACCAGGCTCACTCACCCAGCACTAATATGCAGCCACCTCTGGGGCAGAGCATGACAGCTGCCTAACAGCACAGAACAGTATAACAGTTTAGGAGAAGAAGCGAAGAAGAATCTTGTGTCCAGTGTAAACGTCTGAGCGAATTTACTCTGGCAGAATGTAATGCCCTGGCTGGAGTGCAGCCTAAAACCTCGGTGCTTGTGAAAATGAAGGTGGGAAGGCAGGATCGTGGAGTTATGTGTCTGACCCAGCAGGTCCAGCACCACCGTGGGGTCAGCTCTGACTCAGGGGAGCGCGCCCCCTATTGAGCCCCCTTCCCCATGCCCTGCAGCACAGCACCCCCTAGTGTAGCACTGGGGCATTGGGATCAGCACTCACTGAAGGAGCGAATCTCCTATGAGCCCCCCGCTCTGGTGCCTGCAGCACAGCTAGGGTGACCAGATGTCCTGATTTTACAGGGACAGTCCCGATATTTGGGGCTTTTTTATATATGGGCTTCTATTACCCCCCACCCCGTGTCCTGATTTTTCACATTTGCTATCTGGTCACCCTAAGCACAGCACCCCCCTTGGAAACGCATCTGTCCCCCAGGTTAGAAATTTCCTGCCAGTGCCAGCTCCTGGGAGCAGGATTTCTCCTTGGCCTCCCCCCTGGCAGCTCGAAGGACCCAGACCCCTCGGGCCCCCTTGTCTCTGTGGCTGTTCTCAGACCCCCGAGCTGCCACCGCGGTGTCGCCTGGGCAGGGGCGAGATGCCGCGCTGCTGCGCTGGGCTGGCACCACAGGAGGGGGCATCGTGCCCTGTTGGGAATGGGCGGGGGGCTGTGAGCGGCCCCACGGGCCCTCGGACCTGCCTGAACCCTCTTCCCTGTCACGCCCAGCCTCTCTGCCGCTATCTCCCCGCACGTCCTCTTGGCCTGGCCCCTTCAGCTCAGGGCGTGGGAGCTTGTCCTCCCACAGCCCTGGAAAGGCCCTTGGCCTGGGCCGGCTGGCTGGCTGGCACTCCCCCGGCCGTCACAGGACCCGTCTGGTCTAGTCTGGCCTGCGTAAACCAGGCCGGGGACCCTCCCTGGGGATTCCTGCAGCCGGCGCCAATGGCTTGTGCCTGAGTGGGACATTCATACGCAGGCTCCGGGAAAAGCTCCCACAGGTCGGGGGATCCCGCAGGAAGCTGCTCCCACCAGGGAAAGGTCAGAGATCAGCCCGTCTCTCTGTGGGAGGGTCCCTGAATGGGCGATGGGAGAGAAGCAGCCTCGCTACCGGCTGGATTGAGGGACTCTCAGATCCCTCCCAGGCCGGCCTGGCCCCACGGTGCTGGGGGCTGGTGGTGGGAGCTAGGCCAGGCCAGAGCACCTGCTACAGCCATTCGGCAGGGCCCCTTCGCCTCGTCCCGGGGGGCCCCCTCCTCATGCATGGCCCCTCCCAGGGCAGCACAGAGACCCTGCCTCTGGGTGTCTGGACCCCGGGTCTCAGGCCTTCAGAGCCACGGAAGAGGCTGGGCAAAGCCTGTGAGCAGATCGGGGTGCGGCTCTGATGGTCCTTGTGGGGGGCACAGTCCCTGTGCGCTGGCTGCCGCCCACTCTCTCCTCTCACGCCCCTCACCGCTAGCTGCGGGGTTTTCCCAGCTCCATCGCTCCAAGCTCAGGGCTCCCTGTGGCTGATCCAGGGGACTGACGGGACTGACCCAGGCGGGCCTCTGCCCTTGTACCCGGCGATGCTGCTGCCTGGAGAGCAGGCGGTGTCTGGCTGCAGGCTCAGCTGAGCTCACCTGCCAGGCTCAGGCCCTGCTGCCTGGGGAGAGCCCCGGGGGGATCATGATCCCCTGCGGAGAATTCGCTGCTCCCATGTGCAGGGGAAGGAAAGCAACGGGGCTGGCGTGTCCCCTGGGAGCCGGCTCCATGCTCCGTGGGTGTGAATGGACCTGCGGTGTTGCAGGAAATGCCTCTGACAGCGAGTGCTCCAGCCAGACGCGGCCATGCTGGGTTAAACAGCAACGCAGTGATGGGAACTCACCCGCCTACGCGCCCCAGGGACTGCAGGGCAGCACTTTGCCACAGCTCTGCCAGTGCCCCTCAATCCCGACCCGCAGCCCCCTGCTAGCCCAGCCCTGGGTCCCCCCACAGCTCTGCCGATACCCCTCAATCCCGACCCACAGCCCCCTGCTAGCCCAGCCCTGGGTCCCCCCACAGCTCTGCCGATACCCCTCAATCCCGACCCGCAGCCCCCTGCTAGCCCAGCCCTGGGTCCCCCCACAGCTCTGCCGGTGCCCCTCAGTCCCGACATCCAGCCCCCTGCTAGCCCAGCCCTGGGTCCCCCCACAGCTCTGCCGATGCCCCTCAATCCCGACCCGCAGCCCCCTGCTAGCCCTGCCCTGGGCTCCCCCCACAGCTCTGCCAGTGCCCCTCAATCCCGACCTGCAACCCCCTGCTAGCCCAGCCCTGGGCTCCCCCCACAGCTCTGCCAGTGCCCCTCAATCCCGACCTGCAACCCCCTGCTAGCCCAGCTCTGAGCTCCCCCCTCATACACAGCTCTGCCATCTCAACTCCAACCCTCACCAGCCCAGGTTTTGGATCTGATGGCACCAAAATTTCACATGCCGCTTCGTTAAGATCTTTCCTTCCAAGTGAACGGCAGCGTCACCCGCTTTCCACCGTTGTGACTGCTGGAGGATCACGAGACCAGTCACTCCTGTGTACTGCCAGCCGCCTGGCCCACATCCTGCCCCAGGGCAGAGCGAGATCTCGGGCATTTCCCAGCCGCCGCTGCACACGCTGTCCTCTCTACCCCGCGCTCCCTGGACAAATGGTTTGCAAGAAGCGGCCTGTGGAAGCTGTGGATGCAAACTCCAAGGGGGAGCCAGTTGCCTGGGGCTGAGGATCAGCGGCAGGAGACGCAAGGAAGCATCACTATTGCATATCAGCCGAGGCTGTGGGGTTCTCCGGGTGAATTAGCACAGCGGCCAACAGGGGGCAGCAAACAGGGGAGGGGGAGGGGAATCTGTAGCAAATGTGACCAATAGGAGTTTTCTAAAGCCGCCCCCCCCCCCGCCAATCCAGATGTTGAGCCCCATGATTCCAGTTTGGCCCAGTTATGCTCCCCTTGGTCCCAGTTCTATACCAACTGGGCCTGAGCCTCGGAGTTTGGCCTCAGGCTTCAGTAAAACCCAGGCGTCCTGACTCCCACTCCGCCCCATTCCAACCTGTGGACACCACTCCCCTCCCCTCTTGGGGCCAATCCCATTGAACATTTTCATCCATGACCTGGGCACGCTACGTGGGAGTGTGCTAAGAACACACCGTTGGGCAGAATTGCCAATACAGAGGAGGATCGGAACATCCGTTAGTCTGGAGAAGAGCAGACCGAGAGGGGACATGATCACAGGTTTCAAGTACGTAAAAGGTTGTTACAAGGAGGAGGGAGAAGAATTGTTCTCCTTAACCTCTGAGGACAGGACAAGAAGCAATGGGCTTAAACTGCAGCAAGGGAGGTTTAGGTTGGACATTAGGAAAAAAATCCTGTCAGGGTGGTTAAGCACTGGAATAAATTGCCTAGGGAGGTGGTGGAATCTCCATCACTGGGGCTTTTTAAGAACAGGTTCAACAAACACCTGTCAGGGGTGGGTAATACTAGATAACATGTAGATAATGGTCTAGACAATATTCAGTCCTGCCATGAGTGCGGGGGCCTGGACTAGACGACCTCTCGAGGTCCCTTCCAGTCCTACGATTCTATGATCCTACAAGAAGATCTGGAGGGTGACCTTGAAAACTGGAATAATAGAAATGGGATGAAATGTAATAATACCAAGTGCGAGGTTATGCACTTAGGGACTAACAAGAAGATTTTTTGCTATAAGCTGGGGACGTATCTGTTGGGTTCAGCAGAGGAGGAGACGTGCCTGGGTGTATCGCTTGATCACGGGATGACTATGAGCCACCAATGTGAAAAAGGCTAATGCGAGCAGGCGAGACAGGGAAGTGTTAGTACCATTAGACAAGGCGCTGGTGAGATCTCACCTGGAAGACCGTGCATAGGCGCCGACTTCCCCTCTGCCCTGTGGGTGCTCACCCCCCCCCCCCGCCACCTCTGGCCCCGCCCCTGCCCCAACCCACAAATGTCGTCTGCCATCCCCTGCTGTAACCAACTGGCTCAACACCTAAACTGCTTTACAGAGCCTGACGTTAATACAGCAGAGATGGGTTCATGAATTTTTAATTTTAAAATCCTTTTCTACACGAGCGGCTTTTTCTGTATGTATTTATTGATTGAAATGTAACCCTGCCTGGGTGCTGGGAAGCCGACCGCAGCGAGCATGAGCAATGGAAGGTGAACCTGCCTAGGCGCAGCAGGTGACATTGACTAGGCCTAGGACAGGCTCAGACTCAGACCAGGTATCCTGTGTCTGAGCGTGGCCAGAGCCAGATGCTTCAGAGGAAGGTGCAGGAGTCCCTGGGGTGGTGGGAGGACCTGCCCGTGGGGGAAATCCTCTCCTGACCCCGTTGGTGCTAGCCCCTCCCCAGTGTATCTCTGGCACTGACCGCCCTGGATGCAGGGGAGGGAGGAGTCACCCAGGGACGATGCTGCCATTGGTCGTGCACCAGCCTTGCTGTGGCTTCTGGCGACATTAAGCACATGAAGGGCGGGCCCAGCTGGCGGTTAGCAGCAATGCAGGTCACCTCGACCCACAAGACGGGACAACGCAACCCTCCGTCGCCCCAGCCCAAGGTGAAGCCAATGCTGGGCTGGCGAGAGAGCCATCGCCCTGCAACCAGGGGGCGCACAAGATTTGCCAGCGGGAGGGGCATCACTGGGCACAGCCCAGCCTGCAGCCCTCGGTCCACAGGTGAGATGCTGTGGGCATAGGGCACAGCTGGGGCTTTCCGGTACCAAACTCCCCAACCTGAGCCGGCTGCAGCAGCTCCCAGCCGTATCCTTGAATCGCCCCCAGGAGCAGATGAGAAGCTGCTCAGAACTTCGTGGCAGCGGCACGAAGATAGAACCCGGATCCTCGTGCTCGAAAAGCTCCCATGCGCTGCAGGAGAATTGCGGTGCCCAGCGCAGGGACTAGGGCGCCCACTGGAGTCGTCCTGACTCCACCCGGAAGCGAGCGGCAGCGCACAGACACTAAGCCAGCGCGGGACAAGGGGATCTGGGTGCTGCCAATCCAGGCGACCCTTGAGCTGAGGATCCAGGTAGGACCTGGATTCAGTTATTCAAGGCTCCTACGAGTCCCCTTCATTTGCCCCTCTTGTCCCCGTGGCCCCATAGAGGTGCACACAAATACCCACGCACACACACACACCTGAACAAGTACATGCAGGGATGCGTATGTGCAACCCCCCCCCCCCCCCCCGCCAGCTTCTCAGGCCCATCATGCTGGTCGGTCTGAGCTCCCAGCTGGGCCATCACTTGCAGCCTGCAGTTAATGTAGTGTAGACCTGGTATCCTTGGCAACGCCAGCGAACAGCGCGGAGACGCTCCGGCTCAGGTTCTCCCACCCTCCACTTAGCTGGAGGCTTGGCACGGGCGGCAGGGTGCAGCGTGCCCCTCCCCATCCTCGACGCAGGGGCTGCCAGGGGGCCCAACGAGGCCGAAGGCTCCAGGCCCAAACACGGGGGACTGGGAGGTGTCAGCACCAAGCAGGACAAGGGCTGGATCCTGGGCACAGCTGGCTCAGAAATGCAACGTGCCAGCACCAGTGGGTGCTGCCGGTACAATTCCTGCATTTTATTCTCCACCCAAAATCGAGTGGAACGTGGAGCGGTGGGTTAGAGCCGCTCGAAATTCTTTCACTGACCAGTTGTTTGGGTGGAAAAACGACTTTTTGAATGACGTGAAAATCTGAAGCGCAACCTGCGACATTTTGGTGCTGAAACGAAGCAAAGTGAAAAATTGCATCATATAGATTCCAAACAAAAACTCCATTCGCTTTTTGGGGTTTTTTTGGTTTTCCTCCTTGTTTCCCCGGGGGTGCAAAGGGGGTGGGAGGGAGGGAAACTGAAAATTTTCCATTTTGACTCTGTCAAAATAACCCAAACATTTCCACAAAAAAATTATCTGTAACCCCAGGAAACCGGTGAACGCCGATCAAAATTTCCCCCAGCACATTCTTAATTGCTAAATTCAAATGGCCGCGCCCCTGGGTTTCCTACACCCTGGGCTTGGGTGGCTCCTGCCACCACCGTGTTTCACACTTGGACCTTTTTATACCACGTCACCCCCTTGTTTGGCTCCAAGGACCCTGGCCACAGGAGCAGGGAGCTGGCTGATACCGGGTGTGGTGCTTTTCAAAGGCCACTGCAGGAAAACCCAGTCACCACAGCTCTGCTCCCGACTTGGTTAACCGAACTCCTGACAATGACAAGCGAACCCATGGATGAGCTCAGTTACTGATTATCTGGAGGGGACCCCTCCGCCATCTCATGCACAGGACTCATAGACTCATAGACTTTAAGGTCAGAAGGGACCATTATGATAATCTAGTCTGACCTCCTGCACAACGCAGGCCCCAGAATCTCACCCACCCACTCCTGTATCAAACCTGTGTCTGAGCCACTGAAGTCCTCAAATCGTGGTTTAAAGACTTCCAGGTGCAGAGAACCTTCCAGCAAGTGACCCGTGCCCCACGCTGCAGAGGAAGGCGAAAACCCCCCAGGGCTTCTGCCAATCTGCCCTGGAGGAAAATTCCTTCCCAACCCCAAATATGGCGATCAGCTAAACCCTGAGCATGTGAGCAAGACTCACCAGCCAGAGGAGGTAGGACAGATCCCAGTTCAGTCCTTCTCGGAAGCAGCTGGGTCCTACGTCCTCCAGACGTGGGCTCAGTGCTTCCTTCCCATCCAGACCCCGATGGACTAGTCTCTCGTGGCGTGAGAGTCCCGTCCTGACATCTTCAGCCAAGTCCCGGAAAAACCCACCTCATTGTTTGAACCAAAGAAACAAAACAATCCGGAAGCCCCTTGTGGTTTTCACTGTTCGTTTTTAATCACGTTAGTTGTTACAATATTGATCTGTACAAAGTTGTTTAAAAATATACAAATTGTACATTGGCTGCCCCCCTGCGAGGGAGGGCGTGTGTGTTGGGGGGTGGCGCAGTGTTGTTCCATGGGAGGAGGTAACGGTGCGTTGTGCTGCAACGGAACCAGTGGAGATCACTGATTAAAAGTCCACACAAGGACACTGGGAAAGGGACGAGCTGCCGGTGGAGGAGGGGAAACACGCAGAATGGATTTTTATCTCAGGTTGGCAAACAGCAATTTTAAGGGACAGATTTCCTCTGATTTGGCCTTCAGTTTGCCTGCAGACTTATTTATGCTTTGTAATGGACTGATTATGTCTGTACAGGACACAGTTGCCCTCTAGTGGTTGGGACGGGAGCTGCTCTACTGTGTGTCATGAGCCCTATAATGCTGAGAGAGAATGGGGATTCTCCTCTAGCTCCAGGCATTTGGTTTTTATGAGGAGAGGGACTCAGTTATAACCCATGATGTTCCAGCTGGGCTGTAACTTCCCCTCCACAAATTCAGGGGAGGGATTTAAAAGCATAATGAAAGCCAATGAGACTTGGACTCTTCCGGTGCGTTTGAAACTCTCCCCCTTTGATGTTTGGCTCAGGCTGGGTGAACACCTGCCCCTCGGCAGGGAAAGGGCAAACTCTCCCGGCTCTACCGTGGGGAAGGGAGTGGCCAGGAGGCGCTCATGACACGCAAGGGCAGAGTGGGATGCACAGGGCGGGGGACCTGGCAGCTCCCGACTCACACATGCTGAGATCAAAATCCAGTTGGGCTGCTGCAGACAGAGAGATGGAGGAGGAGGGGGCAGACGGACTCTATTGGGGGGGATTCGTCCCCAGTGGGCCCAGTCTCCCCCCTGGTGTCAGCGTCCTGCAGGGGGTAGCGTGGGGTCGGGGGACGTTGGCTGCGGTCGGATCAATATAAAAAGGCGTTATCATTAGAGTCTGGTGGTGTTCTTTGCTCCGGCGCGGCCATGGGCCCGTCACTCCCACCCCTGAGCCCCCGGTGGGGTGGCACGGGTGCGACCTAGGCGGGGCCTGGCCTTGTGTGTCAGGCAGGCTGGGGACGCCCACAGAGAGGCAGCTAATCTTCATCATCATCATCATCGTCATCATCATCGTCGTCGTCGTCCTCCGTGTTGATCTCCCCCTCCAGCACATCCTCGAGCCAGTCCTCCAGCTCCTCCGTGGACGGCAGGTCCTCCTCATTGTCCATCTGCATCCAGATGCTGTCAGCCTGGGGGGGAGAGGGGGAGCAGTGAGTTCCGGGGGAGGGAAGGAGCAGGGGGTGGGAGGGGCAGGAGGCCAGAGATGGGGTCACCCCCAGTGCTGGATCCAGCGTGGCCAGTCTCTCTGTGTGACGAGCGGCGCAGGTCTCGGATCCCAGTGTCCGTACTGTACAGCTGCCCCGCCCCCATTGCTAGCCAAGGATCAGGCCCTGGCCTGAGCTCTCCCGGTCCCTGCGAGCCCCAAGGGCTGGAGCAAGCTGACCGGGCGCCAGGGGGAAGCTGGCCTGGGGCAGCCTGGGATGTACCCAGCTCTGGGTATAAACAGGGGCATCCAGACCTGGCCCATAATTCATTCAGGCTCCAGGCTGGCTCCTCTGTGGCCAAGTGCGCTCCGCAGGGCACAGAGATCAGCAGCTGCACAGAGGAGGCCGGGATGCTGAGTGGAACCAGTGCCAGGGCATTTCTGATCCAGACCAATCCATGCAGAACACACAGGACCAACGCATGTTGGAAGCGTGTACCCGAGCTGGGCTCTAGCCATGCTGATTTCCCCAGAGCCGTGGCATAGCTCCGGCACACGTCTGAAACACGGACTGCGGGAAGCCGGGGCACTGGGCTCCCTCGACCCAGCAGGGGTCACATCCCCAGGGATTGCAGAGAGGCCGACTCCCAGCCAGACTGGCCCCGACGCACGGGCGCCCCCTGCGTGTCTGAATACTCACATCTGTGACGTTGACCACACCAATCTGGGGCTGGGATAGGTCGATATCGAACGTCTTCTCCCAGTATGGGATCAGCTGGAGCGGGAGAAGAAGAGCAAAGATGCATGAGTGCGGCAACAAAGCCACGTCTGCTCTGCACCATGGCACCCGCCACCTGAGCTAACGGAGACTCCCCATTAGCTGTTAGCACAATCGGGCTTACGACGCACCAGCAAACGGTTCAGGTTTCATCCAGCAGAGGGCAGCGGTGACACACCCCTATTCATTTTATTCCACATTCTAAAAGCACCATCTGCACCCAGACACTAACCGGCTTGGCATGGCCTCAAGGCCTAATGTGCGAACGCTGGGCACCAGGACGGAGCCTCCCTTGGGACGGGCAAAGGGAAGTAGATGAAATAAGAAAGGAGATTTGTTATGGAGGCTGCCAGGCACAGACAGACCCCGTGGTTCCCTCTGGCTCCAGCTCCCAGCCTGTGCTGCCCAGTGCCATTTCCAGAGTGGGCTGAGCACACTGGAATGCCCCCCAGCCAGCCTCCCTGCCCCCAAGGCAGAGTCACCCCGGGGGGCAGGAGGTGGAGTTGGGAACACCCGCTCTCTCGGGAGGGTCTGCTGGCAAAGAACAGCTCTGTGGAGCACAACACAGTCCACTACCACCTGTGAAATAGGATCTATCCATCTATCTATCCATCCCTATACATCTCATCTATATCTATCTATCCCCATACATTCTATCTATCCATTCCCACACACCCCATCCATCCATCCATCTATCTATCTATCTATCCCCACACACCCCATCTATCTACCCCCATACACCCCCTCTATCTATCTATCCCCATACACCTCATCTATCTATCTACCCATCCCCACAACCCCTGTCTATCTATCCCCATACACCCCATCTATCTATCTACCCATCCACACAACCCCTATCTGTCTATCTATCCCCATACACCTCATCTATCTATCTACCCATCCCCACAACCCCTATCTGTCTATCTATCCCCATACACCTCATCTATCTATCTATCCATCCCCACAACCCCTATCTGTCTATCCCCATACACCTCATCTATCTACCCACCCATCCCCACAACCCCTATCTGTCTATCTATCCCCATACACCCCATCTATCTATCCATCCATCCCTATACACCTCATCTATATCTATCTATCCCCATACACCTCATCTATCTATCTACCCATCCCCACAACCCCTGTCTATCTATCCCCATACACCCCATCTATCTATCTACCCATCCCCACAACCCCTATCTATCTATCCCCATACACCTCATCTATCTATCTACCCATCCCCACAACCCCTATCTGTCTATCTATCCCCATACACCCCATCTATCTATCTATCCATCCATCCATCCCTATACATCTCATCTATATCTATCTATCCCCATACACTCTATCTATCCATTCCCACACACCCCATCCATCCATCTATCTATCTATCCCCACACACCCCATCTATCTAACACCCCATCTATCTATCTATCTATCCCAATACACCCCATCTATCTATCTATCTCCACACACCCCATCTATCTATCTATCTATCTATCTATCTATCTATCTATCCCCATACACCTCTCTCTCTGTCACTCTCCATCTATCCATTCACCGCCCCAAATGTTGTTAATCCAGAGTTAAGGTTTCCCATTGCTGCTTCCTGCCCTTTCAGAACATTGAATTCTGCTCCATTTAATCCACTGAAAAACCAGGAAATGCAGAGTTAGCACCAGCCCTGCCCCACAACCTTAACTGTGCCCCCTGGACCGGGCAAGAGCCCCTGGGATGCACTGTCAGCGTGTCTCAGACAGGGCTGCCCTGTGATAAGCAGATGGGAGGAATGACTAAGTCCATGTGGCCTGGTGACTCCCACAGCCCTGGACTCTCTCATTGGTCTGCGTGCACCACGACTGACCCTCACTGCGTTAGGGGTAGGGTGACCAGATGTCCCGATTTTATGGGACAGTCCCGATATTTGGGGCTTTTTTTTATATGGGCTCCTATTACCCCCCACCCCCATCCCAATTTTTCATACTTGCTGTCTGGTCACCCTAGTGAGGGGTGGCTGGAATGGCTGAACATCCGAACGGCCAGACTGGGTCAGACCAAAGGTCCATCTAGCGCAGTATGATAGTGGCCAGTGCCCAGTGCCCCAGATAGTGGCCTGGACTGGCTGGACTGGCTGGGGGAGGGACACCTGGAGCGGCTGGGCCAGGGACAGCAGGACTGACTGGGGGACGGACACTAGGCTTGGCTGGGCCAGGGAGAGCAGGACTGACTGGGGGGATTGGCTGGGCCAGGGACAGCTGGTTTGGCTGGGGAAGGTCACCCCAGCTCAGGCTGTGATATGTGGAAAGGGGCATCTGCACCCAGTGGGACCCCTCGTTTCTGGGCTGAGCTCTGTGGGAGTACAGCAGCACAATGGGGTGTTCCTGCTGGGGAGCTCTGGGGCAGAGGTGACAGGTCCCTACCGGGCACAGGGAAGTGCAGGGGATTTTCCCCGAGGGATCCGTGGGACAAGGATCAGGGGGCGGTTACATCTGGCAGCTTTTTTGCTCCACCGGCAGACCCCCCCGCACGTGTCCCGATATTTTCTCCCTCTCATCTGGTCACCCTAGGCAGCTTTGGGGTGTTGGCTGGGCAGCACCCAGGTGCAGTCAGCTGCAGTTCACCAAGTCTGCCCTGAATGGGATTTTTACCTTAGTGAGGACAAGGTCTGACCATTTCTCCTACTCTGCGTCCCCACCAAGCCTCAAAACACCCGAGCTGAGAGAGCCTGACTGCGTCTGCCAGGGGTAGGGAGGGGCATCACTCAGCTCTGGCTGGCGGGGCTGGCATGTACCTTAACGCAGTATTTCCTGGCTGTCACAGAAGAGGTGCCGTGCAGTCAGTATTCTGGAAAGACACGAGGCCCTGCCAGCCAGCCAGAACTGTGCATTAATGATGCTTACAGGCAGGAAGTCTGTCTGTTTATCTATTTATTGTGACACTGGCAAACCAGGTGCCAGCTCATGACACCGTCCCCACTGCCAAATACCCAGCTTGAATCAGTCTGGCTCACCTGCATGTTACTATTGTTAAAATGGGATCAGAAGAATGGGTTTAGTGTTTAGACGTTCTTGAATGCTGGTGAGATGCTGCCAGCATTAATTTCCCTTATAATATCCTACATTATAAGGTAATATCTGAGCGGTGGTATTGTGGGCCTCTGTGACTGTGTAAATCACCAGAGAGGAGAGAGACATGAACCAGGGTGACGTGCTGATCTGCAGCAGAAGGTGTCACTTCTGCCCAACAGGAAAGGTCCATCGACACCAGATTGTGGGATGTTAAAGAGGACAAAAGACGTTGGTTGTTCTGTTCTCCCCCCGTGAAGATGAGTCTTGCAAGTGGATTCCTCCCAGAGTTTTCAGCTAAGGGATAAAAGCCCCTAACAAGAAGGAACTGGATGTCTGTGCTGCTCGGACTTGGGGCGGGGGGCGGAGGGGGGGGGGGCGGACAAGGTGTTCTAGGCATAAGCAAGAGATCCCCAGCTGCTTAGCCTAGGTTAGCCCTGAAGGACGTATAGAGCCTGCTAATGATAGAAGCTTCTATTACCTTTGACAATTAAGATTGTAAGTCATTTGTGTATCTTTGTTCACCTGGATTCACCCTGTAAATATCTCTCGTTTCCTTTTCCTGTTTAATAGATATCTTCGTATTGTTTGGATTGGCAACAATGCTACAAGCGTTGTCTTTGGTGTGAGATCTAAGGTGCAAGTGACCTGGGGCAAGTGACTGGCCCTTTGGGACTGGGCGTAACCTGACTAGCGCTGTGATTCTTGGTGCCAGGGAGGTAAGCTCAGCCGGCCGCTGAGGTAGATCTGGGTGTGTGACTCCGTGTGAAGACTGTTACAGTGCGTGAAGAGTTCCCACTCGGTAACTGCCCTGAGGCCGGCGCTCCGTTGCAGGCAGAATTTACACAGCCCTTCTCCTCACAGCACCAGTGATTCTGTTACAGCTCTGAGGCCGAGTTCATCCCTGGGTTAAGGGTGCTGGAGTCTGCGCCATTACACCAGGGCTGGATCTGGCCCTTCCTCTTTACCCTTCTGCCCTGTGGCCCTGCCCCTGGCTTCGACCTGGTCTGGGGAGGCCAGAGCAGGCAAGATCCAGATGCCTTATAACAGGGTCCCCTGGAGGGGTGGTCTGTTCCTGGGCAGACAGGCCCTCGGAAGGGTGGGGGAGGGTCTCTCGCCGATTCCACCCTCAGCCTGCAGCTACGCCTATCCCTCACGCTGGCCACCAGCGAGCCCCTGACTCTGGACAACGGCTCTGGAACGCGTGGGTGCCACGTACCAGGGGAAAGTCCTCCGGGTCGATCCAGATGATGCTCAGGTCGGGATTGTCCGTATTGTCCTGTGCAACGTCCTTCAGGATCTCCAGGAACTCGTAACCGTCTGCGCCCGGAGAGACGGTGGGTGAGAGACCAGGCCAAGGGCAAGCGGCCACTGGCCCAGGGGGCCGGGCTGAGCACTGTGAGCTCCAGGGGAGAAAGGCCACCTCCCGGCCAAACCTCCCTCTCTCCTGTTGCATGCCAAGCTCCCCAGCCTGAACCCCCTCTCCCTACACAGTAACACCCCCACTCCAGATCCCTCCCAGCTTATGAACACCCCCAACACCCCCTCCCATGCACCCTGCTCCAGCTCCTGCCTCCTCCTCCCCCAAGAGCTGAGCAGGTTGGGGAGGAGCGGGAGGGGGCCATGCCCGCCCTGCAGTGAATCAGACACAGCCTGATCTGCTGCTGCTTCTTTGCCCTGGTGCCACCTTCATGTGTCTATTTCACCTGCCCGACCTTCAGGTGGTACCAGCCCCACCTGCTCCCGCTGTCCCCTCCCCCTGCCGTGCACCCTTCCCAGCAGCCAGACTTCTGCATCCCCCCGGCCCCATAACGGAGCAGTGCCCCTCCGAGCATAGAGGGCCCCTCCTGGGACCGTCAAGCACCCCTCATTGGAGGATGCTGCACCCCGGGCCCATAGAGTGCCCCCCGGGGGTGGGTCAGCTCAGTGCCTCTTGCGCTCTGCTCAGCCTCTCTGCGTCTCTGCCCAGTGATCAGCGGCTGCTCTTACCAGGGTCGTCCTCCTCTGCAAAGGCCACAATGTGGATTCCGTCCATGTCATCTTCCTGGGGAGCGGAGCAGAGAGAGTCACCGGTCACCAGGTGCATCCACCTTCCTGTTGTGTGGGGGGTCAGACCTCTCTCTCCCCCCACACGTCCAAATAGGAAGGAGTGGGGTGCAGAGTATGTTCGGGTCAGAGGATCAGCTGGGAGATGGACTGGTCTACACACTCACCCACAGCCCCACTCGCACGTGAAGGCAGGTGCACACACCCCATTCACATCCCCATGCACACTCATCAGTGCCCCAATGCAAACCCTAGTGCAAGCTCCCCCCATTCACACCCCCATGCACACTCATCAGTGCCCCAATGCAAACCCTAGTGCAAGCTCACACCCCCATTCACACACCCCCTGCACACTCATCAGCGCCCCAATGCAAACCCTAGTGCAAGCTCACACCCCCATTCACACACCCCCTGCACACTCATCAGTGCCCCAATGCAAACCCTAGTGCAAGCTCACACACCTCATTCACCTCAACACAGATATTCTCAGCCCGTTCACTCTCCAGTACAGACAAATCCATACATAGTCATATCAAAGCTCCTAAGGACACTCCCTGCCCACATCCACACGCCTACCCCCACACCACCATACTCATGTACATTCACTAGTACCATATGCGCACCGTATGCTCACAGCCTCCTGTGAAAATACACCTACGCGCCCAGGTGCACCAAAAGATTTACATGCACGGAACTCGAAATACACGTGTCAAAACACACACACAAATATACACCCAGGCCGTTATGGAAGTGGCCCTACTTTGTTGTGCACACACGCATAAAAGGATATATGTGCACACGCATGCACACACCTTGGCAAGTGTACACAGGCACACACAGATCTCTGTGCATGCATACATGTGCAATACATGCAGATAACTGCAGGAATACACGTCCCACCCAAAGAAAGAGGCATGTATCGGCATTGTCTCAGACATGCAAACACATCACACATATGCAAATCACAGGTACACACATTCTGCACAAACCAGACACACACAGAGCATATGTGCACACACATATACACACACGCAGAAGCACAATTACATGTGCGCAGACACACATATTGGATATGCCACACACACATACATATACCCCATAGCATTAACCTCTCCCTCCAATAGACACACAGAGAGAACACCTACAAACCAAAGAATAATGCAGCTTAGAAAGTAACAGGACCAGTGATATTTTAGGGTTAGTGTTTATTACCGGAGGTTGTCACATGCAGGAAATGTTATTTGTTATATGTACTATAAAATATATTGGCAATAGGCACACATATGAAACGCAGACGTGACAATAGACTTTTAAAGGGGGAAAATATCTTACAAAATCACCCCCATCTTTGTGATTTAAAAAAATGTCAAATACATAATGGGACAAGGCTAGGCTAAAAATGAGAGCCCACATTTCAGTCCTGGGTGCTTTGATTATTCTGAACTGCAGAACTGTCATTGAAGTTAGGATCAGAACTTCTGAAAAATCAAGCCAATGTTTCAGTTGCCTATGTCTAGATTCAGATGCCTGATTTTAGTTTGAAAATTTGGCCCCTGTATTGTTTAGAAAACAAATTCCCTTCCCGGTGCTAATGACACCACGGCAGGGTGTTAAAACAGAAAGCATGTGAAACATCTCATTTGTGCTGTCAGTTTCTGCTCATTTTCACTTGCTCGTCAATTTCACTTTCTACTCATTGTCTAGTCAATTTCACTCTCTGCTTTTCCTGCACCAGCCCAAAGCGGATGCCTTTTAGCTGCTGAAGAAACAGAAAAGTGTCTAAATCAAAACAGAAAAGTGTTTTGATGGAAATGAGGAAAAAATCCATGAAATCATTTCTATTAACATTCGTTTTCTAAAATCCTTAACATCCCCCCCACGCCCTTCCCCCAAACCAACGTATAACTGTGGACCCAAACAGCTGGACACTGAGGCACAGACCCTAAGGTATTTAGGCACCTAACATCCACTGACTATTTAACAAGTCTCTGAATGCTTTAATTAAAGGGCATAAATGTGTCCAGTTTCGTTGGATTTTTTTCATATATATTTTCATAAAGGTTTTTTTAAGAGCCAGATCCTCAGCTGGTGCAAACCTGCTCTACAGCAGCTAAGAATCTGGTGTGTGGTGCATTTTTAAGGAACTGAATAAAGAACAGACCCAATCCCAGCTGAGTCCTTCACTCATCGGGTCTGATTCTCCGTTGCCCTGACTTTTGTGCAGACATATACATCAGCGCACAATGGGTGCAAAGTGCTGCCATTCTGATCTGGTAACATTCCATACCCACTTGGCACAGATGTAAAGGATGCTACAAGATATAGGTAGGGTGACCAGATGTCCCAATTTTATAGGGACAGTCCTGATTTTGGGGTCTTTTTCTTACATAGGGTCCTATTACTCCCTACCCCAGTCCCAATTTTTCACATTTGCTGTCTGGTCACCCTAGATATATGGCATGGGAGAATCAGGCCTGAAGAGTTACGCATTCAGCAAGTATTGGGCCCAGTGACTTCCATGGGAGATTTGCCTGAGTTAAGGAACATGGGAGAAACTAGCATGAACCTCAGGAGTTGGAAGACATCAGAGATAGGGAAAGAGCAATTCAAGCCTGCCTAGTCCATCCTGGGGGGCCAATCCAGGATTGTGCCCCAGGGATGTTTTCCAGGGGTTCAGTGCAGGAGATATACCTATCCTCATAGAACTAGAAGGGACCCTGAAAGGTCATTGAGTCCAGCCCCCTGCCTTCACTAGCAGGACCAAGTACCAATTTTGCCTCAGATCCCTAAGTGGCCCCCTCAAGGATTGAACTCACAACCCTGGGTTTAGCAGGCCAACGCTCAAACCACTGAGCTATCCCTCCCACTATAATATATGGCTTCAGGCACCCCAGTGTGTCATTCTGGGGGGCAGGCTGGGTGGGTGACGGTTCAGCGCCATGCTTGGGTGGGTTAGATGGCTGGTTGGCAAGGAGCTGGGCCCCTGACTGGCCATGCCATAGCACTAAGCTCACGAGCCACCAGGCCTTCTCTGGACTCACCCAGGTCTCATACATGCTGTCTGGCTTCAGCTTCCTCAGCGTTGACCTGCAAGATAACAACAGAGGCTGCTTTGAGGGAGTGCGTGAGGGACGGAGCCCTGCAGAAACCCAGCCCCCATCAGGCATGGCCCGGGCATTCAGGTAGCATCTGCTAAGTCCATGCTCCTCCATGGTGCAAGAGTGGTCCTCAGAGTTTAATTACTCTTGGGCAGAGCAGGGGACTGAACGCCATGGTGCCTGGATTCTGCCCCTAGCATTAAAAGGGAGAGTTGTATAATGGTTAGAGCGGGGGGGTGCCAGTCAAGACTACTGGGCTCTATACCCCACCGCAGGTAGAAATGTGGGGTAGTGGTTAGCGAAAGGGAGCCAGAGGCAGGACTCCTAGGTTGTATTGCCAGCTCCAGGTGGGAGTGTGGTCTAGTGGTTAGAGAACGGGACTCCTAAGGTTCAGTCCTTGTACCCAGCGCTGGGCGAACACAGTCCGTGTGGCGCTAAGCGTTGGGTGTTTGAAACCTTGAGCCAAAATTTTGCAACAAGTAGGGGAGAGACAGTGAGAGAGACAAAGGCGGATGGAGAGCTACAGAAGGGAACAAAGCAGCACAAAATCAAACACAATCCAGTCGGGAAGTAACTGCCGAGCTATTTGATGGAATAAAGAGCAGCTGCCATGGCAACCAAAGTCCCTGATCTGCCAGCATTTAGCATGAGTCAGGGAGGGGCAGGGCCTCACGCACCATGGCAGTAAAATGGAACAAAAGCAGAGATCTGGCCCTGGGGATCTACCGCCCTTTGCAGAGCCATGCCCTGTGCTCCTGGGCCTCTGTGCCGGGGGAACATCACCCCTGAATCGCTCCTGTCCCGTCTCCCGGCTGCTCTGTATTGAGGTCGCTGGGTGGGGGAGGGAGGGAGGGGAGCGGCAGTTTGATCCGAGAGGATTAGAGTGAACAGGCAGCCAGGACAATGTGTCAGGAATATCCTTGTCCAGAAATGCAATCTGCTCGGGGGTGCGGCGCTGGGCTGTTAACCCCTTAGCTCCCAGTGCCCAGGGGCGGGGGGAACAGCAAACACGACAAACCTTTGGAGTCACGGGGCGAGGTTCTGGGTGATGCAGGTCAGGCTAGACGAGCCTGGGGGGCTCCTTCTGGCCTGAAAATGTAGGGTCCTGATTCTCAGCTCCTCAGGTCCTGCGCCTGGGCCGGGGTGTGTGTGTGTTAATTTGGCTTTCAGCTCCAGTGTCAGTTACAGAAGCCTCGGGGCTGCTCTAATCTACACTCTGCTCCCCAAGAAGCAGGGAATAGCCACAGTGCAGCACGCCCTGCTCCACCTGCTACCCTGGGAACAGGACCCTCGTGCCTGCTCCATGCCCTCTGGAGAGGCCCATTTTGTGTGTGTGGGCGGGGAGGGGGGCTTGACAGCATAAGTGAGAAACAAACTGGATGAATCCCCACAACAACTCCTCTCCCTTCTGTAGGGTGCTGGAGTCCCTTTATCCTCAGACAGCATAGAATCATAGAATCTCAGGGTTGGAAGGGACCTCAGGAGGTCATCTAGTCCAACCTCCTGCTCAAAGCAGGACCAAACCCAACTAAATCATCCCAGCCAGGGCTTTGTCAAGCCTGACCTTAAAAACCTCTAAGGAAGGAGATTCCACCACCTCCCTAGGTAACCCATTCCAGTTCTTCACCACCCTACTAGTGAAAAAGTTTTTCCTAATATCCAACCTAAACCTCCCCCTCTGCAACTTGAGACCATTACTCCTTGTTCTGTCATCTTCTACCACTGAGAACAGTCTAGATCCATCCTCTTTGGAACCCCCTTTCAGGTAGTTGAAAGCAGCTATCAAATCCCCCCTCGTTCTTCTCGTCTGCAGACTAAACAATCCCAGTTCCCTCAGCCTCTCCTCATAAGTCATGTGCTCCAGCCCCCTAATCATTTTTGTTGCCCTCCGCTGGACTCTCTCCAATTTATCCACATCCTTCTTGTAGTGTGGGGCCCAAAACTGGACACAGTACTCCAGATGAGGCCTCACCAGTGCTGAGTAGAGGGGAATGATCACATCCCTTGATCTGCTGGCAATGCCCCTACTTATACAACCCAAAATGCCATTAGCCTTCTTGGTAACAAGGGCACACTGTTGACTCATATTCAGCTTTTCGTCCACCGTAACCCCTAGGTCCTTTTCTGCAGAACTGCTACCCAGCCATTCGGTCCCTAGTCTGTAGCAGTGCAGTCTGTAGCAGAAGCCAGGCAAGCTGTCCCCATCCACTGTGCTTTCTGCGCCCTGCGTGCCGAGGTTATGCTTTGGCTGCTGCTGAAATGCAGCCTCCTCTGGGGTGAGGCAGTGTAGTCACTTAACAACCACACAGCTATGCTGCAGAGGCATCACTTACCCACTGCTGAAAATGCAGCCGTCTCTGGGGTGGGACACAGCTGCTGTGTCACAGCCACACAGCACAGCAGTTTAGGGCAGGAAATGAAGGGGAATCCTGCCTCTAACTGACCGCGTGCAGCGGGGATGTAATGGAATTAGGCCAGGACCCTACAGTAACATCCCCACTCCTTGCGTAAGTGCCACAGGATATTTAGTGACAAGTGGTTGGAGCCTTGGAGTTGAATCTCAGCAGAGAGGGCTTTAGAGGGGACATGGAGGAGGACAATAGGACTGGCTCCAGGAAAGTCTGTCATGGGGGAGGCCACAGAAGGACAAAGCAGCTGAACCCCCCTGTCCCACCGGGACCCCAGGGGCAGCCTGGGCTGGGAAAAAATGGGCGGAGCTGTCTGAGGAGGGGGCGTGGCTTGGGCACCTGGGGAAGACAATAATTATGCGCCAATGGCCCCGCCCCCTGGAAATCAGAGCAGCTCCCCCTAGTGGAGGGCAGGGGCAGGAGGGGCAAATCCCCCAGCAGGAGTGGATCTGGTCATGACGGGTTAGTGGCTGGGTGTGGATCACATCACTGCCTTTGTGGGAGGAAGGTCCCTTAGGGAGAGGAGGGGGCTCTAGCTCCATGGAGCCCCCAGACGTAACCAGGAGCTGAGCCCCCCTCCTGGGAGACAGACTCTGCGCCAACCCAGTGCCATGTTACTATGACAGCAGGAGAATTTCCTTGCTCTGCCGCAGCCATAGAAACGGAGCTGTTGTCAGGCTGGGCAAACGTTTTATCTCATCTCTAGCCACAGGCATCCAATGGGGAAACCAGCGTCTGTGCCAGGCTGTGCCGGGCAGCTGTGCAGGGCAGCCCTGCTCCTCATGGCGAGCCAGCCGTGGTATCTCCCCATTGGGATCGCTCCCTCTCACCATCAACCCTAACTCCCCACGGCAACTAACTCTCCATGGCAACTAACTCCTCGGGGCAGCTGCCTAATGCCCCATGGCAGCCAGTGGTAGCTCCCTCCTCATCAAGTTCAACGGCAGCTCGAAATCCCAACGGGCTGTAGCTCCTCATGGTGACCCTCACGACCGACTGTAGCTCCCTGTTACAACTGACTGCAGCTCCCCAAGGTGACCGACTGTAGCTGTAGGTCAAAATGAACTGTAGCTCCCTGTCATGAGCCACTGCAGCTCCTTACTGTGCCTGACTGTAACTCCCCCTAGTGACTGACTGGCTCCATGGCACGACCGACTGTGCCCTTCCACACCCAATCACTTCTCTCTCTGCCGCGAGGAACCTCGCTCCCCTGAGAGCTGTCCCCCACCACAAGCTCCCACCTGGCCCACCTACCCCCATCGCCAGGTGCTGCCTATACCCTTCCCCCCCTCCGTCGCCAGTAAGCCCCACCCACCCATGCCATCCCAGTTGGCAGAAGTGGGCCTGTGCTTTGAGTTATTTTTTTGCTGATTGCTTTGCTTCTTGGTTCCAGGCCAGTTCCCCCGCATCCCCCTGAGACCCTTCTCGGAGGGATCCCAGCATCCAGCCTGTTCCAGACCAGTGAATATAATGTAACTGGAATATGCTTCATGCAAAAGGTCTCTTGTAAGGTATCATTACAAATCTTATAATCTACTGAGTGCGACCATCCTATTTGTATAAATGTGTCACTCTTGTATCTGATGTATCTGAAACCAGAAATATGAAATAATACTCTGAGGGCCTATTGTAATTATGCAAATGTGGGCCATTAATGGTGGTTTGGAATCTTGATGACTCCCATTAACCAGGACAATTGTCTGCAGATGGGTGTTTTACCTGTAAGTCTTCCTGTATGTGTGTGTGCTGCCAAGTGGGCAATGAAGTCTTGTGATCATGTCACCTGAACTGGAATCCATCTTTAACCTGGTGTCTTTCCAGTGAGAAGGAGGGGATGGGAACCCAGAGAGGGACAAAGGATTCCCGCCTTATGCAAAAGATGTATAAAGGGGTGGAATAGAAGAAAGAGGAGAGGAGCCATCATGAAGAATCCCCTGGCTACCACCTGAGCTGGAACAAGGGCTGTACCAGGGGAGAGAATTGTGCCCAGGCCTGGAAGGGGTCCAGTCTGAGGAAAAAACGTACTGACGCATCTCTGAGGGTGAGATTATCTGTATTCAGTTTGATCAGACAGAGATTTGTGAATTTTATTTTATTTTGCTCGGTGACTTACTTTGTTCTGTCTGTTAATACTTGGAATTACTTAAATCCTACTTTCTGTAGTTAATAAAATCACTTTTTACTTATTAATTAACTCAGAGTCTGTATTAATACCTGGGGGAGCAAACAGCTGTGCATATCGCTCTATCAGTGTTACAGAGGGCAGACAATTTATGAGTTTATCCTGTATAAGCTTTATCCAGGGTAAAACGGATTTATTTGGGTTTAGACCCCACTGGGAGTTGGGCATCTGAGTGTTAAAGACAAGCACACTTCGGTGAGCTGCTTTCAGGTAAACCTGCAGCTTTGGGGCGAGTAATTCAGCCCCTGGGTCTGTGTTGGAGCAGACGGGAGTGTCTGGCTCAGCAGGACAGGGTGCTGGAGTCCTGAGCTGGCAGGGAAAGCAGGGGTAGAAGTGGTCTTGGCACATCGGGTGGCAGCTCCCAAGTGGGTTCCTGTGATCCAACCCGTCACACCCATCCCAGCCCAGCTGGCAGAAGTGGGCCCGGGCTTTGAGTTAGTTTTTTGCTGATTGCTTTGCTTCCTGGTTCCAGGCCAGTCCCCCCCGAGACCCTTCTCGGAGGGATCCCAGCAGCCAGCCCAAGGGGCTGAGGGATACACCCCGTGTTCTCTGTCTATGGAACCGGCTCGTCCCTGCCACACCCAGCAGCAAACTCCTCACAGCCAGACCCACCCCTGCCAAGGTGGCACTCGCCCCTGGAGATGGGCTGCCCCCAGCACGAGCGCAGACGTGGTTTCCTTAGCTGCTCAGCTGGGAAGTTTAATGATTATGTCTCCCTAGCTGTGCGCCCCTTCAGCCAACTCTGCCCACTTTCCCCAGCCCTGGCTGCCTACAGGAGCCCCAGTGTAGGCGAGCTTCTGGCCTCTTTGTCCTTCAGGCAAAGTTTCCCCAAGTGACAGGTGGGGAAACTGAGGCACATAGTGCTTAAGATGGCAATTTTCTAAAGCCTGGTGACTTCGGGCATTTGGACACTGTAATGGGGTCTGGTTTCCAGGGGGCGGGTGTCTTGCGGCAGTGGAGATCCCCCAAATCACCAGTCACACCGGAAAACGTAGGCCTGAGTGGCTCTCCCAAGATCAGACAGGGAGTCGGACTGAAAGCCAGGCGTCTGGAGTCCCAGCCAGCGTCTGAAGCACTAGGCCACCCTCCTGTCTTACTGGGGCTCCGGCCCACCCCGCAGCGGGCGGCTCCCTACCTCTTGTGCTCCTCAATGAACTGCACGATCTCCTCCTCGCTGTTAGGCTTGTCAGGGATGGTGACGGGCTTGTCCATGAATGGCTCGTAGTAATCGATCTCGTTCAGCTTCAGGGTCAGCTTCTTGGCCACCTGCGATGGGGCAAGGGCAAGGGGTGAGCAAGGGGTGTCCGTGGCCCAGTTACCACGACCCACAGGACCCCCCCCGAGCAGTCGCCTCAGCCTTGCGGGCTCCTTCCCCTTGCTGCTGTGGGAGGGGCGGGAGCGATGGGGCCTGATCCTGAGGCGGATTTGTATGCCGTGCTGCCAAGGAGCTGGCGTGGGATGGGTCTCTGGCCCTGATCCCCCTTCCCCCGCACCCCAGGGAGCTC
The DNA here is from genome assembly GCF_016161935.1 of Mauremys reevesii. NCBI lineage: Eukaryota > Metazoa > Chordata > Testudines > Geoemydidae > Mauremys > Mauremys reevesii. The sequence goes on along the minus strand of NC_052646.1, from coordinate 9,656,966 downwards.
CCCCCGATTGCAGCCAGAGCAGTTTGTGCTTGGCAGCAGGGGAATCATGCCCGACTCTGCCCTGCCTCACCCCAGGAGGGTTATTCCAGGCCTATTCGCTTTAGCAGCAGCTGTCCATAGAGCTTGGAGATGGGCAGAGGGAGAGGGAAGGATCCCCTCCCCCCAAATGAGGGTCTTTTGCTTCCTGAGGGTTACACAGGCTTCCCCTTCCCCATTCGCCATCCCTTGGCCCTGCCCCATCACTAGCTGGCCGCTCCCCCTCGCGCCTACCTTGCTGTCGAAGGTTGCAAAGAAGGGGATGTATGGATGGAACTCCTCAGCGGCATCCACAAAGGCCTTGAAATCTGAAAGAGCCAGAGCCATGGGGTCATGGTTATAGGGCTGTGAACGTCCACAGCCAGGGCTGGACCAGCATCTACCCCAAACTAGGGTCATCAACCGGGACTGAACTCAGGCCCTTCTGTACTAACAGTGTGAGCCTCCAGCAACTCTTAACCAGCAGCTGTAGTAGACTCTTATCTCCTGCCAGAGGTCAGCCACGAGAGGGGACAAAGGCCTGCTCGCTCCTAACGCGGGGGGCACTCCAGTCATAACATACCTTCCCCTCTCTATGCCTCCTCTCCTCTCCTCTCCTCTCAGGACTGGCATACCTTGCATGTGTTGATTGATTCTCACCCTGCCAGAGCCCCTCTGAAGCAGCTCCAGCATGGGGGGGACGGGACTCTGCTCACGGCCTGGTGCTGGGCCCCTCGTGGCTGGGAGATGCCCAGAGAAGCAGTCTGGGCTGGATGTGAAGTGGTGGCAATGGCAGGAGGAGTCGTTCTCCCCTCCTCAGTCAAGGTGGGACCCCGGCCGGAACGGATGGGACATTCTAACGAGGCCCCAAGCGCTCGGTGTCATTACAGCCCCCATGCCACAGCTCGGAGCACCCCAACCGCAGCAGAGCATCTGCAGCAATGGCTGGTCCCAGCTGCCTTGCAAAGAGGAGAAAGAGACCCCACCCAGGGGATAATTTATGGAGTAACTTACCCTTACCACAGCACCGTCAGTGAAGCTGGTGAGTTCATTGTTGATCCCCTCTTTATTTTCCTCCCATATCAATGCCCATTATTTCCATCTTGATAACCACTGGCCTCAATGAAGCCATGCGGCAATGAGTTCCACAGGTGAACCATGTGCTGTGTCCAGGTATGACCTGGGTTTCCTCTGTTTTAAATGCGTCGACTCTTTCAGACTCGTTAGATTTGGGGTGCACATCGGCTCAGTTCTTAGCTGAGCAGCGGTGAAACTAGCCATGAAGGAGACTGGGCTTGGGCCTCCGGGGTGTGTGTGTGTGTGGGCGGGAGAATCGGGCTGGGAGCCCGTAGGAGAGAGAGAGGAGCATGTGGCCTGGAAAGCAGTGGACCTGCTGAGGCTGGCAGGGTGGGGGGTGCGGGATCTGAAGCGAGGGTTAATCGAGAGCAGGCAGGCAGATCCCCCCATCCTCGGGGATGCAGCTGTGCCTGGAATGGTCACAGGCACCTCGCTCTGCACCGGGTGAGCGGAGCTGTGACAGCCGCAGGGCTGACAGGTTAAGCTCACTTAATGCTGGCGAGACGGCAGGCCCTGACCGGAGCTTGGCAAGAGGCTGCTGGGCTGTTAGCTCACGTGTCTGAATTCAAAACGGCAGCAGTGAGAATTTGCTCTCGGTCACCTCCTGGCTGGTTGTTGGATGGGATGAAATTGGCCCTGCTGTCAGGGGCGGCTCTAGGAATTTCGCCGTCCCAAGCATGGCGGCGCGCCGCGGGGGGGCGCTCTGGCGGTCGCCGGTCCCGCAGCTCCGGTGGACCTCCCACAGACGTGCCTGCGGAGGGTCCGCTGGTCCCTCGGCTCCAGTGGAGCATCCGCAGGCATGCCTGCGGGAGGTCCACCGGAGCCGCGGGACCAGCGGACCCTCTGCAGGCACGCCTACGGGAGGTCCACCGGAGCCGCCTGCCGCCCTCCCGGCGACAGGCAGAGCGCCCCCCACAGCATGCCACCCCAAGCACGCGCTTGGCGCGCTGGGGTCTGGAGCCGGCCCTGTCTGCTGTCACTGCACTGGGGCTGCACCAGGAAGGGCTCAGGGACTGGCCCCAACAGGGGAGACTTTTCCACAGCATTTTGTCTCCAGAAAGTTCACAAGGAGCTTACAAAGAAGGGTGAGTTCCTGCTTCAGGGGTGGAGCATGGCATCTGTTTAACAGCGCACAGCAACACTGCACGGGGATTGCTCACCCAGCACTGCAATGCAGCCATCTCTGGGGTGGGATGTGGCATCTGTTTAACAGCGCACAGCAATGCTGCATAGGGATTGCTCACCCAGCACTGCAATGCAGCCATCTCTGGGGTGGGATCTGGCAGCTGTTTAACAGCCACCCAAAATGCTACACAACAGTTCAGTGCAGGAAGTGAAGCTGCAGGAGATTGGGGTGATGGAGGCGGGACCATGGAATCACCTGGCTGGGGTTTGGCCTGGACACAAGGAATGACAGCTCAGCTCTTACAAAAAGGGCCAGGGGATCTTAAATGACTTACGTGGACGTGGTCAGGCCCCCAGTTTGTATGTGGCATCAGGCAGCACCTCCATCAGCACAGCACAGCACAGCGACCCCAGCCCCATGCTGGGGCATTGGGGTCAGCCTCAGAGGAGAGATCACCCCCTACTGAGTCACCCACTCCCAGCTGCACAGCGCCCCCTAGCAACTCACTGGGGCACTGAGGACAGCACTGAGTCAGAGAGGAGAGCGCCCCCTACTGTATTATCAGCTCCACCTCCTCGTCGGCTGTGTCTGGTTATGTCGCCTCCTAGTGGCTGCAGAGGGTACAAGCCCTGACCCTGGCAGCGATGAGAGATTTTCCTGTAGCTGACACTGGGAGCACAGGGACCAGATCCCCTCCCCAGCAGAAACTCCTAGACCCGCTGTGGCTCCTGCTGCCCTGCCGTGGCGGTTTGCCATTGGGCCGCCTGTATCCAACCGCTCACACTTCCCCAGCAGCCCTTAGACAGCCTGCTAATGACTCCCCCGGCACTGCTTGGAGGAAGCTCACACCCCTCTGCAGCTGATAGCAACAGTGCAGCTTGGGCTGCGGGGTTGGACCCGGGGAGGGTGGGGTCCCACCAGCAGAGGGACCCCAGTCGCCGCCTACGTACGTTCTGATTCCTCGTTCTTGAAGTAGCCGATGAGCTTGGGCTCATCTTCAATGTTATCGAAGGCCTGGAGCTCACGGTCTCCCTCGATGAACTCCACCGGGTCTTCCAGCACCTGCAAGGGGGCAGAGGGAGCTCAGCACCTGACCTGGGGAAACCCCCTCCCCACACCCAGGGAGCCGGCTCTGCAGGAGGGGAGGGTGAGGCGTGGCAGCACCTCTGGGCTGTCCACCTGGCCTGTCAGCCTCAGTGCACCGGGGCACCCCAAGGTGCTTGGCAAGTCCCACCTCTGGGACAATGGACAAGGCCTGTGGGTCGTGCACTGCCTGCTTTCTTCTGCCGTCCAGGCCAAAGGAGGGGACACAGCATGGGCTAGTGGGGAAGGCCCAGGCCTGGGAGTCAGGGCTCCTGGGTTCTAGCTACAGCACTGGGAGGTAGTGGTGGCTAGTGGTTGGAGCAGAGGACATGGAGCCAGGACTCCTGGGTTCTATTCTCAGTTCCACCATTCACTCGCCATGTGACCCTACCTCAGTTTCTCCCCTGTAAATGGAGACAGTGATACAGGCCAAGCCGGGGGGCGGGAGGGGTTTGTCAGGCTGGCGAGGGGTCCCGAGCATGCTGGCTGTGATATGCAGCGTAAGGGAAAAGCGCCTGGGCAGCACCTCCAGAGGCAGGGAGCCGTGTCTCCCCCAACCCCCCCAGTCAGTGTCTCTGGGCCGGTCAGTGAAGGGGGGCAGGGCGAGGGACTGGGGGCCACTCACATCCAGGAGAAACTCCACCAGGGTGTCGGCCGCAAACTCCCCGTCGTACTCGATCATCTCATCCTCCTTGAACACGTACACGCTGTCCACCTCCGTCAGCCCTGCCGGGGAAACAGCGCGGTGAGAGGGGCCATGGACGCGGGGGCATTACAGCTCCCGACCCTCCTGAGCCGCTGGGGAATCGCCCCAGCGCTGGGGCACTGCAACGTGTGTGTGTGTGTGGGTGGGTGGGTGGGTGTGCACGTGCTCAGCTCCCCCTGCTGGGGGGAATCATGTATGTGTGTGTGTGTGTGTGTGTGTGTGTGTGCTCAGCTCCCCCTGCTGCAGAAATTGTGTGTATGTATGTGTGCTCAGCTCCCCCTGCTAGGGGGAATTGTGTGTGTGTGTGTGTGTGTGTGCGTGTGCCTCACACTGGGGCAGGAGGAGAGCATCTTGGTGGTGTCAGTGTTGGGGGAGCAGGGGGGTTAGGGCAGGGGAATGGGAGGTGTCGGTGAGGTTGGGGGAATGGGGGGCTCTGTGGTGTCAGGGTCAGGGGAGAAGGGGATCTGTGGGGTGAGGGCAGGAGGAACGGGGGGTGTCTGTGGGGTTGGGGAATGGGGGTCTGTGGTGTCGGGGTCCGGGGAGAAGGGGATGTGTGGGGTGAGGGCAGGAGGAACGGGGGGTGTCTGTGGGGTTAGGGAATGGGGTCTGTGGTGTCGGGGTCAGGGGAGAAGGAGATCTGTGGGGTGAGGGCAGGAGGAACGGGGGGTGTCTGTGGGGTTAGGGGAATGGGGGGGTCTGTGGTGTGCAGGGAGAAGGGGGAAGGGGATCTGTGGGGTGAGGGCAGGAGGAACGGGGGGTCCTCTGGGGTTTGTGCCTCTGGAGAGCGGGGACAGGGGGAGCCAGAGGCCCGACGAGCCCCCAGTGATGCTCCCAGCTGCCCTTAAGGGGCTCTGGCATCACCCGCCCTGCGCCCATCAGTGAGCTCCCTGCGCCCTCTGGTGGCTGCTGAGCAGAGCCACAAGCAGGCTCAGCCCCTTTGCTTCCTGGCTGGTTCTGCCCCCCTGTGCCCTGAGGGGGCTCCCCAGGAGCACGGGGGGTAAGAACAACGAGGCTGTGGAGCCCCCTCAGCGCAGGCTGGACTCTGGGCTCCCTCTCCCCGCACTGCACGCGCCTCCTTGGGTGAGCAGCTGAGCTCGTGGGAGGCAAACTTCCCTGCAGAAACCTTGGCCTGTCCGGACACCCTCCCTCCATGGGGCGCTGGCGGGCTGAGCCTGGACCCACAGTCAGGCCTTGCGCAGTCACAGGCCAGACGCCCCCACTTTCCCCTGGCCTGAGCACCCTTCGGTGAGGCTGCCCGCTGCACCCCAGGGAGCAGCTGATGGGGCAGAGGAACATTCCTGCGTTTTCCCAGCCGTGGGGACTTGGGGCCGGTTCAGACGTGCACCCCGGCGTTGGGGAACCCGCCGAACTCCACTGAAGCCTACGCATAGGTGCCGGCAGAGGCCAGGCCTAGCCTGGAAACCTCCCCTCTCCCCCCGAATCTAGCAGGGTGGAAGCCAGCCTGTTCCCAGAACTGAACAGAGGGGAGTTTTGAGCCCTTCGGTGGGACTGAATGAAGGCTCCTGGCCCTGCACGTTCCCCAGGACCTTCCCACGGTGTTAAGGGCACAAGGGACTGGTCCCATCCGCTCCGAGCGGCAGACCCTCCCCTGGGGATTGCTGCAGCTGCTCCGTGGCTTGTGGCTGAAAAAGCAACAGCTCAGGGGATGCGTTGAGCGGGTGATCTGCAGTCAGATGTTCCACCGCTGAGCTAGACTCTCTGGGTCCCAGCAAGGGGCAAAACTTCAAGGGGGCTTCGTCTCCTCAAAACCTGGAGCTCAGGGACCCTGAAGCCTCCATGCCAGGCCGTAGGCGGGGACAGGGCCAAGGAATGGGGGAGGGAGAGACCCCTACTCTGCTTCCCTGGGTGTGTATCCAGCAATTTCGTGCCTGGGGCCGGGGTGGGGCAGGCACAGGGACCGAGTGCCCCAGGTGGCATCAGCTCCACCCGAGTCCCCCATGTGGCATCAGAAGCAGGAAGGAAGCTACCAGATCTGTCCTGATGTGAGCCAGGGGCCCTGGGATGGGCTGGGAGGCCGTCAGGAGGGGCTGAGACCTGGGCCCTGGGTCCTCTCCCCACTGATGCCCACAGGGACTGGGGCTGGTGCAGGTGGCTGCAGCACAGGGAGCCCCTCCCGTCCCCAGGGGTCCCGGCTCAGTCCTTACCTAGCTTCTTGGCCACCGCCGCATCCTTCTCCGAATCCACCAGGCCAAACCCCACTCCCTTCTCCTCCAGGACTTGGGCTGCTAACTAGGAAGAGGAGCAGAGACAGAGAGGAGAGAGAGGGAGAGGCTTTCAGAGAGGGGTAAGGGTGGGGGTGGGGCAGCCAGACTCTGGGTGTGGGGATCAGGGCTGGACTTTCTCACCCCCTTCCCCCCAGGCTGGGTAAGGATGGGGTCAGATCTGGGAGGGGGGAGTGACAAAGGCATAATAGGCAGTTGATGCCTTTGCAAGAAGAGCCTGGAGGGGGCTGTAGGAGCCCCCAGCTCCCCTCGAGGTGCCCGCAGCTGGGCCCTTTGCCAGCGATCAGCTAGTGGATATTTCTATGCCCACTCTATGCCAGGGCTTGGGGGGCCAGGCCGTGCCCTGGGTTTTCCATTCCTCCACCCAGTGAAGGCTCCCAGTGCTTAGGGTCAGGAATGAGGACCAGGGAGCCCTGGCTCTAAAGGCACCAGCCCCAGCGAGCTTGTGGGGGGCATTTCTGAGGCTGCAAACCGAGTCTGGCTGTGGGGTCATTACCCAGCTGCGGGTGAGACAGGGACAAGTGACAGGAGCCACCCACCCCCCAACCAGCACCAGCAAACCAAACCCTGACCCAATGCTGACAACCTGAACCCAGAACTGCCAGAACCGCCAGAACCAATACCAACAACTAAAACCCAGCATCACCAGAACCAGCACCAACAATCCAAACCCAGACCAGCACCACCGCCAACCCAAAGCCAGGACCACCAGAACTGTGGCCAAGAACCCAAACCCAGCATCACCAGAACCAGCACCAACAACCCAAACCCAGACCAGAGTCACCACCAACCCAAAGCCAGGACTGCAACACTGTCACCAAGAACCCAAACCCAGCACCACCAGAAATTCCAGAACCATCATCTAGAATTCAGACTCCAGACGCCCCAAAACTTCACCTGGAACTTGAACCCACTGAACCTTCATCTAGATTTTGCACCGAGAACCATCACCTCAAACCCAAACCTAGAACCTTGCCCTGACCTCCAGCCTAGAACCCATTCCTAGACCATTGATTGCATAGGCACCATCTCTGTGGGTGCTGCGGGGCTGGAGCACCCATGGGGAAAAAATGGTGGGTGCTGAGCACCCACCAGCAGCCCCCCTATCAGCTCCCTCTCCATCCCTCCAGCACCTCCTGGATCAGTGCCTCCACCTCTCTCCCTGCGCCTGCCGTGATCAGCTGTTTTGTGGTGCTCAGGAGGCTCCGGGGGGAGTGGGGAAAAGTGAGGACATGGTGCGCTTGGGGGAAGGGGCAGAACTGGGCTGGAAGAGGTGGGGTGGGGTGGAGCAGGGGTGGGAAGAGGTGGGGTGGGGCCTTGGGCAAAGCTTGGGAGCCTGGGGCAGAGCTGAGGGTCGAGCACCCCCTGGTACTTTGGAAAGTCAGCGCCTGTGGTTGATTGGGATCTCAGAGCACTGTCTCTTATGCTGAGCAGTATTGTCTCACTGTTTCCTTGTGCCCCCATCTGTCTGCCTGTAGCCATCTGTTGTCTCTTGCATTTATATTGTACAGTCACGGGGACAGGGACCATCGTTTGATTCGGTGTTTGTACAGAGCCTAGCACCATGGGCTCTTCATCCATGACAAGGACCCTAAGGCCCGACCATAATAACTACTAATAATTGTAAGCAGGGGCTAAACGAGCTCTCCCGTAACAACTAGTGATGAGCTGGGGGAGAAGACTTCAGGAACTGACCTTGTTTGCATAGACACACCCACTCTGCTAGGTGCGCAGCATGATGGAGCTGCTTTGCCCAAATGATCACTTTTGGCTGGGGTTGGATTGCAGGTCACTTTGGTATTGGGTGCAGGGGTAATAAGAACATAAGACCATAAGAATGGCCATACTGGGTCAGACCAAAGGTCCATCTAGCCCAGTATCCTGTCTCCCGCCAATGCCAGGTTCACCAGAGGGAATGAACAGAACAGGTGATGATCAAGTGATCCATCCCCAGATTCTGGCAAACAGAGGCTAGGGACATCATCCCTGCCCAACCTGACTAATAGCCATTGATGGACCTATCCTTCATGAACTTATCTAGTTCTTTTTTGATCCTCCATGAACTTATCTAGTTCTTTTTTTAACCTTGTTATAGTCTTGGCCTTCACAACATCCTCTGGCAAGGACTTCCACAAGTTGACTGTGTTGTGTGAAAAAATATTTCCTTTTGTTTGTTTTAAACCTGCTGCCTATTAATTTCATTTGGTGACCCTAGTTCGTGTGTTACGGGAAGGAGTAAATAACACTTCCTGATTTACTTTCTCCACACCAGTCATGATTTTATAGACCGCCATCATATCCGCCCTTAGTTGTCTTAAAGTATTATCCTGGTTGTGTGAATCAAGGAGAGCAGAACTGTGCATGTTATGCCCTGATTGAGGTGTTCACTCTCAACTGAACTGCACTCGCTAAGCAGGGAGTAGGGGTGCATACGCCCTGGGGGGTAAGGTGTTTCTACTTGGCCGTTGGGTTGGGTTTTGTCTGAGGGCTCTAGGCATCCTGTGATTCTCTTCCTCTCCACTGTGCTGATTAAGACGCAATTAAGAGTCTTTTGCTGTGGATCACTACAGCTGAAATCACTGATAATTAGGTCTAAGCATTAGACCATCTATGGGACATTGTCTCTTGTGAAAGAGACTGCCCAGCCTGCAGTGAGGGTGCCCTGCTACTGCCTGAAATCACTGAGAGCTGTGTTAAGCGATGGGACCTGAGGACATCCCAGAGGTTACAGCAGAGAAGGCGGGGCAGAGCGAGTGGCTGATGGCTCAGTGAGCGGTCGAGGTACCTTTTCCCCCCAGGGTGGAGGGTTTACTGGGTGGTGGCTTGAGCCAGTTTTGTGTTGTATTGTTAATAAGAGCAGCAAAGAATCCTGTGGCACCTTATAGACTAACAGACGTTTGGGAGCATGAGCTTTCGTGGGTGAATGCCCACTTCGTCGGATGCAAGAGTGGAAATTTCCAGGGGCAGGTAAATATAAGCAAGCAAGAAGCAAGCTAGAGATAACGAGGTTAGATCAATCAGGGAGGATGAGGCCCTGTTCTAGCAGTTGAGGTGTGAAAACCAAGGGAGGAGAAACTGGTTCTGTAGTTGGCAAGCCATTCACAGTCTTTGTTTAATCCTAAACTGATGGTGTCAATTGTTAATAAGGAATCCCTAGATATTGAACCCGGCCCTTGGCACTGCCGACTACGCCTAGCAGAAGGGTTACATTATTAATCCGGAAACTAATGTGGCCCCCAAGCGTTGCTGGGAACCAGAACTCCAAACATCTGTGAGGTGGCTACGCTGTGCAAGGGAGAGCAGGGCGGCTAGAGGACATCTAGAATAGGAGCAACAACTGCATCTTCTGCTTATGAACTCAGAGGCCAAAAGAAGAAGGGAGCAAAGGGGTCCAGCAGTGCAAGTGTGTGTGTGTGTGTGTGTGTGTGTGTGTGTGTGTGTGTGTGTGTGTGTGTGTGTGTGTGTGTGTGTGTGTGTGTGTGTGAGAGAGAGAGAGAGCAAGCGAGAGAGATCACAGTGCCCTCTAGTGGTGACAGCCCGACTTAGCCACCACTGAACGTTTCACCCACTTTAAACCCTGTGTCATTCCTGCCAGTGGTTCGATTTTACTGTCGGAATCGACTCCGCAATCTGGGCCATACACAGTGGTTGGGGAGATATCTGTGGGATGCAGAGACTTGTTACCCTACTTTGATGTGGCTTTTATGTCGAAACAAAGCTAAAGGGCTGTAGAACTGTATGTCTCATTTCACCTGCACTGAAATACAGCCACTGGGGAGCGGGGAGTAACAGAGCTGCTATTTAACACCAGGACAGAACAGCCTTACCCAGCTGTCGGGGACAGGAAGGGAAGAAAAATGCCTCTCCTGCCGAAACTGGAGGGTAAGTTTACAAAGGTGGACTGTGTTTATCCCTCAATAATTTGGCCAGGACACTAGGGCTAACACTGACTCTAGGGATCAGTGCCACAGGCTCTGTACTGAGCACTGTGGTTTTGTCTCATCCCAAAGCTGGGACCTCCATGCAGCACAGCGCTCACTAGTGTGGTATGGGCACATTGGGTCATTCGAGTCCAAGCGCTCCCTGCTGAGTCACCCACTCTTCTCCTTGCAGCACAATACCCGTAGGTAGCACTGTGCCAGGGAACTGGGGCTAGGGCAGACCCAGAGGGGAGAGCGCCCCCTAGCACTGTGCTGGGGAACTGTGGCGAGGATGAAGCCAGAGGGGAGAGCACCCCCTAGCACTGTGTTAGGGGACTGTGGCCAGGATGGAGTCATAGGATAGAGCGCCCCCTAGCACTGTGCTAGGGAACTGTGGCCAGGATGGAGCCAGAGGGGAGAGCGCCCCCTAGCACTGTGCTAGGGAACTGTGGCCAGGATGGAGTCATGGGGGAGAGTGCCCCCTAGCACTGTGCTGGGGAACTGTGGCGAGGATGGAGCCAGAGGGGAGAGCACCCCCGAGCACTGTGCTAGGGAACTGTGGCCAGGATGGAGTCATAGGGGAGAGCGCCCCCTAGCACTGTGTTAGGGAACTGTGGCCAGGATGGAGTCATAGGATAGAGCGCCCCCTAGCACTGTGCTAGGGAACTGTGGCCAGGATGGAGCCAGAGGGGAGAGCGCCCCCTAGCACTGTGCTAGGGAACTGTGGCCAGGATGGAGCCGGAGGGGACAGCGCCCCCTAGCACTGTGCTAGGGAACTGTGGCCAGGATGGAGTCATAGGATAGAGCACCCCCTAGCACTGTGCTGGGGAACTGTGGCCAGGATGGAGCCAGAAGGAAGAGCGCCCCCTAGCACTGTGCTGGGGAACTGTGGCGAGGATGGAGTCATAGGGGAGAGCGGCCCCTAGCACTGTGTTAGGGGACAGTGGTGAGGATGGAGCCAGAGGGGAGAGCGCCCTCTAGCACTGTGCTAGGGAACTGTGGCCAGGATGGAGTCATAGGGGAGAGCGCCCCCTAGCACTGTGTTAGGGAACTGTGGCGAGGATGGAGCCAGAGGGGAGAGTGCCCCCTAGCACTGTGTTAGGGGACAGTGGTGAGGATGGAGCCAGAGGGGAGAGCGCCCTCTAGCACTGTGTTAGGGGACTGTGGCGAGGATGGAGTCATAGGGGAGAGTGCCCCCTAGCACTGTGTTAGGGGACTGTGGCGAGGATGGAGCCAGAGGGGAGAGAGCCCCCTAGCAGCACACTGGTGCATTGGGTCAATGGATAACTGGCACCCAGGATCTCACAGGTGTCTGCACACTGAGGAATCAGATACATTGTGTTTTGAGCTGCCAGGGTTGAGTCAAACATCTGCTGCAGCTGGGTGAGCCCTGCCAGGTGACTATTCACAGCTATGCCAGGCAGCCCTGTGCACCGGGGTGAGCAGTGAACAGCACAGCACAGTGCAGGGGACCGGGGAGGAAACTGGATCTGCTCGGGGAGGTCGCAAGGACTAGTGATTAGAGCAGAGGACTTTGACTGAGCTTTCGCTCTATGAGATTGTCACACCCAACACACCTGCCGCCTACACATAGAAACACAAGACACGCTTACCCACACAAATACACAATACATTCACTGACACACAACACACCCACAGACACACAACACACACAGAGAAAGACAATGTATGCTCACCGACACAAACAACACACCGACACACAGACACACAACATGCAAATAGATATACAACACACTCTCACCCACATAAACACAAACACACACATAGACACACAACACATGCTCACCCACACAAACACAGAATACACACAACACACACACAGAAACACAACACATGCTCACCCACACAAACAACACACTCACCCACACAGACACACAACACGCACATAGACACACAACACATGCTCACCCACACAAATACACAATACATTCACTCCACCACACACAACACACACAGACACAAATGCACATAGACACACAACATGCCCAAGACACTTGAGTCCACTCATACTTACATAGACGCAAGACACATTCACACACACACACACGCACATTTCAGTCAAAACTGGTGCTACTCATGTGCCAAAAAACAACCCACTGAAATTTGGAAATGACCATTTCTCATATTTTGACAAAAAACCATTTGATCCTGTTCAGAACCCGCCACATGTTTCTGAGGACAAAGCAGCCACAGCAGGGAAACCCTGCGAAATATGACAAAGTTTCCAGTATGCGAAGTGACACATATTTTCCCCTTGAAGTCTGCAGACACAATCATTTTCCACAGCTCCGGTGCCTACAATACTTCTATTCAACAAAGTTAGTGTATTTTCATACAGAGCGTAGTGAAGAAGAATCAGTTTAAAATGCCCCATTATAGGAGATCAAGCAGGATGTGTCATGAAATTAAAAGTCTGGTAGAGCTCAGCCTGTGGAAATTGACATGGCATGGAGATAACCTTTGGTACTCCCTGCTGCTGGGTGTCTGAGAGGGGAATGCAACAGTTGCGTTTCAAGAATGGCTCGGTCATTTTCTTAGAAGTTTTTTTGCTCAGCCTGCTAATCTGAGGTCTGCTCCAAAGCCCGTTGACCCAAAGGGCCTTCCCAGTGCTGTCACTGAATCGGGCCCATACTGCTGGAGGTGAGGCAGGAATTTCAAGGCACAGCATCAGCGGGATGCTGGCATCAGGTGCCTGAGTCCGAGTGGCCCAAACATGGTGGGGGGTGGGGTGGGGGCAGGAGCTGGAATCTGAGCCTGGATTGGGATCCTGATTCTGCGCTTTGTCTGTAACAATAGAATGAGCTGGACCAAACTCCAGGATCTAACCAGTAACTCATCCAAACACGAAGGGGCTCTGGAGCTGACCTAGGAGAACCAGGCCCGTCTGTACAGCATCATTTATGGGGGGGATTTTCAGACGCCCTTAGTGCTGGCCTGACCCCGCACCCAGTGACGTCAATGGCTTTGGCCTGACCCCGCTCCCAGTGACGTCAATGGCTTTGGCCTGACTCCGCTCTCAGTGACGTCAATGGCGTCGGTCCAACCCCGCTCCCAGTGACGTCAATGGTGTCGGCCTGACCCCACTCCCAGTGACGTCAATGGCTTCGGCCTGACCCCGCTCCCAGTGACGTCAATGGCTTTGGCCTGACCCCGCTCCCAGTGACATCAATGGCTTTGGCCTGACCCCGCTCCCAGTGACGTCAATGGTGTCGGCCTGACCCTGCTCCCAGTGACGTCAATGGCGCTGGTCTGACCCCGCTCCCAGTAACGTCAATGGAGCTGGCCCGACCCCGCTCCCAGTAACGTCAATGGCTTTGGCCTGACCCCGCTCCCAGTGACGTCAATGGCTTTGGCCTGACCCCACTCTCAGTGACGTCAATGGCGTCGGCCCGACCCTGCTTCCAGTGACGTCAATGGCGCCGGCCCAGCCCCGCTCCCAGTGACGTCAATGGCGTCGGCCCGACCCCGCTCCCAGTGACGTCAATGGCGCCGGCCCAGCCCCGCTCCCAGTGATGTCAATGGCGTCGGCCTGGCCCTGCTCCCAGTGACATCAATGGCGTCGGCCCGACCCCGCTCCCTTGACATCTCATTAGTAAATCTCCCTGTTGATGTCAATGGAAGCAGGATTAGGAGAATGTTGAGTGTTCCTGAAAATCCACCCTGCCTGTCTCCAGTGCCCAATCCAAGCAGCCATGCAGCCCTTCGCAAACATTACTTATGCCCTGTGAATTTGAGTCTCAGTGATATGTGAAGGAGAACAGCCCTGGGCTGCAGACCCTGGGGGCAGTGAAGGGGGGGTAGGGCTGATGTCCTTTGCACTGTGCTGGTGCCTCAGAACTTTGACCCAGAAGCAGGAGACAAGGCCCCATGGCTGGGAAGAAGTCAGATGGAAAGGTCTGATAGCTAACCTCTGAGCCATACCTTCTGCCTCAGCCCTGCCCTGGAGGGATGGCAGGGGGGTTGGGTCTCTGTGGCCCATTCAGTCCTTCGCGTAGGCCAGAAGCAGGAGGCACTGAAAGTCCCGTGAGAGAACCTGCACTGGCAAGAGGTTTGCAGCCGGAGAGATTTGGGCAGCGCATAAGCTGCACCAGGTCCTCATCTCAGCTAGATCTTCCAAGTGTTCTCTGGTCCCGCTCATAGCTAGGCTCATTCCGAGAGAGCCAGGAAAGCTGAGCGCCAAGGGGTCAGCTGGATCCCTCCAGAGGGGAGGGCACATAGCCAAAGTGAGAGCTGTGCAGGACAGAAGTGCACCCTGGTGATGGACGGCCAGGACTCAGCTCCCTTCTCTGCCGTTCTTGGGCTCCCCTCCAGCAGCCATTGCTGTTGCCTGCCCCTAGAGTGGTCCCTCCTCCCCGCGGTGGCCCTGGGCGATGTGACATCTCTGCAGCAGGTCCCAGGCACTAACTCCATCACGATCCCCCATTCCTGGCTGAAAGCTGCTCCCACGAGCAAGTATCTCGTTGGCCTGGTCCTGCAAGACCCACCGGACCCTTGCTAAGCCCATGGCAATAGCTGATTACTCCACAGAACCTCTCCACCTGACACGATATCTCCATAACATGTCTCCAAAACACGGCGACAGCCTCCAAACTGTACGAAACGCCTCCCTCCCAGAGCGAACAACCACTGAGCTAATTACCCTCCAGCCACAGGGCTTCATAGGAACCCACTCGGCTCACAACACATGCTGCAAACCTACTAGTGCCAGAGACTTGTGCAGTTAAAGAGCAGGATATAATTAGACCGGTGGTCAGTTCAGAGATATAAATACATTGCAGAGTTGATGCAAGACTGTGCAGAAGAGGGTGCTCATAGAAGGCATTAGATTGGCAGCCGTGGGGGGCTGAGGCCTGTGTCTCCCCACACGTCAAGGTCAGCATAGGCAGCTCTGCCACAGGGCCCTACCCATGACTCGGAGGAGTCCAATATACAGGGCCATTATGGTAGCACCTAGAGCGAAGGGCAGGGCCCCAGTGTGCAGGGTGAGAGACAGTCCCTGCCCCACAGAGCTCACAGACTGACAAAGGGAGGGAGTGAAAAGAGAGGGGGGTGTGTGTGTGTGACATCGCACAGGAATAGCGCCCAGGTTTGGCAGCTCCCAGCCTTGTGCCCTATTCACTAGCGCACACCCCCCATCTCCGCTGGGCTGAGGCCACTGGGGGAGGGATTTTGGGCACCCGGAAATAGTCCCATTTCACACCAGCCAAAAAGCCACCAAGAAGCTCCATTCAGTCAGTGCCACCTTGGGCTGAGTGACCTAGAGGAGAAAGGTCCCATAACGAGTCCCTCAAGCTGTCCCGTCTTCCTGTGGATCAGAGATGAGCCCGAGCTGCAGTGATGGACTCAGGATCTGACCCACCCAGCCCAGCGGATGGGCCTGCTCAGAACAGAGGTCTGGGGAGAAGGGTCTGCATTCATCCCCTCTACCACACCAGAGGGTGATAAACATGGCTCAGATTCAACCCCCTCAGAGCTGTGTCGTAACTCAGCTCAGCTGGCTGGGGCCACACTGTGCTAGGCTCTGTAGCGTGATCACCAACCCCTTCCCCTGGCTGCTTAATCCAGTCCGGGACTTAGCAGAGATATAAGCAGCACAGGCCGGGAGCTGGGGAACCCCAGAGACCCATAGGATCTCTGTGTGTGTCCAGCAGTCTCACTCAGTGTGTTCTCCTCCACAGGAAGGCAGTGGAACAAGCTCCCCTCGGCACGGCAAGCAGAGAACTGATGCTGGAGGGAGCCAACATCACCATTTGTCTCCTCCCTCCCCAGTCTCTGGAGCAGCAGGTCGCCTGTCCCCTGCCCTTCTGGGCCCCAGCTGAAGGCAGTTTCCTCTGGTTGGGTGCAAGGCTGGATGCAGAAACCTCAAGATCTTCTGACCACCCCTTCCCCACGGAGAAGGCCCTGGGCTACAAAGTCCACCTTGTGCGTGACTCTCCCCTGAACACATCTATCTATCCCACCCCCCTATCTAGCTGTAACGCCAACTGAGCCCGGTCATTGGTGGGATCGAACCTGAGACCTCTGGAGCTTAGTGCATGAGCTACCACATTAGCTAAAAACCAACTGTGTGTGTGTGTCTCTCTCTCTAAGTGGTCTTGGTGCCACTAGATCGGACAGAACACCACACCCAGATCTATCTATCTATCTATCCCCATACACCCCATCTGTCTGTCTAATCTAGGCACTGAACCCTTCAATGTCTCATCACTGCAGGTCCCCAGAAATTTGCACCAGAGATGTTCAGCATCTGAAGAGAAGCTGGTAGCCAAGGTCCCGGCACTGAGTCCTGGAGGATTCCTCTGGGTGCTCTGTCAGGGGTCCCCTGGCTCTGAGTCTCCCCAGGGCACCCCAGAGCAGGATGGATCTGCTACATCTGACTCTGGGGAGAAGAACCCGATCACGCTGGGGGCTCTACAGGATAGACTATTGGGGCTCAGGGGCACCCAGAGTTTCCCTACCACCAGCTGTTCTCTCCCATTCACAAGCACATTGCACTGGTCACATCTGCAGAGAACAGTGGCCCTCCTTAGCTTACTAGCCCCACTCCTGCCATACTGAAATGCATCAGGGATCCATTTAGTAAAGTATCCCAGCTCTTGGCCTACTGGAAGAGGCCAATGGTCCATCTTGTCTGATATCGGGTCTCATGCCATACACCCTAACAGCCTCACAATCCATCAGCGGACTCCTGTCTTAGTGGTCCAGACCCACGGTTCATCTAGACCCATCTACAACATGGCAGATTCTGGATGCATGAGAGGAAAGCACAAAACATTGCACCTAACTGTGCATCATCTCTTGAACCAACTCTTGCCGTTGATTCTGTTTCAGAGGCCACAGCAGTCACACATCCTCCCAGCACCCTTGCTGCAGACTCAGGATCCAGTGGGACACTATTCCAGGAGACAAGCCTTCCAGGGCAGGGGAAGGGGCGGGGGGTGGGGGGCGGTGGGGGGTGGCCAGGCTGTGCCTCATTCCTGCACCCATCCCAAGTATGGAAGCTGCAAATTTAGAGCCTTCTTCTGGGAATGGTTCATAGACCCAGAGAGGCACCCACAGCTGAGCCCCAGGCAGGAGCGCCAGCCAGTGGAACCCAACCCTTCCTAGGAGAACGCCCCCCTTCTGGTTCGGTACATAATGTACAGAGACTGCTGTCCTTCCACACGCACTTGGGAGAGGCCTTCTTCTGCACTGGGCACCCAATGTCCCTATTAGCCCCTATAAAAATATGACAGTAAAGGTCTCCAAAACACTGCAATACCCTTGCAGTGATATTATAGTGACACTGCTAACACTGTAATAACGCTATAGTGACGCCATAGCAACACTTCAGTAATATCGTAATAAAACTAGTAACACTGTAGTGACATTACAAGGACATTGTAGTAACGCTGCAATAATACAGTAACAAAACACTAGTAACACTGCAGTAACATTGTAGTAATACTGTAATAACACTGTTGTAACATTCTAATGACCCTGTAGTAATGTTCTAGTGACACTGCAATAATATTGTAATAAAACAGTAGTATCACTGCAGTAACATTGCAGTAACACTGTAGCATTTCAGGCCTTGCTCTCAAATACTTTATAAGGGTGACGCATAACTTGACTGCACTCTCTCCAGATGTTTCAGAATCCAGGGTCTTAGTTCCTTTCACATTTCTTTCCAAATCGCTTGCCCTGTCAGCATCAATCAAGTTAAAAGGGAAATAAATGTCACTGGGTTAAAGTGAATCTCGGTGCCGCCGGAGCACAAGACTTGCATTTGAAGAAAAGCCAGGCACAAATACAGACATACGGTCTGGTGCACCATAGGCCGGGTCTGCCAGCATGAGCCGGGGTCCTGGCCCAGCTCTGGGTGCAATTGTTTGTGTGTGTGCGAGAGAGAGCGGAGGGGGGATGATGACCCTTTATAGTGTGGCCGGAGGCAGTTCTGGGGTGGACACCTCACATCGTGACATGTATTTCAAGGGGCTTTTGACACTTACAATTACCCTCATTGGTAGCTTTGTTAACTGGCAGGTGCCACTTTCCCACTTCTCATCCCCACATATTTGAACCTAACACCAGCTGGCCAATAACAATCCCATGGCTCCTTCTCCCAAGTGCAGACAAGATGCGAGAGTCCTGGGCCACATTCCAGCCAGAGGAATAATTACTTTCATTGGCCTCCCTAAATTCCACCCCCAGCTCCAGCAGCTTCACCCCCTGCCCTGCTTCCAGTTGCCACCTTCCGCCCCAGAGGCAGCTGCATTTCAGAGGCAGGCGGAGCAGTCTACATATAGAAAAAGCCCATCAGATCCTATATAGGCAGCCAGGGCAGGATTGGCTCATGCATGTATAGTCCAGAGCTTGATCCAGTTATGGATCAAAGGGGCTGGGTCCATTTCAAAGGGCTCTAGCATTGGGAAGCATCAACCTCTCATTCTTTCATTCCTTCTCCCCATCCATCCTCTCTTCCTGCCCCTCCGAGCCTCCAATGTTACCTCTAAAATCAGCTCCTCCAGCTCAAACTGCTTCTGCGAGGCCTTGTCGTCGCCCACCGGCTCGTGGTAGAGCAGAGCCAGCACGCTGAACTTCTTCAGAACCGACTTGTAGTTCTTGGCGTTGACGTCGACGACGCGGTCGATGCCGTCGTACTCGGGGAAATCCAGCCCTTCCTGGCCCTGGGCCCCGGGGCCCGCCGCAGCCAGCAGCAGCACCAGCAGCAGCTTGAACCACTTCATCCCGATGCGGGGCAGGTCCAGCGGAGAATGGAAGACGCTCCGGGTCACAGTTCCCAGCGGGGGAAACGCTCGTCTGTCCTGCCCCCTCCCCCCACGCGGGAAAAAAGACGTTGCCCTGGAGTTCCCCTCCTCTCTCTTTCTTTCCCTCCTGTCTTGCCCCCTGGCTCCTCTGGCCTGCTGTCCGGCTCTCTTTATGGCGGGGGGTGGGCGGGGAACCAGGGTGGGAGGCTGCCTCGGCTCTCAGCTGGCACAGGCTGGCGGCGTCCGAGGGGGCAGCGCTGGGGTGGCGACAGCTGCGCCGAGGGGCACGGAGCCTCAAAAGCAAAGAAGAAAAGAGACAGGCAGGGCATAAAAAAGGCTGGTGGGGGGAGGGCCCGGGGAGGGGAGGGCTGTCGTCTTCCACGCAGCCTGGCCCCACCTGCAGCAGCCCACCCCGTCACTCCCTGACTATATATGTATATGGCAGACATATAGCCTTATATACAGGCAATCGTTTCATGCCTCCATCGCCAACCCCCCACCAAGACCCACTTTAATGCAGCAAAAGAAGGGGGGTGGGGGGGGTGGATAGAGTTTCTCCTTTTGATCCTTCTCTCTCTCTCTCCCTCTCTTCTCCCAGCCCCCTTTCCTCCTCCAGTCCAACTTGATGGCATCTTGATCACCATATTAAGAAAGGAAAACGGAGACAAGACTGGGGGGGGAGGGTAAGGGAAGAAGGGAAGGCTAAAAATAAGATGAGATGAGTCGGAGGTAAATGAAGATGGGCTTGTGCGGATGGTGGGTAATTAGAGAGAGCAGGAGGGAGGGGCCAAGGAGCGGGGAAATGCTGCATGGCCCAGTCTGGAGAATCTCGGGGGCTCTTGAGTTACATGGGGGAGAGGGTGGGGTGGACGTGGGTGGGGATTGGACTCTGATCGTTTCCGTTCATTGTCTCCAGTGCCTGCCCAGGCCCCTCATCCTCGCTGCGTGCGCCCTCCAGGCGGTGGTAACGGAGTCACTGAGCCGTCACTGCCAGATTCCCAGGCCGTGGGCTCTGGATCGCGCTGGAAAAGGATTCTGCCCATTCAAGAGCAAGAGCTCTTTCAAATGAGCCCGCCAGCCTGCGGATTGACTGTACGGGCAGTGCCCATGTGGGAGAGGCTGCAGGAGAGCTCAGAGCCCACCCAAGGGCAGCCAGCTCTAGCTAGGATCTGTATGGAAGGGCGGTCAGGTCACTAATCGGCCAGCCTCTCCCAGCAGGGGGCGCTGTGGGGAGTGGCGTGGAGCCCTGGTTCTGGGAAGAGTTCCCAGCTACTCCAGCCCAGCCTCTCCCAGCAGGGGGCACTGTGGGGAGTGGGGCAGGAGCTCTGGCTGTGGGGGGAAGCTCCTGGCTACTCCAGTCCAAGCCTCTCCCAGCAGGGGGCGCTATAGGAAGCGGGACAGGCTGCCAAGGGAGACCTCTGTATACAAACACCATATACATTTGGGGATCAATTTCTGAAGCTGTTTTGAAAGCCATTTTGCATGTTAAAAAAAGTTGCTTTACTTGGAAAGATCCCAGCAATCCTGGTCCCTCAGCGGGCTTGGATGCGCACAATCTAGGTGACCAGATACCATTGTGGTGGGCAGCTTAACTGAACCAGGGCAGAATAGATCGGGAAATTTAGAACAAGCCTCTGATGCACAGACCTGTGACACTGCGATAGTTTAAAATGAACCCAAAGGTAGTCGCTGCTTGGTTGTTATTTTGGTTGCTTCCAGTATTCCCCAGAAGAAGGCAAGTGATGGGAAATGGTGATTTCTACCAGTTTATTTGTCAGCAAAAGCTGAATAGAATTTCATGGGACAAAGGAAAGGCACTTCCCCAACCCCAGGGCCTTCTCTCTGCCAGATATCAAAGGCCTGCTGTAAAAATGGAGGTGTGGGATCTTAATTAAGAACGGCCATACTGGATCAGACCAAAGTGTCCTGTCTTCTGACAGCAGCCAATGCCAGATGCCCCAGAGGGAATGAACAGAACCGGGAATCATCAACAGAACAGGGGATGCATCCGATGAAGTGGGTATTCACCCACGAAAGCTCATGCTCCAAAACGTCTGTTAGTCTATAAGGTGCCACAAGACTCTTTGCTGCTTTTACAGATCCAGACTAACACGGCAACCCCTCTGTACTTGGGAATCATCAAGTGATCCATCTCCTGTTGCCCATTCACAGCTTCTGGCAAACAGAGGCTAGGGACACCATCCCTGCCCATCCTGGCTAATAGCCATTGTTGGACCTATCCTCCACGGACTTATCTAGCTCTTTTTTGAACCCTGTTATAGTCTTGGCCTTCACAACATCCTCTGGCAGGGAGTTCCACAGGTTGACTGCGTGTTGTGTGAAGAAATACTGCCTTTGGCTTGTTTTAAACCTGCTGCCTATTAATTTCATTTGGTGGCCCCTAGTTCTTGTGTTATGAGAAGGAGTAAATAACAGTTCCTTATTTACTTTCTCCACACGAGTCATGATTTTATAGACCTCTATCATATCCCCCCTTTGTTGTCTCTTTTCCGAGCTGAAATGTCCCAGTCTTATTAATCTCTCCTCATACGGAAGCCCTAATCATTTTGTTGCCCTTTTCTGAACCTTTTCCAATTCCAATATATCTTTTTTGAGATGAGGCGACCACATCTGCACACAGTATTCAAGTATTCTAAAAAAAACTAAAAACCCCAGAAGGCTGCAATAGGCCTTTATATTGGAAAGTGTGAGGCTGCCTAACTATAGGGTCCCTACTAGTATTCCCTACAATATCATAGGTGGCTGAAGGTTGTCCACACTAGGGTGACCAGATGTCCTGATTTTATAGGGACAGTCCCAATTTTTGGGTCTTTTTCTTATATGGGTTTCTATTACCCCCTATCCCCCATTTTGATTTTTCATATTTGCTGTCTGGTCACCCTAGTCCGCACATCCCGTTATAAGACCTTGTTTTCAGTTGCCACTAACTTCACCAAACTGTAACTGTTTGGACCGAATTTTTCCACGTCAGGTGCCTGCCTCATGTTGATCATTTAATGATTTCCTTTGAATATTTCAGATAAAAAGGTTCAGACATTTCCAAGAACGAGGTTGGGGGGAAATACGTTGTTTTGCCCGTGGTAAAAAATGGCAATAACATTTTTAG
Organism: Mauremys reevesii; assembly: GCF_016161935.1. Taxonomy (NCBI): domain Eukaryota; kingdom Metazoa; phylum Chordata; order Testudines; family Geoemydidae; genus Mauremys; species Mauremys reevesii. Next base: position 9,634,898 of record NC_052646.1, on the reverse strand, counting down.
CATTCCCCCTCACACTTTGGAGCCGGGACTTGACATCTTTCCTGGCAGTCGCCTTCGGGTCAGGGATGTGCCTTTTGACATTGCCCTGAAAATCCACCCACATTTGGCTCTGAAACAGCTCAGTTCGCACACGCTCAGTAGAGAGTTGTTAGAATTTGGCAACTAAATTCTCCAAAGAGTCCGTCTTCACTGAGCTTTCTCCAGCCCCTCACAGCTCCTAGATCCCAACCAGACTGCACATGCTACCACTAAATAGAGTGACCAGATGTCCCGATTTTATAGGGACAGTCCTTAATTTTGGGTCTTTTTCTAATATAGGCTCTTATTATGCCCCACCCCCATCCTGATTTTTCATATTTGCTGTCTAATCACCCTACCACTAAAGAGCGAATGAGTGCGCTCCACCCTGGGGCTGTGGGGTCAAGCGGGATTTCCCCTGCAATTGCTCTTCCATCTGCTGGGGGACGCTGGCAAGACAGACACGAGATTGGAGAGCACAGAACTTGTCTCTCCATGCTAGTATCCAGGCAGCTGGAGCGGGAGGAGGTTCAGCCAGACTTGAACTCAGAAGGGGGACAAATGTGGTGGTGGTGGGGGTCTGTGGAGAAGGAGGGGCAGCACTGTGGGGATGGAGCAGGGCAGGGCAGTGAAGGACGCTCTTGTCTGTAGGATCCCGGCCTCATTTCTTGCAGATGTTGGGAGGCGTGTTGAGGCTGCCCTGGAGAATTGGATTCTGTCCCTGCAGGACACCGGGCAAGTCCCTTAAACTAAACTTCTCACAGGTGGTCACTAATGGTGCATTGCCCATTTCCTGGCTGCCTGTCTTGAGCCCCTGGGGTCTGATGCGCAGAAGTGCCAAGCGGAAGCCACGGGGAGGTGAGCTTTGAGCGTATAAAGTGCAGCATAAATGCTAAGCGCCCTGAAGAAGCGGGGCCCTGGGCGGCCCACACGGAGCCCTCAAATTTAGTGGACGTTCAGGATCTTCATTTCTCTCTGTGTCCGTTCTCCACGTGTCAAATGAGGAAAATAAGACCCCCCTCTCCTCCGGGGCGTGTTGTGAATCTGAAATCGTCAATGTTCGTAAGGCGCTAAGAGGCGACAATGAGCAAAGCACCGGAGGAAACGAATGAGTCTGTATTCAGAGCAGGGGCGGGATGGCGCGCGGGAAGGAATATCTGGAGCCACACGGCAGGGGGAGGATAAAAAGAGCGACTGAGCAGCTACCCATTCAATGAGCGCCGTCCCTGCAGCGCGCTGAACGAGGCAGGGGTCCTATGGCCAAACTAGCAGGCGACCCTGTAATTAATGATGGTCTCATGATGCATTCGCACAAGGGGGCGGAATTAAGGTGGCATAGGCCACCTTAATGAATTTTCTAACTTTGAAGCGCTTGACTTTGAGACCTGGATGTTCTTTTAGCACAGGACGTTTTGAATGGAATATGGACAGCAGCCGCAGCCAGGTCTCTCAACCCACTATCGCAGCACACGGCTCCTCCCAGTTAGCGGGAGGAATCGCCGGGGGATTTGAGGGTGACATTGGCTCTGCACCCACTGCCTAGGGGCCTCTTGCACCATAGTCCTGGCTAACATCCACTGGAGATGGTCTGTGTCAGAGAAAGAACCCTAATTAGGAACGCACCCCGGTTCATAGGATCACAGGACTGGAAGGGACCTCGAGAGGTCATATAGTCCAGTCCCCTGCATTCATGGTAGGACTAAGCAGGGCCGGTGCAACCGATTAGGTGACCTAGGCGGTCGCCTAGGGCACTAGGACTTGCGGGGCGGCATTTTCTTTGGCAGCGACTGCGGCAGCCGGATCTTTAGCCGCCCTGGTCGCCGCCGGCATTTAGGCAGAGGGAGCTGGGGCAGGGGGGCGCGGGGAGGACCACCTGCAGCAAGTAAGTAGCGGGGTGTTGGCATGCAGGGGAACTCCCTGCCCCAGCTCACCTCTGCCCCGCCTCCTCCCCGAGCACGCCATGGCTGCTTCACTTCTCAATCAGCTTAGGCGCCGCAAGCCTGGGAGGTGGGAGAAGTGAAGCGGCGACGGCGTGCTCGGGGAGGAGGCAGGGCAGGGGTGAGATTTGGTGCAGGGGGGGGTGCCTCAGGGCGTGGGCGGGGAGCTGCCGCAGGGGGGTGCCTCAGGGCAGAGTGGGGGAGCTGCTGCAGGGGGGGTGTGTGCTTCAGGGCAGAGGGGGGCAGCTGCCGCGGGGGGAGGTGGGACACCTTAGGGTGGGGGCTCGGGGATAGGGGAGGGCGCAAGGTGGAAGTTTCACCTAGGGCACGAAACATCTTTGCACCGGCCCTGGGCCTAGGTTTTATCCATCCCTGACAGGTGTTTGTCTAACCTGGTCTTAAAGATCTCCAATGATGGAGATTCCACAACCTCCCTAGGTAATTTATTCCAGTGCTTAACCACCCTGACAGTTAGGAAGTTTTTCCTAATGTCCAACCTAAACTGCCCTTGCTGCAATTTAAGTCCTTTGCTTCTTGTCCTATCCTCAGAGGTTAAGAAAAACAATTCTTCTCCCTCCTCCTTGTAACAACCTTTTACATACTTGAAAACTGTGATCATGATCCCTCTCAGTCTTCTCTTCTCCAGACTAAACAAACCCAATTTTTTCAATCTTCCCTCCTAGGTCATGTTTCCTAGACCTTTCATCATTGTGTCGCTCTTCTCTGGACTTTCTCCAATTTGGCCACATCTTTCCTGAAATGTGGCTCCCAGAACTGGACACAATCCTCCAACTGAGGCCTAATCAGCGTGGAGCAGAGCGGAAGAATTACTGCTCGTGTCTTGCTTACAACACTCCTGCTAATACAGCCCAGAAGGATGTCTACTTTTTTTTGCAACAGCGTTACACTGTTGACTCATATTTAGCTTGTGATCCACTCTGACCCCCAGATCCCTTTCCACAGTACTGTTTCCTGGGCAGTCATTTCCCAGTTTGGATGCGTAACATACAATATGCTTTTTTCATGCCGCTTAAAGAGATGCTTCAGCACGCTCAGCCCCAGGGGGAGGGTTTCACCCTCTGGGGATGTTCAGAATTGGATCTGAACACTGGAGCCAGCCCCTAGTCTGCAATGGGGCCTAGAGACCCGTATGCAAAGAAGCTGAAGCTTGGGGAGCGTGGCCAATGTGGAGTTAGAGCAGAGGGAGCCAGAGGAGCGGAGGGGAGGGTGGGGGCGGGGCTTGTGGGCAAGTCCTGCTCCCACTAAAATCAACAGCAACCCCCCAGCCTTGACCTCAGAAGGGTCGCCCATAGGACGGGGGCAAAGAAACCTAAGGGGGAGGGAGGGAGAACAAGGGTTGAGGCGCTGCCCACCAAGGAAAGCAGGGGCTGGGAAGCTGACTGTAATTCACCAGGCCAAGCTCTGGTCAGTGTATATCTGGAGTGACACCAGATTGTCTCTGGTGTAACCGAGATCAGAATCCAGCCCTGACCCATTGCAGTCAGTGGGTGTCTCTGGATTGTCCCTGGTGTAACCGAGATCAGAATCCGGCCCTGACCTCACTGCAGTCAGTGGGTGTCTCTGGATTGTCCCTGGTGTAACTGAGATCTGAATCCGGCCCTGACCCATTGCAGTCAGTGGGTGTCTCTGGATTGACCCTGGTGTAACCGAAATCAGAATCCGGCCCTGACCCCATTGCAGTCAGTGGGTGTCTCTGGATTGACCCTGGTGTAATCGAGATCAGAATCCGGCCCTGACCCCATTGCAGTCAGTGGGTGTCTCTGGATTGACCCCGGTTAAACAAGCTCAGAAACTGACCCACCATCTTTAAAACGGTTAAGCGTCCGGCACAGGCCATCTTGCACTGGGGTTCTGCGCATCTACGTCCCAATCTGATGCCTCAGGTTTGACAAGGTGACCCTGTGGCCTGGGGACAGCCAGCACCAGCCCCTCCAGGCTGCCTGCATGTGCCTCGGGGGCAGGGGCTAGTTGTGACTCTGGCTGCTTCTCTGGCTGGTTGACTAACGAGCCTGGGGCAGTTCAAACAGCCCCAGTCCTTGCTGTGAATCCAGCCACCGAGCTGCGTCCTTGCAGAGCCAGCAAGAATGGGTCCGGGGCGGGAGGGGAAGGTGCGAGGTGTGTGTGCCGGGATGGGGGGTTAGAATATTTTGACACATATGTCCCCATCTGTATCATGTAACAGCTGGGATTGCTGACAAAAAAAAAAGTAATCAGGGTCAAAGGCAAAGTGATTCACGTAACTCAAACCAGGCCATCGCTGGGGGGCAGGGCAGGGGGCGGCTGGCCCAGTATCGCTCACGGGATTAGTAATAGGAGATGAAGCCTGGCACTGCCTGTATCCAGCCCCAGGGTGGGGACCAACCATTGTTCCCACTTGATGGCTGCTTGGGAGCTGGAGTGTCACGAGTTGGGCAGGTCTCAGGCCTCCGAGTGGGTCTGTGTTTTCCAAAGTGTAATCGTGGATAGAGAGGCCACTGAGTGGGCCACGGACACTGAGCTCCCATCCCAGGGGTCCCTCCAGGGCAGGGCTGCCCCCTGGTATCCCCAGGACTCCACCCTCCAGGGTTAAGAATCCAAATCTGCCAGCCTGACTCTTCCTTCAGAGGCAGGCTAAGCTTGGGGGACAGGAGGGAGGAGGTTAAGGGCGACAGGGTGAAGTTAAAAGTTTGGGGTGAATGCTCTGGACAGATGGGAAGGGGAGATCTGGGGTGGCAGCCCGTGGGCTGTGTAGAGTTTTGGATGAAGGTTTGGGGGTTCGGTTTGGGGGATCAGAGGTCAGAGCCTGGCTGGGTGAAGATTTATGGGGGTTGGAGTGTGGGGATGGGGGATCCCGGCTCAGATCATGTTTTGGGAGGAAAGTTCAGGGCTTATCATGGATTCACAGGGCACAATGGAGCTGCCCCAGGGGTGGAGACAGAAGGTGGCAACAAGTACAGGACAACCTGTGGCCACAGGGAGCCCAGGAAGCAGACATCTGGCCTGGAAGGGCCTCTCAGAGCCAACTCCGCAGCTCTCAGCTTGGCTCCTCCACAGGACTGCAGGCCTAGCTGAGCCCACCAGGAGCCAAAATATTTCATAGAGTCCACAGATTTCATGAGACCACCAGGCCACCTCTCCATCCCAGGGCGTCCTCGAGCACCCATCCCCATCTTCTCTGGGCTGCGGCCCAGCCGAGAGAGACGGGCAATCTCAGAAGCTCTGGTGGGTGGGAGGGAGCACCCAGAGGCTTGGATGCTTCTCTGAACTCTCCGGTCCCATCTGACCCCGGGAAGCGCTCATGGGCCAGGGCTCCACTGACTTCAGTGGGACTTGTACAGGCCCTGGCCCTCCTGAGAGTGGGGCTGCCCCATGGGGATCACAGGGAAGCAAGAATCCTGCTGTGGTTTGCACGGCCTGGGAAGCAGGGTGTCTCCATACCCCAGCGGACACTATCAACAGGGCCAGACACTAAGCAGGCATCAGCTAGGGCAGCTTTGCTGAAGTCAGCAGGGTGACACCGATTTACACCAGTCAAGGATCTGGCCCTAAGAAAGGACCAAAGCTGCGGATAGGACTCTCAGCTCCCCTGTTCTAACCACTGCCCCCCCGACAGTGCTGATGCCTTATCCGGGCTGGGCTGCTTGTGGCTGGCCGGGGCCTGGGAAGGTTTCTTGGACTCCCTGCCCCTTGGAGAAGCTCCGGGGAGTCGGTGGAAATCTGCTCTGCTTCTGAGGAGGTCAGCACATGCCAGAGGGAGGGAGTAACCGGATCACCCTGCAGATTAGATGGGGATCTGTGGCCTGGCATTCCGAGAGGGACTGCAGGGGCTTGCAGTGCAGAGATCTCGCGGGCACGCTCCGGCGTGGGGCTGGCAGAGACCCCGCTCGTTCCCTTGGCGTTACAGGGCTCTGTTCCCCGGCTGTGTGGGTGCAGGCAGCCCTGTGCCCCTGCGTGGGCATGGTGCCCCCTCCCACAAAAGGAGGCTGGTCCAGCATGGAGGTGGAAGCCCTACACTTCTGGTATCAGGGCCATGGGGTCACCCTGGCAGGGGAGGCAGGAGAACGTCTGCCATGTGATTTGAGAGCCTGACCTGAGAGGCCTTGCTGGGGCACAGTCCTGCCCTGGCTTGGGTTCTGCTGCCCTGGCGCCAGGTGCTGGGCAATAAGCTATGCAGGCCCAGATTGGGCTGTGACTGCATGGGAGAACTCAAGGAAAATAGACAGTAGGGACGCTGCAGGCTGTGCTTGCTGGCCCAGGGTGATGCTTTTCCATCTCAGCACCAACCTGGAGCCCTTGCAGGGGTGGGGGCTGTGCTCCCATCTCCCACATGAGCTATGAATGTGAGATCCGGCCTCCTGGGGTTCAGTGAAGATCCCATGGTTCTTTTCCCAAGAGTGAGGGCTGTTTACGCGAACGTCCTGGCCAAACTCCACCTCCAAGGCCCCCGGTGGTTGGACTCATTCTCCCAAACCATTGTGCAGCATGGCTGTTAAACAGCTGCTGTGCTCCACCCCAGAAGTGGCTGCATTTCAGCCATGCTAATGTTCCATTTGCCAAGGGCAGAGGGATGGAAGCTGCTGTGACCTCTGATGATTATTAGATTCATCATTTTGGGGGGAGAAGGGAGCCTTTGTAGAGGGGTCCAGAAGCTTCCCCCAGAGGAAACCTGGCTGAAGCTGTCTCATCCCTTCTCCCACTTCCCTGGGGAGGATAGAGGGGCTGGTGGCTGGTTTCCAAAGCAGAGCTGATCTGCATCTCCCCAGGCCTCACAGGTGATCTCTGCCCTCTGGCTGGCGACGCAGGGTGGCACTGAAATATTACGCCTGCTCCCGCCCCAGTTGCCATCCCCTGGCAGAGGCTGCGCGGTGCATGTGGCGGGCTCTGCCGTGACAGCCGGGCTGGTGATGCAGCCCCGCTGGCTCCATCCCCACAGCGGCAGCAGCCCCGCAGCCAGGGGAGAGGCCATAAATCACAGGCCTAATGCAGGAACTCGGCTGAGCTTGAGCCGCCTGCCCTGCTACGTGAGCAGCGGTGTCGTCTGACTGCCGGGCCAGCCAGGGGAGGGACACCTCGGGGGTCAAATGGGCAGCAGCCGGACTGCCCGAGGGAGGGGAGACCCCAGGGGCACCCTCCCACTCAGCTACAAGCAGCCCATCTTGGACGCAGGATAGGGAGGCATGTGGAGGGAGTGGGGTGCAGGAGTCAGGACTTCAGGGTTCTGTTTCCAGGTTTGAGGGTGGGAGTCACAATTTGTAGGTTCTATTCAAAGGTCCAGGAGGGACTGTTGCCTAGTGGTTAGAACGAGGGTGGCTCCTGGGTTCTTTTCCCTAATTGGCTGCATGATCTTAGGCCAGTCACTTCCTGTTGGGGGAGGCGGGATGTGCATTTTATGGGGTAGATCACACTCACCCCCTCCTGTAAAACGCTCAGAGAGCTAGGGGTGGCTGCTTCTTTTGCTCATTGATCTCTGTGAGGCACTTTGGGGTCCCCGGTGCTGGAGAAACCCAAAGTGTGAGGAGGCCCGGAGGCATCAAGACACAGGCAGGGCGGCGTAGCGCTGCTGAGTCCTTGCGGTTGGGCAGAGCCCTGCTGGGTAGCACTGGGAGGTGGGTGACATGTGATTGGATTCCACAATTGAAGAAGCCCAATAGAAATGCAGTGCTGGACACTGACCGGGGGGTGGGGGGCTGTCTCTGTTACAGTGTATTATGATAACACCTACAGCCCCCAGGGCCCTGCACAGACACACAGGCCCTGCCCCCATAGAGCTCACATGTAAATAGACACAGGGTGAGAGGGGAAACTGAGGCACAGAACAGGGAAGGAACTTGCCACAGGGCAGGGGCAGAGCCAGGAATAGACCCCAGTCCACAACCCCTCCGAGAGCTCCTGCCATTGCTAGCACTGAGGAGCTGACCCTAGGCAAGAACAGTCATGGCAGATTCCTAGCAAAGACCAGTGCAGACAAGACCCTGGGCCTGTCCCCAAGTGCAGACTGGCCATCTATCTGTCCTCCCCTGCTATCCCTGTCTGGCCATCCATCCATCCACCCCTGCTATCCCTGTCATAGAATATCAGGGTTGGAAGGAACCTCAGAAGGTCATCTAGTCCCACCCCCTGCTCAAAGCAGGACCAATCCCCAGACAGATTTTTGCCCCAGATCCCTAAATGGCCCCCTCAAGGATTGAACTCACAACCCTGGGTTTAGCAGGTGTGACAATGTTCCTCCTCTACCTTAGTGGGTCCTGCACTTATTGGCAGATTTGCTCACCTCAGTGATCTTCCCCACAGTCTGGATCAACTCCTGTGTCAGATCAGGAGTTGGGAGGGGAACCCAGGCCCACCCTCTACTCCGGGTTCCAGCCCAGGGCCCTGTGGATTGCAGCTGTCTATAGTGCCTCCTGTAACAGCTGCAGGACAGCTACAGCTCCCTGGGCTACTTCCCCATGGCCTCCTCCAAACACCTTCTTTCTCCTCACCACAGGACCTTCCTCCTGGTGTCTGATAACGCTTGTACTCCTCAGTCCTCCAGCAGCACCCCCTCACTCTCAGCTCCTTGTGCCTCTTGCTCCCAGCTCCTCACACGCACTTCCTCTCCTCTGGCTCCCTCTGGCCTGACTTGAGTGAGCTCCTTTTTAAACCCAGGTGCCCTGATTACCCTGCCTTGATTGGCTGCAGGTGTTCTAATCAGCCTGTCTGCCTTAATTGGTTCTAGCAGGTTCCTGATTACTCTAGTGCAGCCCCTGCTCTGGTCACTCAGGGAACAGAAAACTGCTCATCCAGTGACCAGTATATTTGCCCTCGACCAGACTCCTGGACCCCACTGGCCTGGGTCTGTCACACAGGCCAATGCTCAAACCACTGAGCTATCCCTCCCCGCGTCTGGCCATCCATCTATCATACCCCTTGTAGTACCATACCATCCTGTCTGGCCATCCATCCATCATCCCCCTTGTAGTCAGAAGAGAGCCTGAGTTATAAGCCCTTGTATCAGAGACCTGGTATGAGGCCTAAGCTAAAGTGGCGGGTAAGCTTTGCTGATGTAAATCAAAGTTAGCAAAAGTCAGGCTGTGAGCAAATGTCAGTCTCTGCCTGCTTGCAGGTTCATAGAACCTGGCAAGCACAGGGCTGATCTTGCAGAAAAACACGTTCCTAAGGAGTGCTAGTCACAGACCACTCACGCAAACACATTTCAGAAGAGTGGTACCAGAACATCCTGATATTAAGAATGGTACAAAGACATTTCCCAGGGATAACAGGAACACACTGACCCCTTCTAAAAGACAAGGTCAGGATGACAGTGTAATAAATAGAAATGTTTTGATCAAACCAACTGGTACAAGGAGACGGGTGATAACTAGCCATGTCCAGAGGGCAGTGACTATGTCAGAGGCAGTACGTAACTTTTTTGTATCAGGGTATAAAGATGTATCTCAGAGGAAGTATCTTTGTCCAGCCGAGGGGGGAATGGAAAGTGCTGCCATTCACTGAGCTGCATCCATTGTCATGGGCATACATATCTTAGTATCCTTGTAGAAGGTGTTCTCCGTTGACAATAAACCTAGCCTGGTGCCTTCGTACCTTAACGGATCTTATGGTCATTGGGCATTTCGCTCAAGGTCGGCTGTGCCGGCTGTCTGCGCAGAGCTGGGGCAGCACACAGGGAGAACACATACATGCAGCCGAACATCTAACAACACCCCTGATTAGCCACCCACCCATCCACTCCTGGTATCCCTGTCTGGCCATCCATCCATCCATCCACCCCTGGTATCCCCGTTGGCCATCCATCCATCCACTCCTGGTATCCTTGTCTGGCCCTCTATCCATCCATCCATCCATCCATCGATCTCTAGTATGCATCTATCTAGCTATCTGTAGCGCCCTCCCCTGTGGAACGGCCCAAGCTTTTCAAGAGCTGGCAGACTCCCAAGGGGGTTACATGTCCCCTATCCTCATACACACCCCTCTATCTGTCTGTCTGTGGCTTTGCCCCCAGGATGAGCTAGGAAGCTGAGCATGCCCCTGTGAAGTGAGGCACCAGACCCAGTCTTGGGGACCCACGTCTGCTCCCCGAGGACCAGCCCGTGCCTCCTGCTGTATGACGAGCCCGGATCTCGCAGGTGCCGAGAGCCGAGGCTGTGCCGTGTGCTGACAGTGCTGCTATGTGCTCCAGGCTCCTGCCGCTCAGGCGTGGTGCTGGCCTGACCCACCCACCCCCACACCCAGAACAGAGCAGAGACCGAGGGGCAGTGACTGCTGTATGGGGCCAAGGCTGAACAGTCTCAGATTCTCATTTTTATTGCTCAGGGTTTTATGAAGATTTTTGTCTCCTGCAGCAGGGCACTTCTGCTGTCCAACTGAGTCTGTGCTGTTTAAACCGTTAGAGGAGCAAGGGGTGGGGAATCAGGACTCCTGGGTTCTGGCTCTGGGAGGGGAGTGGGGTCTAGAGGTTACATCGGGGGGGGGGCTGGACGTTAGGACTCCTGGGTTCTATTCCCAGCTCTGAGATGGGAGTGAGGTCTAGTGGATAGAACAGGGGGAGGGGCTGAGAGTCAGGACTCCTGGGTTCTATACTCCTGGGGGAATTCTGCGCCACTGCGGATGTGCAAAATTCATGTCCCCCGCAGATTTCTTTGCTTCCCCACAGAAAAATGACTTTCTGACAGGGAAGCAAAGGGAAGCCACAAGAGCAGTCATGCAACTTTCCCCAGAAGTATGTTTTGGGTGCCCAAGGCAGCTGGCAGAGAGGTAAATTACTGTGGGGCAGGAGGCAGGACTGGGGAAGACCCGGCTGGTGGCTCCTACCCTGCCCCAGGCTCAGCTGCTAGTCCTGGCTGGGCTGGGGAGGACGGGACTTCCTCTTCCCCTGTACTGCATCCGGGACTGGGTCAGACCCACACCCAGATTTCTCCCCAGGCTGAAGGAAGCTCTGAAAATTCCCCCTTCCCTGCCCGTTTCCTGCACCCATTGCTCCTCAGCTGCAGGGGGAGGGATCACTATATGGGGATCTGGTCCCCTATCTGCCTAACCCCTGTGCATCCAGACCCCCTCATACCTAGACTCTCCCTCTGATCCTCACCCCCGTCCCTGCATCCAGAACCCCCATGCTGAGCCGCACTCTCCCTGCACCTGGACCACCTCAACGAGCCACCTACACCTGGATCCCCACCCCACTTAGCCCCACTTCCCCAGCATCTGGGCCCTCCCCACTGAACCCTCCACACCCAGCCCCTCCCCCGATGAGCCCCAATCATCTTCACCTGACCCCCCCCGCAGAGTCCCATTACCATTGCACCTAGAACCCCCCAACAAGCCCCTGCACATCCAGATCCTCCCCGCATTCGGATCCCTCACTGAGCCACTCGCACCCAGATTGCCCCACACAGAACCCTCTCAACCCACACCTGGATCCCCGCACACGAAGCCCCTCCACACTTGGATCCTGCCTTGCTGAGCCTGCCTGCCCACACCTGGTGCACCTGGCACGGAGGGGCGGAGCCATAGGGTGTTTCTGGGGCAGGCCCCGTCCTTGGGTTGGCAGGGTTGGATTCAGCCTCACTGCTGAGTCCGTGCTTGGGGCGGGTGGAGCTGCAGAGTGACTCCCATCTCCGCGCAGCCAGGGGCCTGTGCTCCCCACTGCCATGCTGGAGCCTCCACATTTATTTGATGAATAAAATTTGCAGAATTTTAAAATATTGTGCACAGATTTTTTGGTTTTGGGCAGAATGCCCTCAGGAGTAGTTCTAGCCCCAGCCCTGCCACTGAGTCACAGCGTGATTTCGCTTGGAGTAAAGCCAGTCCTGCCCCCCTTCCTCTGCCACGCTAGCAGGCAGGGTGCATGGGTATGTGGGTGAGGAGCAGGCCGGCAGGGAGAGGGAGGGGCAGTGCCACTTTGCGGTAGATGGAGGAGCCTGGACAGAGCCAGGGCCTGTGGGGAGGGGGCTGCTCTTGCCTTCTAGTGGGAAACTCCTGGGGCCTGCCCTCCCCCCGTCTCCCCCGATGTGCCCTGGATGTTCTGCTCTGCTGGGCAACACACGGGGTGCCAGGGGTGAAGTGAGAGGGGGAGCGTGCCCAGCACCACCCGATAGGAGGAGGTGCGGGGGTGAATGGGCTGCTTACCTGCCCTCGCCCGCTCTCAGCTGCATCCCCCTGCAGCCCCTCACTTTAACCCCTGCCTGCCCTGGCTCCCCCAGCTCCTGCTGGCCACCCCAGCCTGCTCTGGGTTTCCCCCTCCAGAAGCCCCCCAGTCTCATCTCTTTCCCCTGTGCACAGGGAGACGGCCTGAGGCGGCCGGGTGCCCTGAGATCCCAGGGCACAGAACCACCCAGGGCTTCTGCCCTTCTCCCCATCTCGAGGGACTCAATCGGTATAGCTCCGTGACACTTGGATGGAGAGTCGTGGGCTGCACGTCGCTCTTTAACGTGGCTCCTGCAGCTCTTTCCAGCACAGGATGTGAAACCTCTGTGTGATGTGACTATTAACCAATCTAAGTTATTAACCAATCAGGATGCTTTTACTATGTTAGTAACCAATCAGAGTTGATAAAATAATAATACTTGGCCAGTCATTTTGCTGTGAGAATAATATATACAGTATAATATAGATATATAAAGAGAGTAAAGGAAACAATGAATTCACACTCCTCTGGCTCTTTTGGGTAATGCTGATTGCTAATTTGGTTCCTGAACCACTGAGGTCTGAATATCACTGCCCCAGCTCAGTGGCTCTCAACTTTTCCAGACTAGTGCACCCCTTCCAGGAGGCTGATTTGTCCTGCGGACCCCCAAGTTTCAGCTCACTTAAAAATGACTTGCTTACAAAATCAGGCATAAAAGTACACAAGTGTCACAGCCACACTGCTACTGAACAATTGCTGATGTTCGCATTTTGTCTGTGTGAAATTGTGGTTTGTACTGACTTTGCTAGTGCTTTTTATGTCACCTGTTGTAAAACTAGACAAATAGCTAGATGAGTTGATGTGCCCCCTGGAAGACCTCTGCGTACCCCCCGAGTTACAACGTACCCCGGGTTGAGAACCACTGGTCCATCACACAGCAGATTGAGAGGGGACTTGATCGCCGTATATAAGGCGCCCTCACGGGGAGAAACCAGCAGACCCTGAGGGGCTCTTTGATCGAGTGGAGAAAGGCAGAAGAACACGCAGGGCCAGCCCACAACGTTCTGGCACCTGAAGTGGGGAGCTCAAATGACGCCCCCATGCCACCTCGCTTGGGCCAAAACTTTGAAAGGTCTCAATTCTGCCACCTTCCTGTTCTACTCCTCTCATGGTACTGCTCTGCTACCTACCCCAAGAAAAGAGAACTAACAATGTAAAATGCCTTGTTCAAAAATTTTAAGTAACACTGAACTTTCAAATGTCTGAACAGCAAAGGTAACTTTTTTTGTCTGTATAGTAAACACTGGCATTTTTATCTGTTTGAATAACCAAAGTGGTGCTTTCTTGGTTGTAAAGATTTGAAGTGCTTCTGCTCCCTGAAAGTCCACAGTCTGGGCCAGCTCATGCTCCATTGAGATGGTTGCAAGGTGTCATTGTGGAGCATAGATGTGTTTTTATTAACTCCAGCTTGGAGAATCATAGATTATTAGGGTTGGAAAGGACCTCAAGAGATCATCTAGTCCAGCTCCCTGCTCAAAGCAGGACCAATCCCCAAATGGCCCCCTCAAGGATTGAGCTCACAATGCTGGGTTTAGCAGGCCAATGCTCAAACCACTGAGCTATCTCTCCCCCCCATTCTCTACTGGCAATAGTTACAGGAAGTGTTAGAAGTATGTGCAGAGCAACAAAAGCATTTTGAAAGAGGATGGTCATCTTATTTGTGCACATATGTTCCAGAACAGCCTTTGGAGTTGATCCTGCTGAAATGTATCTTGAAAGGGCTTTCAGTTCATCACTTAAATCCGTCGCATCAATATCACGCATGTCATCATGAGCCAGCACTGTCTCTAGTGCCCTGCATTGCTGGTGTAGGTCTTCTTCAGGTATAGTGAGGAGTTTTGGAATATCATACAACATCCCAAATATACTGCTCTGTTCCTTGAGCTGCATGAAACATTCTTCAACTGACTGTATTGCACAATCTAGCACCTGGTTAAAGAATTCAACTTTGAAGTGTTGTTTGGGGTCTCTTATGGGATTATCCTGTGCCTCATAATCAAAATGTCTTCTTCTTTGGTGACTCTTGTATTCTTGAAGGGGTGGGAAAATAGCTTCAGTGTGAAGTTTCTCTGCCAGCTTCTGTGCACTCTTCAGAACGTTTTGAAATCCCTCATCTGACCAGTAAGACTGTAGGTTTGACGTTGCTTTGTCCAGTTGTGCCATTGCTCCAGATATATCAAGGTCAACACCTTGGAGTCTCTTGCTTACAACATTTATTTCAAACAGTGTGTCATGCCACAACACTAAGCCACACAGAAATTTGAAGTTACGTATGTTTCCCGTGATTCCATTTCCCTCTGCCACTGTTCTCCCATGAACAGTTCCTGTCATAGCATTATCCTCCATAATGGCAACTATGGCATCATCTATCCTCCCAGTTTGGTGTTTGATAGGCTTTATCGCCTCCACTCAACTTTCCCCTCGTGTGGCACTCAATGGTTTCAGGTTTCAGAGTAGCAGCCATGTGTCAGAGAGGATGTTCCCAGATGTTGCTTCAAAATTTGCCATCGATGAGTTGATGCAGAGAAAAATACATAGATGCTTTGAATTACATTAAAAAATTCAGCAGCTTCACTAGAAGCTGATGCTGCATCATTGACCACCAAGTTCAATGAATGAGAACTGCATGGGACAAAAAAAGCTCGAGGGTTTAACTCTTGGATCTGTGTCTGCGCGCCTCGGTTCTTTCCTCTCATGTTGGCACCATTATTGTAGCCCTGATCTCTCATGTCAGCTATCGCAATTCCCGTATCTTCCAGCTTTTTAAGAAGCACATTTCTCATACTAGCTCCTGTAGTATCATCAATGTCAATAAATTCTAGAAAATGCTCTCTGACAGTCACCATTGCAGGGACATTTTCACTAGGTTCTGTTGTTGTTACAAAATGCACCATTAAAGTCATTTGTTTTGTATGGCTGATGTCAGGTGTGCAGTCCAGAATAACAGAGTAATATCTTGCTGACTTCAGATCTGCCACAATCTTCTGTTTGACTTTTGTTGCCGGTAACTATATGATCTCATTTTGAATTGTTTTTCCAAGGTAGTGGTGTGTGTACATTTCTTGGGTGGTGACTCTTCTTAGATGCTCCTGGAGTACAGCATCAAACTCAGCCATCAGCTCCACAATGTTAAAGAAGTTTTCATTGTTTGGCACATACGGGTGATGTGAAGTGCCACACAGTGGTAGGTTTTGGGTAGCAAGCATTCTCACAATGGCAATGAGCCCTTTCAGAACATTTTGCCAGTAAAGAGACTCTGATGCAATCTTCTCTTGATGCTGATCATCTATGGCGGCCTTTAACTATAGTCTCATCTCAAGCTCTTTCACCTATGAAATGCTCTCTGATGATTTGCTGCCTTCTCATGGCATGACAGATTTCTAGCCAGATTATTGCAGTCCTTTGTTCCTGTAGAACCCAATGTGGCTGGAACATTAGACCGGAAGACTTTGCAACAAGAACAGTATGCAGCATTCTGGATTTTTGAGTACATAAGCCATGGCTTCTCCACTTTGTCCCCATTGGGGATTTCACGCCAGGAATGTGTTGGATGGAAACTTCTATTTTCATTGTCTTTAGGGAACATGAAGTTTTTCACTTGCTGGGGCCAGTGCAGTACAATGAAGTCCCTCAGGCTACTGCTCAAGTGGGTCCACAGTCCTGGATCATCTAGACTCAGCAGCAGCTGTTTCTTGTGCCACCACCACACTCTTCTCTGATCTACACTTTTCTTCAGGCATGTGCATGGTTACATCTATTTGAGATGGAGATATGGATGCTGCAGTAGCTGCCAGGTCACCTGCACTCTGACTAACTGGAAGATCAGACATCTCCTCACTACTCGCATCCTCACTGGGGCTGGAAGGCTCAGTGTGAACATTTTAGGGTGACCAGATGTCCTGATTTTATAGGGACAGTCCCAATATTTGGGGCTTTATCTTATATAGGCGCCTATTACCCCCCCACACACTCCCGTCCTGATTTTTCATACTTGCTGTCTGGTCACCCTAGAACATTTGTGTCTATGTATCTCAGGAGAGCTCCTTCCTGCTTAAATAGAAAAGCTTCCTTTGCTCTCTTTCTTTTTCTGAAAGCTGCCCCAGGTAGGGTGACCAGACAGCAATGTGAAAAATCAGGACAGGGGGTGGGGGTAATAGGAGCCTATATAAGAAAAAGACCCCAAAATCGAGACTCTCCCTATAAAATCGGGACATCTGGTCACCCTACCCCAAAGGGGCATTTTCTTCTTTCACTCATGACTGCTGTTCTGTGCCAGCTGTAGTAGCTCTCAACACTCCATTGAAGGGGACAAATAAGCAGGCTGGTAGCAGGGCCTGAGTGAGGGAAGATATCAGCGTCTTAAGGGCCTACTCGGCTCCTACTACTTCAGTTGACTGCCTGTTCTCCGCAAGTGGGTTCAGGGAAGCAGCAGGAAACAGGAAGCTCCCTGAGAAGCTGGTGTTAATCAGTCCAGGTTCCTGGGGGTGCTAGAGAGGTACATAAGAGGCTCCTCCTCCTCTCTCTCCCTGCAGCTCCTGCTGCTTTCTGATATCCCCTCTCACCTTTTCTCCTGCCTACCTGTTATGTCTCTTGCGCCCTCCTTCCTCCAGCACAGCACGCCACCATCTCTGTGCATCTAGAGCAGAGAGATGCACCGGCGAGATGCACCAGCAGCAGACACAGTTTTCTACACTCTGGGTCCTAGTGGTGCCCCCCACAGTCTGGCACCTGAGGCGGCTGCCTCAGTTCGCCTCGGTAAGGCCAGCCCATGACCCAATAGCTGGAAGCTGAAGCTGGACAAATTCCAGTTGGAAATTAGGCCCAAATATAGAATGGTGAAGGTGGGTAACCACGGCAACAGATGCCCCCAGGAAGTAAGTGGTGGATCCATATGTCTTGATGGCTTCCTGTCCCACCTGGAAACTGTTCTGAGAGATGCTGTAGCCAGACACAGGTTATTGGGTTCAGTCCAGACGTACCTGAGGGAAGTTTTCTGGCCTGTGTGATGCAGGAGGCCAGGCTGGATGACCTAATGTCCCGTCTGCTTTAACCTCTGTGAAGCAATGAAGATGAGGCCTCTGACGTCACACGTATGACCCCAGTGCTGCTTGGACGTATTTTGCGGCCACCTCGTTGTTTAACATTTGAGCCCCATGGGCCAGCCTGGCCTTGGTGTGGCTCCTCCGGGATTCACGTGGATTCACGTACATGGCTCACGTCGCATGTTTGTGCCGTTGATGGAACACGTGACCTCGGCAAGGGTCACACGTGGTTCATCGGTGCCTCACATCATTTACATGTCATTGCATGCGATTACATGCATGACTTTGGGGTGTGTCCTGCATGCAGTCGGCACGTGTTGCTCTGAGATTGTGTGAGCCAAGCTGTAAAAAGCACCCATGGTCCACACCGAGGCCACGCGTGGCCAGAACCACATGTGTGACAAGTGAACTTTGTTTTGGAGGTGGCCAGAGGAATCAGGAGGGATGTGGGGAGCCACAGGGGATCAGGGGAGGGTTGAGGTGCTGGATGGGGACAGTCACAAGGAATTGGGATGGGGGGGCATCAGAGTGGGAGGAGTCTGTCTGGGGATGAGCATTTAATCTGTTCAAAGCTGGTTGCAGAGACAGAGAGATGGGGGGTGCCCCTCTTACTCCCTCCAGCCTGGCAACTGCTCCTTAACACCTCAATCCTTCCTCCCAGGCCCCTGGCAGCACCCCCACCCCACTGCCCAGCCCTGAGGTGCTGGCTCTGGTTTCGAATGACCCTGAGTCTGGGCCTCCTTATTTTTAAACCATGGTGGATATTTAACCACCTCACCCCCCCTGCAAGTGAAACCTGAGCAGTGCCCAAAACCTCTCAGCCTCCTTAGGAGGCCCTCCCCCACCTCCCTCTCTCTCTCTCTGACTCTCTATTTTGGGTTTGCTGGAGTCAGCAGCCCCCAGTCTGCGCAGCTGGAATGCTGGGAGGGGAAGGAACCAGAGCCAAGCAACCTGTCTACTGCGGGGGGGTTGCATAGCTCCCCCCAAGTGAGAGAATTTCCTCCATTCTGCAGCTCTCAGCCCCAGCTGGAGGCAGAAGCCAGAGGGTCTGTGAGCAACTCATCAGGCCCTTCGCAGCCTGGAAATAGAACCCAGGAGTCCTGACTCCCAGCCCTCTGCCCACAAGATCTCACTTCACACCCAGAGCCAGAAACAGAACCCAAGCATCCTGGCTCCCGGCCCTCTGCAATAAGCATTAGACACAGCTGTTTCTCCTGAGCCAGGCATGATCTCACTCCTAAGGGTCCCCAGTTATTTTGCCATGAATCCCCCCGCCACACACACACATATATACTTAGTAGGGAAGGAGATGTGCCGCAGGGAGGGGAGATGGTAGCATCAGCCTTTCCCCCCACCCCCACAGGGATTTATAATCCTGATCCCCTGCCCAGCCCCCTATCGCCACCAGCCAGGTGGGGGACTCTGTTAGTTGACTGATGAGGGAGGGTGAAGCCCCCCGATCCAAACTCAGCCCCCCCGCTGCCTGGTCGCAGGCCCTGTATGGCAGCTCTGATCTCACCACTCTGCTCTATGCCAAGGAGCCAGCTGGCTGCCGGGCAGAGTCATCCCAGGTGGTTCCATGGCTGGGAAATATCGGCTGGGTCTGGAGCGTGTCGACCCACCTCCATCTCCCATGGCCAAGGGGCCTTTTAGGGGCCACAGGTCAGGTTCAAGTGGGAGTCACAGCTGTGAACTCTGGGGTCCCCATCCAACTGATTCTGGGGCTGGGTTGCCCTGTGCTGGGATCCTCCCTGACCACCTTGGACAAATAGATCTGAGCCCCCAAGGAACATCTGGGTGATGCAGGCAGCAGGGGAGGCTCCAGGCACCAGTGCACGAAGCACGTGCCTGGGGGGGGCAAGCCGCGGGGGGCAGGCTGGCGGGAGGGCGGCAGGCAAGCGGCTTTCGTGGCACGCCTATGAGAGGTCTGCTAGTCCCGCGGTTTCGGCGGCAATTCGGCAGCGGGTACGCCGAAGGCGCAGGACCGGCGGACCTCCTGCAGGCATGCTGCCGAATCCGTGTTACCGGCGGACCTCCTGCAGGCATGCTGCCGAATCCGTGTTACCGATGGACCTCCTGCAGGCATGCTGCCGAATCCGTGTTACCGGTGGACCTCCTGCAGGCGTGCCGCCGAAAGCCGTCTGAATGCCGTGCTTGGGGTGGCAAAATACATAGAGCCACCCCTGGCAGGCAGTGTGTGAACCAGAAGGGGGCGCTTTCCCCTCACAGTCAGTACTGACCCCACATGGCCCAGCATGGTGCTAGGAGGTGCTGCACTGCAGGGAGGAATAGGGGGTGCTGTGCCGCAGGGGGCAGGGTGGGGACATGGTAGAGCGCTGTGCTGCAGGGAGGGGTGCTGTGGGCTCAGTAGGTAGCGTTGTACTGCAGGGTGCGGGGGCTCAGTAGGGAGAGCTGTGCTGCAGGGAGTGGGTGAGAATTCATCAGGGGGCGCTGTGCTGTAGGGAGCAGGGCAGGGACTCAGTATAGGGCGCTGTGCTGCAGGGAGCAGGGCCAGGGCTCTGCAGGGGGCGATGCGGAGGGTGGGGTGGGGGCTCGGTAAGGGCACGGTGCTGCAGGGGGCAGGGTGGTGACATGGTAGGGAGCCCTGTGCTGCAAGGAGAGGAGCAGGGTTCAGTAGGGGGCGCTGTGCTGCAAGGAGAGGAGCAGGGTTCAGTAGGGGGCGCTGTGCTGCAAGGAGAGGAGCAGGGTTCAGTAGGGGGCGCTGTGCTGCAAGGAGCAGAGCAGGATTCAGTAGGAGGGGAGAAAACCTCCTCCTGAGCACTTGCCCCACACCTTGCAGCACAGCATCCCCTAGCACCTTACTGAGGCCAGGCCTGACTCAGAAGGGACACGGCATTGCAGTCTGCAGCTAATTTTTGCCAGCTCTAAGGGGCAGAGTTAAGCTGATATGGATGTTACTTTCACACTGTATTTCCAAATCCTGGCTTTCTGAACTTTGAGTTTTCCTGATCTTGCTAGTCTGGAAGGGCATGAGCTACCCCCAGGCAACCTTAACTCTGTGTTCACAACATTTTTTGACATTTAATAGAACATAGATCACACACACCCCCAACAGCTGGTGCTGTAGAAAGGCTGGAGCTCCCCCCACCCCAGGGACTGACATAAAAATTTGAGTGGAGAAGGGGCTAGAAGGAGCCAAAAGAGCCCAGCAGCTCAGCCCTGCCCCCTACCGGGGGGATAGTACCCCCTGCTGGAGCTGCCCCCTTCCCCACAGCAAAGAGCCTCACAGCTGCAGGAGGAACAGGGGCAAGGGGCAGAGAGGTGGGTCTGGGGCACAGAATTGCTATGCGGCTGTTGGGGGTTAGGATTAGGGAAGGTTCAGGGTCAGAGAACAGACTAATACTCACCATTTAATCTTTTTTCAAACTCATGTTTTCGGGGCCAATCTCACTATTTTTTGAAGTCAGATTCATGCCTTTTGAACTCTTGCGGTTGGCAAGGCCGTGTCCCTTCTGAGTCAGGCCTGGCCCTTATGCCCCAGTAAGGTGCTAGGGGACGCTGTGGGGCAAGGTTTTCTCCCCTCTCAGGCAGTGCTGACCCAATGCCCCAGGGGGCAGGAAGAGGGCCGGCTTTATGACCCGCGGGGCCTGATTAGAATACTCGGTGGTGGAGCGTCCACTCCCGGTTTTCCGCAGCACCGAAGGACCCCCTGCTGCCGAAATGCCGCCGAAGACCCCTGGAGCGAACCCCCTGCTGCTGAAGACACCCGGCGCGGGGCCCGATTCCGGGGAATCGGGTGAATCGGCTTAAAGCCTGCCCAGGGCAGGAAGGCCAGTAGGGGGAGCTCTCCCCTCACAGTCAGCAGTGACTCCAATGTTCCAGTGCCGCACTGCAGGCTGCTGTGCTGCAGGGAGCAGAGTGAGGGCTGAGTCTGGCTGTTCCAACCTGTTGTGGTCTCTAAAGATCTCAGAGCACTTTTCCCAAGAGCTGTGGCGTTGACTCCAAATCTGCCTGGGGTAATTCCATTCTGTCTCCCTAGCGCCCCCTGCAGTTTCAGCTGGATACAAGTGGTTTCTTCTTCCCTCCCTGTCCTAAGATAGGGTGACCAAATGTCCTGATTTTATAGGGACAGTCCCAATATTTGGGGCTTTTTCTTATATAAACTCCTATTACCCCCCCACCCCCAACCCAATTTTTCACACTTGCATCTGGTCACCCTGTCCTAAGATGATGTGCAGCACTGTTGCATTCCCACCCCAGAGGTGGCTGCATTTCAGTGATCCGAGAAGTGACTGATCCGGACTCCACTAAGGCCAAAGGTGCAATAGAAATGCAATGCGTTATTATTGCCATCATGGGGAGCGGAAAAAGGGTGGGCATTTCTGGAACCCTGCCGATTTCAAAGGGCCCAGGGATTCTTTCCACTTCAGCTTGCATGCCCAAGCATTTTTCCTTGCTCTTTTAAAAAGCATTGAAAGGGTTAAATGATCATTTAGGCGCAGGCCTGTCAAACCGTCAGGTTTTTATTTGTGAAGGGGGCAGGGGCGGGATATCAAACCAAAAGGGGGAGAGGAAATGTAGTGTGGATTTTCAAGGACAACTTTCAGTGAAAACCGTGGTGTGGTTTTCACTAGAACACTTTCCCTGCTGGATTGGAGACCCAAACCCAACAGCTTTTGGTTGAGAACCAGGAAGTGAAACTGACCAGCCTGTCATTGTGTACAAAGAGTCCAAAAGTAATCAAAGAGCCTAAGTCAGCCGGGGAAATTGGGGTGAATTGGGGTGTCCATTCAAGGCAATCGCCAAGTTTTTCTTCCCCGCACACAGAGATGAGGGGTCTCTGCTTTTAATTCACCAGCTTCATGTTGCTTGTCTTGCTCTTTAAGGATATTCAAAAAAACCAAATCGCTCAGAACTGGTAACTCTGGCCACATGTCAGAGGGGATTAGGTGCCTAGAGATGCAGATGGGCGCCTCATGGGAATTTCTAAAGCGCCGAGGGGTGGGATTTGCAAAGGGGATGTAGGCGCCTAATGCTTCATTCCAACATTTAGGCACCACTGGCATTAACAACTCCCCACTCAGCTGCTTCCTGATCCTATAGGGGCCTAAAGTCCCTTGGTGCCTGAATTTCCACCATTAAAGTCCCTCAGGCACCTACATTTGGGTGGTTGGACCCACGCAGAGATGCCTGGATCCTGACACCACCCAAGCACCTAACTCATTTTTGAGCCCCAGTGGGATTCACAAACTAAGCAGCCCTGGGAGGAGCGATCTGCTAGACATGCTTGAAACCCCACAGAAGAGCCACAGGAGGGTAGGGACAGGATACAGAGGGACCTAGACAAATTAGAGGATTGGGCCAAAAGAAACCTGATGAGGTTCAACAAGGACAAGTGCAGAGTCCTGCACTTAGGACGGAAGAATCCCATGCACTGTTACAGACTAGAGACCGAATGGCTGGGCAGCAGTTCTGCAGAAAAGGACCTAGGGGTTACAGTGGACGAGAAGCTGGATATGAGTCAACAGTGTGCCCTTGTTGCCAAGAAGGCTAACGGCATTTTGGGCTGTATAAGTAGGGGCATTGCCAGCAGATTGAGGGACGTGATCATTCCCCTCTATTCGACATTGGTGAGGCCTCATCTGGAGTACTGTGTCCAGTTTTGGGCCCCACACTACAAGAAGGATGTGCAAAAATTGGAGAGAGTCCAGCGGAGGGCAACAAAAATGATTAGGGGGCTGGAGCACATGACTTATGAGGAGAGGCTGAGGGAACTGAGATTGTTTAGTCTGCAGAAGAGAAGAATGAGGGGGGATTTGATAGCTGCTTTCAACTACCTGAAAGGGGGTTCCAAAGAGGATGGATCTAGGCTGTTCTCAGTGGTAGCAGATGACAGAACAAGGAGTAATGGTCTCAAGTTGCAGTGGGGGAGGTCTAGGTTGGATGTTAGGAAACACTATTTCACTAGTAGGGTGGTGAAGCACTGGAATGGGTTACCCAGGGAGGTGGTGGAATCTCCTTCCTTAGAGGTTTTTAAGGTCAGGCTTGACAAAGCCCTGGCTGGGATGATTTAGTTGGGTTTGGTCCTGCTTTGAGCAGGGGGTTGGACTAGATGACCTCGTAAGGTCCCTTCCAACCCTGATATTCTATGATTCTATGACACCTGCCTTCCCCTTATATCCTTTAGTTCAATGCGTGGAGCACCCAGCCAGGATTGGGAGGTGCCGGTTCAAATCCCCCCTTTGCCCAATGTGAAGATGGCAGAGCCAAGACTGAACTTGGCTCTCCCCGAGTGCAGCCCTCACCACAGGACTACGGGACGTCTGGGGGCAGCGCTCTTGAGCTCTCCTGGTGGAGCTGTTCCACCGGGGCTCTCACACCCTGGAGCACTGGGACCAAAGCTACAATGGGACCAAGGTGGGTCTAATCCCTGCTGGGTTAAAGGAGATAACGTTGCTATTGCCAAGGGTCACTGTAAGGGTAACGCAGTAACTCTGCTTCCTCTCACTCGCTTTGGGGCTATTGCTCATGCTAGTTTCTCAGCTCAATTTAAAACCGTTGTTCCCTCCCGTCTAACGGGGCACTTCTGTTCCTATAGCTGCTGCCTCTCAACAGAGACGGCCATAGCCCTTGGCAAAGGGCTGGAGAGAGGCCACACGCTTAGCTCCAGTGGGAAGATCACACAGAGCGTCTATGGCAGAGGCAGCAATTGAACCTTGATCTCCTGGGTGCCAGCCTGGTGCCTTTGCCACAAAAGCCCCCTCCACCGCTCAGTCTGCAGTGCCAACATTAGCATGAGGCCTTCCATGTATAATGGCGACGTCTGTGGCTCGCTGTGGGGACATTTCTGGATGTGATAACATCTGGGCTGCTCTGGTGAGACCGGACCCTCTGCGGGAGGGAGGGCAAGCTGGGCAGAGGGCTGATTTCTCTCTGACAGGGTCACACTGCTCAACTCATGCCCCTGCCATCACCGGCCTGTTCAAAGGGGCTTCCATGTTTCCCTTGGCCTTCCATGCACTGACCACGGCTTTGCACCCCTGCCATGTGCAAATTGACCTCAGCCACGGCCATGATTTAGCACCCATGTGCAGGACTTCTGGCTTTGCAGACCTTGCAGGAGCCTCGACCACCCCCTCGGGCTCTGGGGCAGCGCGAGTCGGGGGAAGGGAATGCCAGGTGCCCCACTGTGACTGCCTGTGGACAGGTGGCGTGGGCGGGTGGCGAACCTCTCACTGTTGAGAGCGCTGGTCTTTAAGGCAAGCTATGCCCTGGCCCTATTTATAGCCCAGCAGCTGCTCATATTTTAATCAGTGCGAAATGCCTGGGCCCTGGCAGCGGACGCGATGGGTTTCAGCTCTTTCTGCTGACCCAGAGGCTTATTTTTACACCACCGGCCCAGCTCCTCTTACCAGCGCCAGTGCTCGGGCAGCGGCATCACCTGCTGGCCAATGTGGGCGCCACTGCCAGGGTGGGATCGATGCTGCCGGAGCCATGGGGCGAAGGGTGGGAGCTGCATTGCAGAGCCCGATGGGCACACAGCCCCCAGTGTTTGCCCCTCACGGCAAGGGCATGGGTGGGGCTGCTCCCAGGGGAGGGGGTGCTGGGGGGAGAGAACGGGAGCAGAAGGGGTCAAGAGCAACACCTGGCAGGGGGGAGCCCCACCCCCTCACTCCTGTCATCCCACACACATACCCCATCACTCACACCGTCATCCCTCCCTCATCACCCACATCCCCTCCAGCCCTCACCCCCTACCCACTTCCCCCATCTACCTGCCATCCCCACCAACCCTCACCCCCACCCCAACCCTACCCCCTGCCAGCTTCACCCCCACCCAAACTGAGTTTTTGGGACTGACAAGATGGAATCAGTCCTAGCCCTGAGAAAGTAAAAGCAATTTGAGAATTGAACATACCAGAACTGAGAGGTATAGTAGGGATGGTAAACTACCGTGGTCAAGACCTACAAGACCTTCCTACAGAAAACGAATTCAGGATCCAGATCATATGTGATCGAGACCGACAGTGGAGAGTTCAGCAGCACTCATCAGCATTGACAGTTTGCGCCTCAGAGAGAACCATCAACAGCGCAAACGCTGCAGCTGGCAGATGCAGAACAAGGATTCCAACCAATCAGCGCCAGCCAGGGCCACTCTAGGCAGTCACCTAGGGCGGCAGGGTTTGCGGGGCAGCATTCTGCCGCCCTTGGCGGAAATTCAGCCACGGGGGGGAGGGGGTGTCCTTCTGCTCCGGGTCTCGGGGGAAATGCGGCGGTGGGTCCTTCACTCGCTCTGGAACCCGCTGCCAAAGTGCCCCGAAGACGCGGAGTGGAAGGACCCCGTCACCGAATGCTCAGAGCGCTTCTGGAGCCAGTCGTAACTACCGGCCAGCAGCCAGATGAGCAGTTCTGTAATTAGGAAACCAGCATGATTCAGAGACACTCGACAGCCTGATCTGTACTGAGTTTCAAAGGGAGCGTGGCAGGGTAACTGTGGTAAATGGTGGGAATGTAGAACTGAAAAGGGGGAGAGATAATGAACGTTAAACTGTCTGATACTGTTCAGCCACTAGGTAGCGCTATGTGTACAACCCTGTATTGAAACAGGCCTCCTGGGGGAATCTGAGCCCCGCTGGGGTGAGCAGCTCTGAGGCTGGGCCAGCTCTGGACTCTGGTACCAAGGAACACGACACGCTCGTGCTGCCCTCGAGAGGCTCAGGGGCGGGGGCAGGACGTGCTCCCCGTTAGCCCAGAGGCAGAGGTGATGGAGCCAGAGGCCAAGGCCCACGTTCCAGTCCCTCCTTCCCAAGCAGACGTGGAGCTGAAGGAACTCGGAGGCAGGAAGGGGTTAAATTATTTTTATTGCACGTCTTCAACATATGAGGTGCCTGCTTTTGGGGGCTCCTCTGCCCCTCCACCTCCAGCCCAGGACAGTGACCAGACCCCCTGGACCCTCCCTCCCCCACCTGGGCCAGTGATCAGACCCCCTGTCCCCTCCCCTCTGCCCAGAACAGTGACCAGATCCCCTGCCCCTCCACCCCCACCCAGGGCAGGGACCAGACCCCCTGCCCCTCCACCCCCACCCAGGGCAGTGTTGCCCCAGCAAACACCCCCCCAGCACCAGTGTAGTGCGGGGGCTGGGGATCTGCTCACAGCCGTGGGGAGCCCTTATGCGCCAGGCCTGGGGGGAGGGTGACCACCTTTTCAAAAGGCAAAGGTGGGACACATGCAGGAGCCCCGCCCCCTTCTTTGGCTCCACCCCCTGCTCGTCTTCCCCCTCAAGGCCCTGCCCCCTGGCCAGACCAGAAGCCAGAGCCAGGGAGCCCCAGAGCCTCCACCTGCCTTGAGTGGGGGGCTGGGGGTCTTGAGAGCATCTTGTGCCCCTGCCCTCCAGAGTGTGCCACCCAGGGCAGGTGCAGGGTCTGGGGCTCCCCACAGGGGCCTGGGCTCCTTGGGTGGCTCTTTACTATGGCCCAGCTCCAGCTTCCAGCCTGGCCAGGGGGCGAGACCTCGGGGAGGGGGGGAGAGGAGGATCAGGGTGGGGCCTTGTGGCAATGGGGGGCTAAGGCCTCCGCCCCCCGCCACCGGGAAGAGGCTGGCACTGCCCAAACCTGTCCCGGAATCATTCAGTCCCGGACTGGGGCTTGAACTCTGCATTTCGGGACTGTCCTGCCTGATTCGGGACGGGTGGTCACCCTACCTGCGGGTGCCTTTCATCCTCACACCAGGGGCCCTAGGGTGCCCCCCCACACTCACTCCCTCTTTCTCTGGCCAAGGGCTGCTGGCTACACAGAGCCCGGCTGGGACCCACCAGAGCTTGGCTCCTTTCTCTCCCCCATACGCCCATCCAGGGTCTCTGTGTCTTATCAAGTCACCCCCCCTCCCCACATGGAAATCAGCAGGGGCCCATTGGGGTCAGGCCTGCTTCGCCTACCTCCCTGCCTAGCTACCAGGGCAGGGGTAGGGGGTCTCGTCCCCTTGTCCCGGCAGGGTTAGTGCCTATGCGTTAGATCTACACAGGGCAGCATGTGCTGCTGATGCCCCCTTCCCCCCCCCCCAAATTCTGCTCTAAGGTTTGCGGTGGTGCCAGGCGGCCTCGGCGGAGCAGCGACGTGGAGAGAGGCTCCGCCTGGCTAGCCCAGCTCAGTAATACGTCTCCTTCTCCACCCAGCCTGGGGAAGGAAGGGAGAGAAGCTTGTCAGTGCCAGCAAACAGGGAAGCAGGCAGAGACGGAGCCCCCGGCTCCAGGGGGTGCACCTGGCTGGGGGTGGCGGTGCCAGGGCAGGGTGAGAGGTCCAGCGGGTCAGACATGGGCCTGGTCTGCGGGGGGACATGACGTCCATTCCCTGCTTGGCACAGCCTCCCTCCAGAGCCGAGCGTCTCTGCCAGTGGGCAGCTCACGGGCCCTGATCCGGCAGCAGGGCCTGTTGCCTTCCCCTCCCAGGCACCAGGTCGAACCCTGGCCCAGGGCAGCAGGAATGGAGGGAGCTGGGGAGCCCTGTGGCAGAGTGGGAGTGGGGGGTGGGTGCGAGCGGGTGGCACTGCGCGGGGGTTGGGGGGTGTGGACAGGAGGGAGGGGGGCCTGCGCGGGCAGGAGCTCACCGCCAGGGTAGCGCCGTAGGATTAGCTTCCGCACTTCATCATACACGAAGATCAGCAGGCTGTAGGGGAAGGCGCAGAACCACCAGGTGACCCTGTGGGGAGCAGGGGGAGTGTTAGGGGCTGTGCCGTGGGGGGACCTGGGCAGGGAGCAGTAGGGACTGCACTGCTGGGGGTGTAGAACTGATGAATGAAATTGTTTTCAATTGTTCTCTTTATTAATATAACTTCATAAGTAAAGTTTTATGAATGAAACAACATTCATTCAAAAAACCGGTTACCCCAATAACTGGCTAATTAACAATTAAGATGCTTGTTAAGAGCCACAGTTGTTAAGCCTGCTGCCTTTGTAAGTTTCACTATCAATCCAATTCCTGCTTAAATCACTGAGACGTGCCCTGTTTCAGTATCAGCAGCAAAGAGTCTTGTGGCACCTTATAGACTAACAGACGTTTGGAGCATGAGCTTTCGTGGGTGAATCCCCACTTCCTCGGATGCATGTTTCAGTATTGTAACTTCTGTTTACCATTCATTACGCTTGCCTACATTGTAACTTCTGTTCACTGTTTGCCATATTGTAATTCAAACCCCAGTTTAAAACGCTCACTCCATTTTGGAAAAGCTTCCTCCAACCTTCATTTTTGCAAACCCTGCGGTAATCTCATTAGTTTAGGTTAAATGTGTGAATAAGGTATGTATGAATGATGGAATCAACCTCCAGCACCAGCCTGTCCTGATGAAATGGAGTTCAAACACCAATGGCTGAAGATGCAGACAAGAGCCCTAACAAAGTCAGAGGAGTCCACCCTAAGATCAAAGCCAGGTCCCTGGTTGAAAGTCACGTCTGCAATTGACAGGTGATCAGTCACCAAACCCAGAGGCAGCGTGACACAGCAAGACCTATAGACTCTGGATTCAAACTAAAGCCTACAAAAAGGATGGGTGAGATGGGAGACTTTGGAGGGTAACATTCTGCTGCCAACATGGAAGGGCATCGGTGCCTGCCCAACAGAGACCCAGCTCGTCCTTGTGCCCGGCTTTCCTGGCCAGTTCGCCGCCACAAGCTACGAACCCAAGCCGCGAATTCAAGCTACATTCAGGACTGGTAACTATCAAGCAGCTGCAGAACATCTGATGGGTGTATGTGTGTGTGTGTGTGTGTGAGTGAGTGTGTGTGCGTGTGTGTAGGTATTAGGTGTAATGTGTGTGTATAAGGATTAAGATATTAGTTATTGGTCATAAATCAAATTATCATAATAAATGTGGCATCTTTGTCTTGCCTCCTGAAAAGATCCTGTGTAGTTTTGTCTGCCTAACAGAGGGACCTTGCTGGCGGCGGGAAAGCATTAGGGACCACGCAGCGGGGGGAACCTGAGTAGGGCGAGCGCTAGAGACTGTGCCACTGGGGGGATCCCACTGGGGGGAGCCCTAGGGACTGTGCTACCCAGGGGACCCTGCTTGGGGGAGCGCTAGGGACTGCGCCACTGGGAGGATTCTGCTGGGGGGAGTCCTAGGGATTGCGCCACTGGGGGGACTCTGAAGCGTGGGGGGGGGAGCACTGGGGACTGCGCTGCTGGGGAGATCCTGTGGGGGTGGGGGCTGGATTGCGCCACTCGGTGCCTGTGCTGGGGAAAGGGAGCCAGGCCGACGCAGGTGAGGGGGGCAGCAGCTCCCTGCTGTCTGTGCCCTTTGGGGCCCTGCCCCATGGCCGCGTGTCACTCACTTGAGCGGGTACATCCGCAGCGCCACCCCCATGCCGGGGCAGTAGGACAGGAAGGCCGCCAAGGCCGTCTCTTCGAGGAGACCGAAAATCAGAATTTTGTTCCTGGAGGGGAGAAGAACACAACACAAGAAATGGGGGCTGGGGGGTGGCAGCAACCTGATACCCCCTGCCCCGAGCCTCCCCTCCCCTGAGCCCTGGCCCCAGAGGACTGTGTCAGCCCA
This sequence comes from Mauremys reevesii, assembly GCF_016161935.1. Lineage (NCBI taxonomy): Eukaryota > Metazoa > Chordata > Testudines > Geoemydidae > Mauremys > Mauremys reevesii. Next base: position 9,605,217 of record NC_052646.1, on the reverse strand, counting down.
TGGAGAGGTGCGAGGAGTCCCAGGGACAGAGGACTCTGGGTGGAGGATTAAGGGGTCGGGGGCGTTCAGTGTGTGCTGAAGGGGGCTGGGCAAAGCCAGCTGGGATCCAGAATTTGCCCACTCAGGAGGCATGAACAGAACCGCTGGTTTACAGCTCATCTGAGCGATGGACCGGCCAGCAGCACAGCGCCCCCTAGTGCCACACTGGGACCAGCACTACCTGCAAGCCCTACTGAGCCCCCCACCTCCACACTCTGCAACACACCTCCGCCTGGGGCACTGGGCCCAGCACTGGCTCAGATGGGAGAGCCCCCTTTCCTGAGCTTCCCACCTCACCCCCTGCAGCACTGCACCCCCCCCAGCACTGCCCCGGGGCACTGGAATCAGCACTGGCTTGGGGGGGACAGCCCCCCCCGCTGAGCCTCCTACTCCACTTCCTGCAGCACAGCTCCCCCTGGGACACTGAGGCCCCCACCCTGTGGTATGGCCAAGCCTCCCCTCCCCTGTCACCCCAGAAGTCTCGCAGGTCCTGTGTGAGCAGCGGGGTGCAGGACCGGGGGGGCGGGCTGGGACTCACTTCATGCCCTGCTGGAAGACGGAGTTCCTCCGGGTCTTGCAGATGATGAGGTCGGCCCACTGCACCACCACGATGCTGGCGAAGAAGGCCGTGTGGCACGTGAACTCCACCACCTTGCGCTGCTCGTAGGTCTGCGGGGACAGGGACGGGACACGGGGCACGAGGGAGGGCAGCTGGCTCCAGGCCGGCTCCCTCGGGCAGCAAGACACCCCCCCCCACCACACAGGCGGCCCCAGTCCCTGTCCCCCAGCTGCGAGGGGGGCTGATGGGAGCTCTGCGAATGCTGAAGCGGGAGAAGTGGGGGGCCCCGCCTGCCCCCCGCCCCCGGCTCCCTGGGGCCGTACTCACCCACTCCTGCCCGTAGCTGTCCTCCAGGTCGTTTTTGGAGCGGTCGTCCCAGTCCAGGCGGATGCCCAGCAGGGTGGACGGCAGGAACCCATTCTCCGCCAAGATCACAAAGTAGGTGAAAAACCCGCCCAGGGCCTGGATCATACCTGGGGGGGATGGTGGGGTAGGGGGGAAAAGGCCACAGAGAGAGAGAGGAGCAGAGACCCGTAAATGCTCCTTCCTTCCTGGTTGTCCAGTACCAGCCCGAACTGCGAAGGAACCAGTGGCTCTCCACGGACCCGCCCAGCACCCTGGCCTCTCGGCACGGCCCGTCGGCACTGCCTGCCGGCTCACTCCCAACCGGGGCGTGGCTCAGCTGACGGGCCAGAGCCCTGCGCAGGCTGGGTCGGCTGCAAGGGCAAAGCCCTCGCCCCCAGGAGCCTCCTGTGCTGCAGATGGTTACCACTGCAGAGCTGTGTGTCTCACCTGGATGGTGCCACCTCCAGCAGCAAGCGCCCCCTGCTGCCGCGCTGGGACACTGGTCAGTGCCAACCACCTCTGCGCCCCGCTGCACAGCGCCCCCTGCTGCCATGCTGGGACACTGGTCAGTGCCAACCACTGCTGCCCCCGCTGCAGCACAGCGCCCCCTGCTGCCACGCTGGGACACTGGTCAGTGCCAACCGCTGCTGCCCCTGCTGCAGCACAGCGCCCCCTGCTGCCACGCTGGGGTACTGGTCAATGCCAACCACCTCTGCGCCCCGCTGCACAGCGCCCCCTGCTGCCACACTGGGACACTGGACAGTGCCAACCACTGCTGCCCCCGCTGCAGCACAGCGCCCCCTGCTGCCACGCTGGGACACTGGTCAGTGCCAACCACCTCTGCGCCCCGCTGCACAGCTCCCCCTGCTGCCACGCTGGGACACTGGTCAGTGCCAACCACTGCTGCCCCTGCTGCAGCACAGCGCCCCCTGCTGCCACGCTGGGACACTGGTCAGTGCCAACCACTGCTGCCCCTGCTGCACAGCGCTCCCTGCTGCCATGCTGGGACACTGGTCAGTGCCAACCCACGCTGCTCCCTGCAGCACAGGATCCCCTTCTGCGACACTGGGGTACTTGTCAGTGCCAACCCCCTGTGCCCCCTGTAGCCCTGCGCCCCCTGCTGCCAGGCTGGGTACTGCCACTGCTCCCCGCAACACAGCACCCCCTGCTGCCACGCAGGGATACCAGGTTCAGCACTAACTCTATTGAACCACCAGCAAGGCTTCCTGCAGCCCCTGGGCTGGGGGTCTCAGTCCAGGGCTGCAGCCGCAGGGTGAGCAGACAGTGCCCACAGCGCCACTCACCGATCTGCCCGTAGGCCATGCTGATGAGTCGCTCATTCACCAGCTTGTCCGTCTTGGGGTTCCGCGGCTGCCTCTTCATGATGTCGCTTTCTGCGGCTTCATAGGCCAGGGAGATAGCGGGGACCTGGTGGGCAGGAGGGGCTGGCAGTGAATGGGACTGGGGTCCAGGGACTCCTACTCAACAGAGCTAGGAAACCCCTTTCGCCCATGGCATCTCGAGGGAGGGACTCAGGGCTCAGATCCAGGCCTAAGCTCCTTGTTGGGCTCCAGGCTCCAGCTCTCAGGGGATGGAGAACCCTCAGTGGGCCCATCCCCCAGGGCGGGATCGTCTGGTGCCACAGCGAGGGCATCTCCAGCCCAGTGTGAACTGCCCATAACGATGCGCCCAGGGAGGAAACGAGTCCATGGCCCCAGAGACTGTGCGGCTTGGAAAGGTCACCCGAGAGTCAGCCTCAGTCCTCCTGGGCTCACTGCAACCCCCTTGTCCTCTGGCACCTGGCCCCCCTCCGCTCTCCCTGCTTGGGGTCTGCAGGGTCTCCATCCCTCCAGCCCCCACTGACCTGCCTGTCCATCCCTCCAGCCCCCACTGACCTGCCTGTCCATCCCTTCCTCCCTGCTTCCGTCTATCCACTGACCGGCCTGTCCATCCCTCCAACCCCCACTGACCTGTCTGTCCGTCCCTCCAGCCCCCACTGACCTGCTGTCCATCCCTCCAACCCCCACTGACCTGCCTGTCCTTCCCTACAACCCCCACCGACCTGCCTGTCCTTCCCTCCAACCCCCACTGACCTGCCTGTCCTTCCCTCCCACCCCCACCGACCTGCCTGTCCATCCCTCCAGCCCCCACTGACCGGCCTGTCCATCCTCCAACCCCACTGACCTGCCTGTCCATCCCTCCAGCCCCCACTGACCGGCCTCTCCATCCCTCCAACCCCACTGACCTGCCTGTCCATCCCTCCAGCCCCCACTGACCTGCCTGTCCATCCTCCTCCCTTCCATCTATCCACTGACCGGCCTGTCCTTCCCTCCAGCCCCCACTGACCTGCCTGTCCATCCATCCAGCCCCCACTGAACGGCCTGTCCAGCCCGCCAACCCCACTGACCTGCCTGTCCTTCCCTACAACCCCCACCGACCTGCCTGTCCTTCCCTCCAACCCCCACTGACCTGCCTGTCCTTCCCTCCAACCCCCACCGACCTGCCTGTCCATCCCTCCAGCCCCCACTGACCTGCCTGTCCATCCCTCCAACCCCCACTGACCTGCCTGTCCATCCCTCCAGCCCCCACTGACCTGCCTGTACATCCCTCCAACTCCCACTGACCTGCCTGTCCATCCCTCCAGCCCCCACTGACCGGCCTGTCCATCCCTCCAACCCCCACTGACCTGCCTGTCCATCCCTCCAGCCCCCACTGACCTGCCTGTCCATCCCTCCAACCCCCACTGACCTGCCTGTCCATCCCTCCAACCCCCACCGACCTGCCTGTCCATCCCTCCCTCCTCCCTTCCATCTATCCACTGACCGGCCTGTCCTTCCCTCCAGCCCCCACTGACCTGCCTGTCCATCCTTCCAGCCCCCACTGACCGGCCTGTCCATCCCTCCAACCCCCACTGACCTGCCTGTCCATCCCTCCAACCCCCACTGACCTGCCTGTCCATCCCTTCCAGCCCCCACTGCCCGGCCTGTCCATCCCTCCACCCCCCTCTGTCCTGCCTGTCCATCCCTCCACCCCCCACTGCCCTGCCTGTCCATCCTTCCAGCCCCCACTGACCTGCCTGTCCATCCCTCCCTCCCCCCTTCCGTCTATCCACTGACCGGCTTGTCCATCCCTCCATCCATCCGCCCACAGACCTGCCTGTCCATCCCTCCAACTCCCACTGACCGGCCTGTCCATCCCTCCCTCCCCCCTTCCATCTATCCACTGACCGGCCTGTCCATCCCTCCAGCCCCCACTGACCTGCCTGTCCATCCCTCCAACCCCCACGGACCTGCCTGTCCATCCCTCCACCCCCCACTGACCTGCCTGTCCATCCCTCCCCCTTCCATCTATCCACTGACCGGCCTGTCCATCCCTCCCTCCCCCCTTCCATCTATCCACTGACCGGCCTGTCCATCCCTCCCTCCCCCCTTCCATCTATCCACTGACCGGCCTGTCCATCCCTCCCTCCCCCCTTCCATCTATCCACTGACCTGCCTGTCTTTCCCTCCCTCCCTGCTTCTGTCTATCCACTGACCGGCTTGTCCATCCCTCCAGCCCCCACTGACCTGCCTGTCCATCCCTCCAGCCCCCACTGACCTGCCTGTCCATCCCTCCAACCCCCACTGACCTGCCTGTCCATCCCTCCCTCCCCCCTTCCATCTATCCACTGACCGGCCTGTCCTTCCCTCCAGCCCCCAATGACCTGCCTGTCCATCCCTCCAGCCTCCACTGACCTGCCTGTCCATCCCTCCATCCATCCGCCCACAGACCTGCCTGGCCCTCTCTCCCTCCGCCCATTGACTGACTTGCCCATCCACCCACACATCCATCTAGCATGTGGGTTATTCAGCTTGGGTTGCCCCCACTGAGATAGGCTGAGACAGGGGGGAGGGGTACGATTTTGCCCAGCAGAGCCAGTTGTCCATCCCTCCAGCCCCCACTGACCTGCCTGTCCTGGGGGCGGGGGTGGAGGTGGGGGGGAAGGGCTGTGCTGGGGGCTGGGGGCCTTTCATGCCATGACGCGGAGCACAAACCGTAGTGCAGCCAGTCTGGGATTGGTGCTACCAGCTCAATCCACTCTCTTCCCGCCATGGCAGCCCGGGGCTGGGGCCTGGGAGGCAGGGAGCGGGGCCGGCCGGAGCCCAGGGAGGGCAGAGCCCATCACGCCACGCAAGCCAAGCCAGGCTTGAATCCGCACTGCTTCCATCCCCGTGCCAGGAGGAGAAGGGGCCGTTGGCCTCACTGCCTGCAGGGCCCAATCCCCTGACCCGGCCCCTTGGGTCCCCAGCGGCCCTGGCAGCCTGCTGCACCCAGTTCGCCCCGGCGCCCTTGAGCCATGGGCAAGAGAAGGGGCATCCTCAGGGCTCAGCTGGGGCCAAGGCTAAGGGCACTGTTCCCCTCCCCCATCCCGCTCTCATTCACCCCTCCCCCACTTCCAATGTCATCCCCCCCTCCCGCCCCTCACACCCCTGCACCCTGCCCCGCCCCCCCCACCCACCCGGGCGGTGCCCCGGTCGCGGCAGAGGAGGGTGACGGTGCCCAGCGGCAGCGGGAGATTGATGATGATGAAGAGCAGGAAGGGGGTGATCTCGGGGATGTTGCTGGTCAGCGTGTAGGCGATGGATTTCTTGAGGTTATCGAAGATCAGGCGGCCTGGCAGGAGCAAGCACAGGGAGAAGGAGAGGGGCGGGGCAGAGGGGGGCTGGGCAGAGGACGAAGACGGCACGGGGCGGGGGGGGGATCAGAGGGGGTGGGGAGGGCCGTGTTGCTGCCTCTGGCAAGGCCTGGCACAATCAGGGCAGCGAGAACATCAGCTTCCTCCACGCTCAGCCTGCCGGGTGCCAGCCTGGCCCAGAGACAGCGACACCGGGCCAGGCTCCAGGCCCAGCAGCACCGGCACATGGCTCGCTCCACCCATCAGGGCTCTGTTGTTGGAGGACTGTCCTATGGCAAGGCAGCAGGGGGCTGATCTGGGGCAGGGCCTGGGCTGGGCGAACCAGTGCCAGGCCCACCTCCTCGGGTGCCCTGGATCCCGGTGCCTGCCTGGTGCTTCGCTGATGTCTGGGTCACAAATTGGCTGGGTTTGAGGGAGAGGGATGCCGGGAGGGAGGGCGCTGCCCACCTCCCCGCCCCCACACCAGCCCGGGCACCCACCTTCCTCCACCCCCGTCACGATGGAGGCGAAGTTGTCGTCCAGCAGGATCATGTCGGCCGCCTGCTTGGAGACGTCGGAGCCGGCGATGCCCATGGCGATGCCAATGTCGGCCTTCTTCAGGGCGGGCGAGTCGTTCACGCCGTCCCCTGTCACGGCCACGATGGCCCCCTAAGGAGGGAGAGGCAGGATTGGCACCCGGAGGGGGCAGTGCCAGCTCTCCAGCTGGGGGCTGGGCAGGGTGGGAGACCCCCAAGGGGAAGGCGCTGGGGGCAGGGTGACTAAGCAAGGGGCACTGGCTCCACTGCACAACCGTGCTGTAGGGGGCGTGGTGGGGCTGACCAGGTCCCTCCTGCCCAGATGGCACTGATGTTTGGGCCAAATATGGCCCAGGTCACTGCATTCACCCTGGGACTGTCACAAGGTTGGCTTGTTTAGCCTAACCAAAAGAAGGCAGAGGGGGGATATGATTGCTCTTTATAAATATATCAGAGGGATAAATATTAGGGAGGGAGAGGAATTATTTAAGCTCAGTACCAGTGTGGACACAAGAACAAATGGATATAAACTGGACACTAGGAAGTTTAGACTTGAAATTAGACAAAGGTTTCTAACCATCAGAGGAGTGAAGTTCTGGAACAGCCTTCCAAGGGGAGTTGTGGGGGCAAAAGACATATCTGGCTTTAAGACTAAGCTTGATAAGTTTATGGAGGGGATGGTATGATGGGATAGCCTAATTCTGGCAATTAATTTGGCAATTGATCTTTCATTATCAGCAGGTAAGTATTCCCAGTGGTCTGTGATGGGATGTTAGCTGGGGTGGGATCTGAGTTACTACAGAGAATTCTTTCCTGGGTGCTGGCTGGTGAGTCTTGCCCACATGCTCAGGGTTTAGCTGATCGCCATATTTGGGGTTGGGAAGGAATTTTCCTCCAGGTCAGATTGGCAGAGGCCCTGGAGGTTTTTCGCCTTCCTCTGCAGCGTGGGGCATGGGTCACTTGCTGGAGGATTCTCTGCAGCTTGAGGTCTTCAAAGCACGATTTGAGAACTTCGATAACTCAGACATAGGTTAGGGGTTTGTTACAGGAGTGGGTGGGTGAGATTCTGGGGCCTGCGTTGTGCAGGAGGTCAGACTAGATGATCATAATGGTCCCTTCCAACCTTGAAGTCTATGAGTCTGAGTCACCCGTTTCCTGCCACACATCGCAGGGCTTTGTGCTGGGCAGGGGGGGCCCCGGCCAAGAGATGGAGCTGGTGAGTGAGTCCTTGAGCCACGGGGGGCTGCATGGATTGGGAGTGAAAGAAAGGCTGGAGGGAACAGGACTCCTGGGTTCTACTCCTAGCTCCAGGACGGGATTGGCAGGTATTGGTCACAGCAGGGAGGCCTAGGTGTCAGGACTCCTGGGTTCTATTTCTTACTCCGGATGGGGAGTGGGGTCTAGAGGTTACAGCAGTGGGGGCTGAGAGCCAGGGCTCCTGGGTTCTAGTCCAGGCGTGGCTGGGGAGTGCAGTTTAGTGGTTCGAGCATGGCGGTTGGGAGGCAGGACTCCTGGGTTCTATCCCCAGCTTTGGGAGTGGGGTGGGGTCTAGTGGCTACAGTAATTATTCCCCATTTATGTCCTTGGGGCTCTGCGCTAGGGGAGGGGGTGGCCCCAGTGGGCCTGGCTCTGAGCTCGCCGGCCAGGAGCTGGACCGCACGGCGGCCGTCGGGAGGAGAGTGGAGCTGCCCAGATGGCACCGAGCATTGGCGCCCGCTGGGCACGGCTCAACCCACGGACACACGAGTGCTGTGGTATCCATGGCAATTCCCCTGGGGGTCACTAACCCAGAGTGGCCGGCTCTATCAGAAGCAGGGCAGGGGGGCAGGTTTCGGAAGGGCAGGGACTTCTCCCCGCCTGGCTGCGCTGGCCAGCCAGCCAGCCGTTCAGAGCGACCCAGGCTGAGAGCTGTCCCCAGGGACGTGCGGCCTGGAGGGCACTGGCCTAGGCCTCTCCAGTGGGGCAGTTAGGGGCAGGTGTGTGGGTCAGGCTGGCCAGCAGGGGGCAGGCTGGGTGCTCAGGGATCCCCCCACAGGGCGCAAGTTCTCACCTGCCTCTGGCAGCCCTCCACGATGATGAGCTTCTGCTGGGGGGAAGTGCGGGCAAAGACAATCTCCGTGTGGTTCTTGAGGATCTCGTCCAGCTGCTCCGGAGTCATGTCCTTGAGGTCAGAGCCGTGCACCACACAGGCCTTGGCTTCCCTGCGGGGCGAGAGCAGCGTCAGGGCTGGCCAGCTCCCCACAGCCCGGCCGGGGAGCCCTAGGAGCCAGGGCCGGCCTACCTGGGGTTGACCTGGCTGACAGGGATGTTGAGCCGGGCCGCGATGTCCTCCACTGTCTCGTTGCCCTCGGAGATGATGCCCACGCCCTTGGCGATGGCCTTGGCGGTGATGGGGTGGTCGCCGGTCACCATGATCACCTGGGGGTGGAGCCAGGCAGCAGTCAGGGCATGGACACTGATGGGCAGGGCCCAGTGCCCTGGCAATGGAGCTGGGAGCCAGGACTCCTGGGTTCTGTTCCCAGCTCCGGGAGGAGTAGGGACTAGTGGTTAGAGCAGGGCAGCTGGGAGCCAGGACTCCTGGGTTCTGTTCCCAGCTCTGGGAGAGAAGCGAGGTCTAGTTTTTAGACTGGGGATGGTGGCTGGAAGTCAGGACTCTTAAACACAGCGGGGAGTGGGGTCTAGTGGTTTAAGCCAGCACTAGGGAGGAGTGGTTAGAGCAGAGTGTCTGGGAGTCAGGACTCCTAGATGCAGTGGGGAGTGTGGTCTAGTGGTTAAAGCAGGAGCCAGGACTCCTGGGTTCTGCTCTTGATAATGCAGTGTCTGAGCCAATGCATCATGCCTGCTGGGTTTCACCCAGGGTCCCTGGCTTTGTATCCAGCGCGGCAGCAAGCAGAGCTGTCTGTCTGCACGGCCCCACCTATGCTCTGTCCCCAGCCTGGAGCATGGGCTCGCCTGACCGGGTGGTGAGATCTCTGCCTAACGGCCTTACCTTAATCCCTGCACTCCGGCACTTGCCCACCGCATCCGGCACAGCCGCCCGGGGCGGGTCAATCATGGACATGAGCCCCACGAAGCACAGGCCGGTGGTGGGGAAGTTGATCTCGTCCACGTCAAACTTGAACCCCCGGGGAAACTTGTCTTGGGGCAGGTGGAGGTGGCAGAAGCCTGGGAGAGCCGAGAGCGCCAGCGTGAGCCGCAGCCAGACACCCCCGCACCGTGCACAATCATCCCTGCCCTGTTGGTACTCACAACCCCCCATGCACACACACACACACACACACACACACACACACACACACGTTGTTTCGTTCATAGTCTTCCCCCATGTGCCCCCCCCCCCCGGCCCTTCCCTCCCAGTGCCCGGGCGCCCTCACCCAGCACTCGCTCCCCCAGCCCGCCCAGCTCGAGGTAGGCGTTCTGGAAAGCGTCTCTCATCTCCTCGACCAGGGGCAGCTCCTGGCCCTGCGCCAGGATGGTGGAGCAGCGGTCGAGGATGCGCTCCGGCGCGCCTTTCATCACCAGCAAGTAGCCCTCGGGATTGTCCTCACGCTCGTGGATGGACAGCTGGAACACAAGGGGGAGCCGACTAGGGGGAGCCATGCTGGGAGGACGGGACTCGCCTCCCTCCAGCGCTGCACCCCAAGTCGCCTGCCGCTCCCCCTATGGCCACCCCAGGACCTTTCCCTCTGTCTCTCTAGGCCTTCCCATCCTTTTGCCCCCAACTCACCTCCTCTCCTTCCCATCCCATCCCATCCCATCCCAGTGCCCACTCCCCGCCCTCTGCCCTGGGCTGCTCTCCCTGCACACGCAGCCTGAGCAGGCCTGGGGCTCCCTGGCTCCATCCAGCTCCTCCTGGCGCTGTGTCTGGGGGCTCAGCAGGCTGCAGCTGGGAGCTGGTCGCTGGCCAGAGCGCAGCCTCCTGTCTATGCCCAACTATTATCCACGGGGACTGAATCTGCTGAATGAATATTGGCAACACACAAGATCAGCCGGCTCAGCTGGGGACTGTGGATGCTGGGGGCCAAGTGGCCAGCACCCCACTGCACAGCTGGGGGCTGAGGATGCTGTGGGGCTGGGAGCTGAGTGGCCAGCGCCCCACTGCACAGCTGGGGGCTGAGGATGCTGTGGGGCTGGGAGCCGAGTGGCCAGCGCCCCACTGAGCAGCTGGGGGCTGAGGATGCTGTGGGGCTGCTGGGAGCCGAGTGGCCAGTGACCCACTGAGCAGCTGGGGGCTGAGGATGCTGTGGGGCTGCTGGGAGCTGAGTGGCCAGCGCCCCACTGAGCAGCTGGGGGCTGAGGATGCTGTGGGGCTGCTGGGAGCCGAGTGGCCAGTGCCCCACTGAGCAGCTGGGGGCTGAGGATGCTGTGGGGCTGCTGGGAGCTGAGTGGCCAGCGCCCCACTGCATGGCTGCCTCCAAGGGGCACAACTTTCCTGTAGGCCCATTGTATTCCCACACTTATCCCCAGTGCCATCTCCAAGCCACAGCCCGATTCCCTCCCCGTCACACACTGACCCCCCAGCCCCACGTCTGTTCCTGAGCTGTGCCCATATCAACCCAGCTTGTGCCCCTCTGAGCCCCGGGCCCATGCTCCAGCCCCAGCCCACCTGGTACTTGTTGGTGGAGTTGAAGGGAATCTCTGTCACTTTGGGGTTCTTGTCCCGCATCTTCTTGACGGAGCCGCAGGAGAGCTGGATGCACTTGAGCAGGGCCGACTCGGAGGCGTCGCCCGCTGTGTCCCGCTGCCGAGGAGAGAGGAGCCGTCAGTGTGGGGCAAGGGCAGCCCACAGGGGGCACTGCTGGGCAGACTGGTGGGGTGAAGGGATGAGAGGTGCATCTGGGGAGGGCAGTCATGACCGTGGCCAATGGATGGGGTGGGGTAGTGGAGCCCTGGCCAATAGGAGGGAAGGTGCGGCTGGGGTCATGGCCAATAGGAGGGGAGGCAGGGTGAGGCCATGCCCAATAGAATAGGAGGTATGGCAGAGGCCAATGGATGTGGAAGTGGGGCAAGGCTATGGCCAATGTGTGAGGAGGTTGGGTGGGGCCATGGCCAATGGGAGGGGAGGCATGGCTGAGGCCAGTGGATGGTGTGGGGAAGGGGCACTGGCCATTGCGAGGGGAGGCATGGGTGTGGCCAGTGGATGGTGTGGGGAAGGGGCACTGGCCAATGGGAGGGGAGGCATGGCTGTGGCCAATGGATGGTGTGGGGAAGGGGCACTGGCCAATGGGAGGGGAGGCATGGGTGTGGCCAATGGATGGTGTGGGGAAGGGGCACTGGCCAATGGGAGGGGAGGCATGGGTGTGGCCAATGGATGGTGTGGGGAAGGGGCACTGGCCAGTGGGAGGGGAGGCATGGCTGTGGCCAATGGATGGTGTGGGGAAGGAGCACCGGCCAATGGGAGGGGAGGCATGGCTGTGGCCAATGGATGGTGTGGGGTAGGGGCACTGGCCAATGGGAGGGGAGGCATGGCTGTGGCCAGTGGCTGCAGTGGCAGGGCGAGGCTATGGCCAATGGGTCAGGAGGCAAGGTGGGGCCACAATCAGTGTGAGGCAGGGGAGGTGTGGCTGGGGTAGTGGGTCCCTGGCCAATGGGAGGGGAGGTGTGGCTGGATGATGGCCAATAGGAGGGGGGGGTGCAGTTGTGTGGCCGTGGTCAATGGGAGGGGAGGTGTAGCATGTCCCCCCCATAACAAAGTTTGGGGACATCTGATCTAAAATATGGGGTGCTGGCCACTGCAGGTAACCTGTGGGCCCAGTGCTCTGGTCTACATGGGTCTGATCCAACACAGCAGGGGGATAAAGGACTAGCTGGCTTCATGGCTCTGATGCTGGGCGGCAGAGTCAGGGGCATGGAGGGACACAGGCCACAGCTCTGTCCTACTGAGGCAGAGAAGGGGTTATCGACTTGCTGGGCATTGCTCTGATCTGGCGGGGCTGGCAGACGGGCTATGGGGCTCGCTGGGCATTGCTCTGATTTGGCGGGGCTGGCGCACAGGCTCTGGGGCTCGCTGGGCATTGCTCTGACCTGGCGGGGCTGGCAGACGGGCTATGGGGCTCGCTGGGCATTGCTCTGATCTGGCGGGGCTGGCGGACGGGCTATGGGGCTCGCTGGGCATTGCTCTGATCTGGCGGGGCTGGCGGACGGGCTATGGGGCTCGCTGGGCATTGCTCTGATCTGGCGGGGCTGGCGGACGGGCTATGGGGTTCACTGGGCATTGTTCTGATCTGGCGGGGCTGGCAGACGGGCTATGGGGCTCGCTGGCATTGCTCTGATCTGGTGGGGCTGGCAGACGGGCTATGGGGCTCACTGGCATTGCTCTGATCTGGTGGGGCTGGCGGACGGGCTATGGGGCTCGCTGGGCATTGCTCTGACCTGGCGGGGCTGGCAGACGGGCTATGGGTCTCGCTGGGCATTGCTCTGATCTGGCGGGGCTGGTGGACTGGCTCTGGGGTTCACTGGGCATTGTTCTGATCTGGCGGGGCTGGTGGACGGGCTATGGGGCTCGCTGGGCATTGCTCTGATCTGGCGGGGCTGGCGGACGGGCTATGGGGCTCGCTGGGCATTGCTCTGATCTGGCAGGGCTGGTGGACGGGCTATGGGGCTCGCTGGGCATTGCTCTGACCTGGCGGGGTTGGCGGACGGGCTATGGGGCTCGCTGGGCATTGCTCTGACCTGGCGGGGTTGGCGGACGGGCTATGGGGCTCGCTGGGCATTGCTCTGATCTGGCGGGGCTGGAGGACGGGCTATGGGGCTCGCTGGGCATTGCTCTGACCTGGCGGGGCTGGCGGACGGGCTATGGGGCTCACTGGGCATTGCTCTGATCTGGCGGGGTTGGCGGATGGGCTATGGGGTTCACTGGGCATTGCTCTGATCTGGCGGGGCTGGCGGACGGGCTATGGGGCTCGCTGGGCATTGCTCTGATCTGGCGGGGTTGGCGGATGGGCTATGGGGTTCACTGGGCATTGTTCTGATCTGGCGGGGCTGGCAGACAGGCTATGGGGCTCGCTGGGCATTGCTCTGATCTGGCGGGGCTGGCGGACGGGCTATGGGGTTCACTGGGCATTGCTCTGATCTGGCGGGGCTGGCAGATGGGCTATGGGGCTCGCTGGGCATTGCTCTGATCTGGCAGGGCTGGCAGATGGGCTATGGGGCTCGCTGGGCATTGCTCTGATCTGGCAGGGCTGGCGGACGGGCTATGGGGCTCGCTGGGCATTGCTCTGACCTGGCGGGGCTGGCGGACGGGCTAGGGGGTTCACTGGGCATTGCTCTGATCTGGCGGGGCTGGCGGACGGGCTATGGGGCTCACTGGGCATTGCTCTGAGGCTGACAATCCTGCCGAGGCAGGGAACAACCCAGCCACCTACTATGGGTCAGACTGAACAGCCCCTGGCTCTGGGATCCGGCCCTAGGAAAGCACACTCCCATGGGCTGCCCTCTCCCCAGGGGGAGCTGCACAGGTCTGAGGCCGCTCCCTGGCGGGGGTCCGGGCGGGACAGAGCTCTGGCAGTGTGGCAGAGGCTGGGGGTTGTCCAGGCCCCCTGGGCAGTCTGAGCCCAGCTGGCTGTGGCTGTGGGAAGCCAAGATCCCATCTCAGTGCAGCTCCTCACGGGCCCCCTCCTCGATCTCACGTGGTGTCCCAGGCTGGGATCAGAGCAGCGTGAAGGACGGGGGAGACAGGGGGAGACCTGCAGAGCCCATATCCCCTGGGGAGTCTGGTGCGCTCAGCGCTGGGGCCCATCTCACTTCGGGGAGCCGTGCAGGGAGCCCAGGAGTGAGGGGTGGGGTCCAGGAACCCAGCTTGCCTTGGAGATGGAGACGTTCTCTTGGCCTGGCTTGAAGACGGCTCGATTGCACAGGCCGGCGATGCGGGCCAGGGCCGCCCAGGTGGGCGAGCGCTTATCGAAGGTTGCACCTGGCAGGAGTCACACCAGTCAGCCACATGACCCCACCCAGACCCCCGGCCACAGGACTGCAGCAGTGAGCCGCGCCCCACTGCCTGGCTGCAGCATTGTCATGTACAGTGCCCCCTGCTGGCAGAGGCTGGGACTGGAATACCCTGGAATTCCCCCCATAGCCAGTGCTCCTGCCCCACCTCCTACAGCGCCCCCTGCTGGCTGAGGCTGGGACTCAAGTAGCCAGGAACTCCCCCCATAGCCAGTACTCCTTCCCTGCCCCACTACAGCACCCCCTGCTGGCAGAGGCTGGAACTGGAGTAGCCAGGAACTCCCCACACAGCCAGTGCTCCTGCCCCACCCCCTACAGCACCCCCTGCCAGGAGAGGCCAAGATGGAGTAGCCAGGATCTTTCCTACAATCTCTAATCCAGCAGAGCCTGCTCTTGGGAGGTGCCCAGGTCTCCAAACCAGGGCATCCCAAAGTCAGGTCCCATGGGATCGAACCGAGACTGAGGCAAACAAGGGAAAGAAGAGCCAGGAATTCGGGAGAGGAACATGGAACACGGGTGCTGTGTACGAGGACTTGCCACATCCACCCTGCAGGCACTGCCATGCTACCCTCTGCCCAGGGCACACTCTGGGGCTCAGCGCAGCTGACCCTGCAGTGCTACAGGTTCCCCCCTGTACCCCCACCTCAGCCCTGCCCTGAAGCAGCACCAGGGGTTAGACAGATGCAGATGGGGGAAGGCAAGGACAGCTGGAGCAGGGAGATACACAAGATGATGAGTTAGGGGTGCAGGTAGCTGGAGTGGAGGTGGTGTCAGGGGACACCGATGGGGTGGCAGGAGGCACAGGGGGCGTGGGTGTAGGGTACAGGTGGCCATGACACGTGGGTGGTGATGACAGGGGGCGAGGGCATGGGAGAGGGGGACAGTGGTAGGGGGTGCAGGCAGTGGGTAGAGATGGGGGGGTGGCACGCAATGGTGGGTGGTATGTGAGAACACGGGTGGAGTTGGCAATGGGCATTAGTAGAGATGGGGGTGATGGCACACGCAGTGGGGGAGTGTGACAAAGTAGGAATATTTTGTAGTATTTGTGAGTCCTGCTTCTGCCTCAGTTTCCCCTATATGCTGCATTGTTACCCAGTGTGTGGAGAACGACAGGTTTGATCACAGGGCAGGCTAAGGTTATGTCTACACTACACATCTTACAGCTGCACCACTGTCAGGTCTCCCGTGTAGCCGCTCTGTGCTGACGGGAGAGAGCTCTCCTGCTGGCATGATTAAACCACCCGCAACGAGCAGCAGTAGCTATGGCTGTCCACACCGGTGCTTTCGTCAGTGAATCTCACGTTGGTCAGTGGTGTGGTTTTTTCACACCCTGGCTGACAAAAGTTTTACCAGCAAAGGTGCTGACGTAAACCTAGACTTAGGTGGTGGAGATAGTGGCAGAGGTGTGGGCGGAGGTGTGGGGGGGTGGCAGTCCCAGGGGTGTGGGCAGTGGTGGCAGTCCCAGGGGTGTGGGCAGCGGTGGTAGTGGCAGGCAGATGGACACAGTGGTGTCGGGGGGCAGTGTGAGTGGCGGGGGTGTGGGCAGGGATGCCAGGGTAGTGACGGCACTAGTGGAGGGGAAGGGGGTGGTGGAGTGGCGATGGCACAGATGGCGGGGGCACAGGCAGCGGAGGTGGGGGGAACAGGCGGCAGGTAGCAGTGACAGCCTCTCACCGGACTGGTCCTCGGTGGTGTCAGCCTCGTGGATCTGGTTGTCGAACCACATGTGGGCGACCGTCATGCGGTTCTGGGTCAGGGTGCCCGTCTTGTCGGAGCAGATGGTGGAGGTGGAGCCCAGCGTCTCCACTGCCTCCAGGTTCTTCACCAGGCAGTTCTTGCGCGCCATGCGCTTGGCGGTGAGGGTCAGACACACCTGCGGGGCGGAGGGGCGAGGGTCAGAGCAGGCATGGGGGGGTCAGGATTTGCACCCGGCACTGCCAGTGTGGTCAGATCGCCCTGCGCTGGCTGTGCCAGGGGCCTGGCCAGACAACCAGCCCCACCCTGGGGCAGCGCAGGAGCGGAACCTGTTACCGTGACGGTTGCCAGGAGCCCCTCCGGGACGTTGGCGACGATGATGCCGATGAGGAAGATGACGGCCTCCAGCCAGGTGTAGCCGAGGATGAGGGAGAGGATGAAGAAGGAGAGGCCCAGGAAGACGGCCACCCCGGTGATGAGCTGGATGAAGTGCTCAATCTCCATGGCGATGGGGGTGCGGCCCACCTCCAGCCCCGAAGCCAGCGAGGCGATGCGGCCCATCACTGTGCGGTCCCCGGTCGAGATGACGATACCCCGGGCAGTGCCTAGTGCCGTGGGGGGGAGGGGAGACAGGTATTTCAAAACTTCTGGGGGGAAGACTGGAGCCGTGGTGAGGGGTCTGGGGCTGGGAGGGGGCTCAGGAGCAGCTCTGGTAAAGGATGGATTGCGGGACCCCAACAATGTAGCAGCTCCCCCGTGCACCGCTTGTCTGGGCCCTGGGTGTCCTCTCAGCCCTGGACCAGAAGTCTTTGTCGAACCCTGCCCAGTGGCTATTCTGTGCAATGAGCTTGTGGAGGTCTCAGCCCAGCCCAGGCTGGCCCCTGGTTGGCAGCATCAGGACTGGACGAGGCCCCTCACGGTTTGCAGGCAAGCGCACGCCACCCATTGGGTGGGTGATGGGCCTGGCGGCGGTTGTGGCCTGGCTCGTTTCTGGGGTTAGGCCCTTGTCTGAGCAGCGGGCCCCTCCAGGCTCAGGGCTCTCCGTTCAGCACAGCCTCCCTCTGGCATCTCTCAGCACAGCAGTCTGTGTGCCAGGGCCAGACCTTCCTGGCATCGCGGCCCCGTCGCCTGCCCGGGCACCCTCACTGGCACTGCCTCTGCAGTTCTGGGGTTAGGCTGCCCTGGGGGTAATAACCCTTCTCATTTCCCCCCAGTCTGGCCATTTCAACTCCCCTTTGCTCAGTTCCCCCCGCCTCCGCCCCCGCACACTGATTTCAGGGCTCCATAACCGCCCCAGGCTCAGTGCCGGGGCACACGTGGGACAGCCCTGCAGATCCAGGGACGGGCCCTAAATTGAGCGGACCGGCGGCCCCCTCCCCGCTTCACCTTCCACACAGTTGGTGGAGAAGAAGCAGATGTTGCGGGTCTCCAGGGGGTTCTCGTGGGTGAACTCGGGGGAGCGGGTCTGCGGCTCCGACTCGCCCGTCAGGGAGGAGTTATCTACCTGCCGAGGCAACGGGAGGCCGGTTAGGAGCCTCGGGGCTCAAGAGAGACAGAAATTGCAAGCCCGTTAGCGATGATTTTTAATAAATCTCTAAACTCGGGGGTGGTACCGTTTGACTGGAGATTAGCGAATATAGTTCCTATATTCAAGAAGGGGAAAAAAAGTGACCCGGGTAACTACAGGCCTGTTAGTTTAACATCTGTAGTATGCAAAGTCATGGAAAAAATTTTAAAGGAGAGAGTGGTTACGGACCTTGAGGCCGATGGCAACTGGGACAAATTACAGCATGGTTTTACGAAAGGTAGATCGTGCCAAACCAACCTGATCTCCTTCTTTGAGAAAGTAACAGATTTTTTAGACAAGGGAAATGCGGTGGATCTAATATATCTTGATTTCAGTAAGGCGTTTGATACGGTACCGCATGAGGAATTACTGGTTAAATTGGAAAAGATGGGGATCGAAATGAAAATCCAGAGGTGGATAAGGAGCTGGTTAAAGGGGAGACTGCAGAGGGTCGTATTGAAGGGTGATCTGTCGGGTTGGAGGGGGGTTACCAGTGGAGTTCCTCAAGGTTCGGTTTTGGGTCCGATTTTATTCAATCTATTTATCACTGACCTCGGAACCAAAAGTAGGAGTGAGCTGATAAAGTTTGCAGATGACACAAAGTTGGGAGGTATTGCCAATTCGGAAAAGGATCGGGATATCCTCCAGGGAGATTTGGATGACCTTGTAAACTGGAGTATTAGTAACAGGATGAAATACAATAGTGAAAAGTGTAAGGTTATGCATTTAGGGATGACTAACAAGAATTTTAATTATAAGCTGGGGACGCACCAGTTGGAAGTAACGGAGGAGGAGAAGGACCTAGGAGTCCTGGTTGATCGTAGGATGACTATGAGTAGGCAATGTGATGTGGCCGCTAAAAAAGCTAATGCGGTCTTGGGATGCATTAGGCGAGGTATTTCTAGTAGAGATAAGGAGGTGCTAGTCCCGTTATATAAAGTGTTGGTGAGACCTCATTTGGAGTATTGTGTGCAGTTTTGGTCTCCCATGTTTAAGAAGGATGAATTCAAACTGGAACGGGTACAAAGAAGGGCCACTAGAATGATCCGAGGAATGGAAAGCTTGTCGTATGAAAGGAGACTTGAGGAGCTCGGTTTGTTTTCCTTAACCAAAAGAAGGATAAGAGGAGATATGATTGCACTCTTTAAATATATCAGAGGGATAAATACCAGGGAAGGAGAGGAATTATTTCAGCTCAGTGCTAATGTGGACACGAGGACAAACGGATATAAATTGTCAGTCAGGAAATTTAGGCTTGAAATTAGATGAAGGTTTCTATCCATCAGTGGAGTGCAATTCTGGAACAGCCTACCGAGGGAAACAGTGGGGGCGAAGGACCTCCATGACTTTAAGATTAAGCTAGATAAGTTTATGGAGGGGATGGTATGATAGGATAACGGGTTAGTCAATAGGTCAATAACATGCCACAATGGTAATTAGTACAAAGGGTCAATGTTGGGATATTGTTAGCCTTTTTCCAGAGGGTCTGGCTGGAGAGTCTTGCCCGCATGCTCGGGGTTCAGCTGATCGCCATATTTGGGGTCGGGAAGGAATTTTCCTCCAGGGTAGATTGGCAGTGGCCCTGGAGGTTTTTCGCCTTCCTCCGAAGCATGGGGCAGGGGTCGCTTGCTGGTGGATTATCTGCTACTAGAAGTCTTTAAATCATGATTTGGAGCATTCAACAGCAGAGTCAAGGGAGAGAATTATTTCAGCAGTGGGTGGATCGGCTTATGTGGCCTGCATCTTGCAGGAGGTCAGACTAGATGATCATAATGGTCCCTTCTGATCTTGAATTCTATGATTCTATGAGATGGGAGGAACAGACAGACAGACAGCACGGGGGCAATCTGCCTCAGTCATTATCCATCCCCTGCCCCTGGCACTGGCATCAGCCTATAAGCCCCAATTCTGCCCTTATACACATATGGACAAATCCCCCTGCTCTTGGGGCTCCCATGTCCCACCCCTCGAGTGCCCCCCCATCCTCAGTACTAGTTCACATGGGGCCCGCTGCACAGAGCATGGGCTGCTGGCAGGCTCCCTTATCCCGAGCAGCTCACTGCGGGCGCCTGGCAGCTGCACTGCTGGGGGGGGGGAGGGGAGCACGTGGACACTCGAGTTTAGGGATGGAAGGGGGGAGGGGTTCAACAGCTGGTGAGGGGACAGTTGGATCTGGGGTGCTTATCATCGCGGGCAGGGGAGGGGTTAGGACCCGCATCAGAGAGGGCTGGGGGGTTTCCGAGGGCTGCAGGGGTTGGGCTGGCAGTGGGGGATTCAGGGATGCTGCAGCCAGGCACAGGGACAGCCCAGCTTCCACTTTCACCCCATCCCTGCAGGGGAGCCCTGGGTTTACACGGGATCTGGAGATTCGGCCTGGCTGAGACCCTGCGACCTCCCCCGAGTCTGTCCTGACACAGCCTGCTGCCGTGCGGATCGGACAGGAGCCAGGGCCCGCCTACATGCCCCCCAATATGGGGATCCCTACAGAGTCCAAGGGGTGGGCTGCAGCGGCCCTTCCAAGAAGGAAGGCGCCAATATCCCCCTATATGGCCCTGTGGGTAGATCTCATAGGGCCACGATAGCAGCAAGGCCTCATGAGCCTTTTTGTGTAAGATGGACAAAGCAGGGTCCATCTGTCCGTACGGCCAAACAGAGCAGCACTGGCTGCCCTATGGCGGCCATGCCTCCCTCTCCTCTAGCCCATGGAGCCCCCACGCCAGCCCGGGGCCCAGCCCCGCCATCCTCACCTTGCAGCCATGGGAGGAGATGATGCGCAGATCGGCAGGGACCCGGTCTCCTCCCTTCACCTCCACCAGGTCTCCCACCACCACGTTCTCGGCGTTGATCTGGATCTTCTCGCCCTCCCGGATCACCAGGGCTTGCTGCCCAACGCAACCAGAAGGAGAGGTAAAGGCAAGAGCACTGCGCCCGGCTCCCGCATCCCTGGAGCCCCCTGTAACGCCCCAGCCTGCTGTGCACCCTGACCCCCATCTGCCCTGATGGGTCCCAGCCCCTCGTGGGGGAGCCCTGCAGAACGGCCCTGCCAGTGGAAGCTGTGAGCAAAGCTGCAAGTGCATGTGGTTTACCTTGCGCCAGCGTGTCCTGAGCCCACCCCCACCCTTACCCAGGGCTTGGCCTGCTGCTGGGCTCGGGTGAAACTCCCAGTGGAGTTCTGGACTCTTACAGTGTGTGGGGGGGTCACAGCTGCACCCCCTCTTCCAGCCAACAGAGGGAAGTGCTGCCCACCCACCACTGCAGCTGCTTCTCTGTCCCCACTACCCCTAGCGCTCAGCAATCAGCTCCGTTCAGGCTGGGAATGCCTGCCCCCGCCCCGTGGGCTCTCCTGCCGCCGACCAGGCAAGGCATGGCACAGGCCTGATTCTGATCTCTCTCCACCTCAGTGGGGTGACTCCCGATTTCTACCAGCGGGAGAGCGGGATCCCAGCCCATCAAGGCAGCATTTCAGAGACTGGCTGGAAGGAGGAAGCATGGAGGCCTCAGAGATTGGGACAAAATCAAAAGCTAAGCACGGTTGCGTCCAAACTCAGAAATGGCCCTCTGGCTGCGCTGCCAGCTCAGGGAGGAGGTGGATCCCCCAGACGGGCTCAGGGATCCCCAGAGAGCCTCCAGCTCTATGTTCTCTTCTCCCATCGCTTAGCGATGGCCTGGGATATTTCGGCAACAACAGCTCTTGTAACGCCATGCCCATGCCCCTGGAATCTGGGAACTCTGGGTCTAAAGACATCAGCTGCTACTGAGCTAAAGGCCATTTCCCCATGGCTGTCGCGGGCTCATCAACTCCTATTTGTGGCCCGGCCGCCACTAGAGGGAGCTCTGGAACCACACTGACTGGGTTACCCGCCGCAAGGGACCAGCCGAGATCTTAACGCCCTGAAACTGGACTCGGACCCACATTTCTCAAATGGACCAAAATCCCAGCTCCTGCCCTAAGCCTTTACAGGTGTCCCCAACCCAGATTCCACTTGTGCTGCTTGGGTCTGTCTCTCCTGTCAAGGAGATTTAGGATCAAAAGGGAGCCTTAGAGGGGAAAATTCTTCCCTCTATTGGATGGAATCGGAACTGCTTGTCTGTGTGACATGGGCCCTATATTGCTAGCAGTCAGTGAGGATCCTCCTCTAGCTCAGGAGGCTGGGCCTTAGGTGCTGGAAGACCCAGGTTCTATCCCCCATGAAGTGGGCACTCCTAGGTAGCTGTGGGTTTGTTGCAATCAATGTTTTGTAGCTTGGCCATGACCCTTCCAACCTGAGCTGCCTTTATTCAGATGGTCAGGCTCCTCCTTTCATTGGTGCTCCCTTCCCGTGCCACGTGGCGCCAGCAGGGTGCAGAGGATGGGCGAGGGGAGCTCCTACCTGTGGTACCATGTTTTTGAAGGAATCCATAATCTTGGAGCTCTTGGCCTCCTGGTAGTAGGAGAAGCAGCCGGTGACTATGACCACAGCAGCTAACACCACGCCCAGGTACAGCTGGGGAGAGAGGAAGACTGTTCAGACATAGGGGATTTCTGCACCCATTGCCGCAATGCAGTCACCCCTGGGGTGGGATGTGGCAGCTGCTTAACAGACGCATAGTGATGCTGCCAAGCAGTTTAGGACAGGAAGTGACAAATATCTGACCCTGTGAGGAGAAGCAGGTAATTACTGGAGATGGAGTTTGGCTGGGGCCCAGGGGCTAACACCCCAACTGGGATGAAAAGTTGGTTCCCTAATGATCACAAGTAGTTGGGACTTGGGCTGGTGTCTCATCCCAAAGGCGAGGCCTGGGGCAGCACAGAACCCCTGGCCACTGTGCTCGGTGCTGGCTCCACAGGGAGAGCGCCCCCTACTGGGCCACCCTCATCATTCCCTGCTGCACAGCGCCCCCTAGCACCTCACTGGAGCAGTGGGGCCAGCACTGACAGTGAAGGGAGAGCACCCCCCACCCCCCGAACCCCTCCTCGCTCTCTGCAGCACTTGCAGGTCTTCCCGGGCGAGATCAGCCTTGGGGTGGGACAGCTGTTGAGGCAGAGCTGCCCCCGCTCATGTTACTACAGCTCTTATTTAGGAACCAGGGCTGAGTTATTTTGCAACCTGCCTTCAGTGCAGGGAGACAGTGAACTGTTCCTCACCCATCCCCCAGTGCTGGGAGTATCCAGGTGGGACCAGTTCAGCCCGGCTCTGCCTGCCTCGGCCAAGAGATGCTGCTCACTTGCTCTGGGTTGAGTTTGGTGAATCAAAGCCCAGAGCTGACCGAACGGATGAGACCCCTGGAGCCTGCGCCTAGGCCGGGTTCTCACAAATCTCTGGGAGGCTGGGATGAGACCCTACGGGTAAGACCAATCCCCCCTCAAGTTCAGGCCTGAGAGTCCCCCCTGAATTCGCCCCCCCCCAGCTTTAGGGGAAGGACAGAAGCAGGGAGTTTCAGTGAGGTTCCATTCAGAGGTTTGTTCAACCCCCGGAAAGTCCAGGTGTGGGGTGGAGAATCCAGCTGAACCCAGCCCTGGGCCACTGGCCAGAAAGACCTGGTTCCCCCCGCCCCGTGTCTGATCTGCTCCGGGTCACATGTGGCTCACGTTGTCATTGGCCGGCTCGTCCTCCATCACGGCCTGGATGCTGTAGGCCAGGAAGCAGAGGATGGCGCCGATCCACAGCAGGATGGAGAAGCCCCCGAAGAGCTGGCGGCAGAACTTGACCCACTCGGGGGTGGTCGGCGGGGGCGTGAGGGCGTTGGGGCCATCCTGCGCCAGGATCTCGGCTGCGCGGGTGTTGGTAAGACCCTGCCCGGGCAGAGGGGGGTCAGAGGGATGGCAGGGGAGCGAAGGAGCAACACAGAATCCAGAGGAACAACAAAACGGGAGGGCAGGAGGAAAGAACAGAGAGAAAGAGCCAGTTACGTGCTACCAGGGTCCGAAGCACCTAAAGGCTGGATGAGCCCCCGTATCTCCGGCATTTCACACTGTTGGCTCCTCCCGCACCAGACCCTGCGGCTGGTGAAGGGAACGGAGCTGCTGCCCAAGGCTCCCCCCCCCCAACACACACACATCACAGAGCCCTGGGGATCCAGTTCTCCTGAATCCCCCACTGCCCAGTGCCACCAGGCTTGAGGGGGGGTCCCCGAGGGAAGCCCCTCCCTCACCCTGCCAAACGCCCACACTGCAGGGGGCTGCTGGGGCTTCTGGTGGGGAATCCCTCCCCCATTGGGGCTTCTGGGGGGACCCTTCCCTGTATTTTGAGCACCAGGTGAATGGAGTGGCCCGGACGCTGCACAGAACCTGCACCCAGGAGCCTGGGAATCAGGGCCCAGACCATCCTTCACAGGGGAAGGCTCAGGCCTCAGGCTGACCCCACCCTAAGGGAAGGGTGAGGGCAAATTCTCCCAAGATCTGGCAGGGGGTTGAGGTCAGATGGCGGGGTGGGGGGAAGCAGGAGGGTACCTGCGATGGCTGATGCTGCAGCGATTGTCATCAGGCAGTGGTGTGGGGCAGGATGGCAGCGCAGCCTGGGAAGTGGAAAGCAGGGAGCGAGGGGCGATAGTGGAGGAGGAGCAAGGGGGGGAGAGGAGAGGAGGGTGATGGGGAGGGAGGGTGGTGGGGGAGGTAAGTTGTGGGGAGAGGGCGATGTGGGGGAGGGGCACCAACCCACAGACACTGACATGTCCTGACTTACCCTGGACAGATCCACCTGGTATTTCCTGCCCAATTCATCCAGGGACAGCTTGTGATCGTCCTGCCAGGGGAGAGGTGGGGGAAGGTCACAGGCAGAATAACAAGAGAGCGGAATGTCCTGGGAACAGAACCAGATCTGAAGGGCCCGTCCGGCAGAGCGCTGGCGCATTGGGGCCTGCTGCCTATCTGGGGTGGGTTTTCAACCAGTTCTGCACCCACCTTATAGTAGCTCCATTTAGGTTGTATTTTCCCTAGTTTGTTTATGAGGAGGTCATGCAAGACAGTATCAAAAGCCTTACTAAAGTCAAGATATACCACATCTACTGCTTAACCAGGAAAATGCCCCATTTCGTCACACCCCCATAACCACAAGGCATGTTACCCTGTCAAAGAAAGCTGTTAGGTTGGTTTGATACAATTTGTTTTTGACAAATCCACACTGACTGTTACTTAGCACCTTATTATCTTCTAGATGTTTGCAAATTGATTACTTAATTATTTGCTCCATTATCTTTCCGGGTACCGAATTAAACTGCGATTCCCCGATTCCCCGAGTTGTCCTTATTCCCCTCTTTATAGATTGGCCCTAGGTTTGCCCTTTTCCAGTCCTCTAGAATTTCTCCCGTCTTCCATGACTTTTCACAGATAATTGCTAATGGCTCCGATATCTCCTCAGTCAGCTCCTTGAGTATTCTAGGATGCATTTCATCAGGCCCTGGTGACTTGAAGACATCTAACTTGTCTAAGTAATTTTTAACTTGTTCTTTCCCTATTTTAGCCTCTGATGCTACCTCATTTTCACTGGCATTTGCTATGTTAGACGTTCAATCACTACTAGTCTTCTTGGTGAAAACTAAAACAAAAAAGTCATTGAACACTTCTGCCATTTCTACATTTCCAGTTATTGTTCCTCCTCCCTCATTGAGTATCAGGCCTACCCTGTCCTCGGTCTTCCTCTTGCTTCTTATTTATTCGTAGACTCTATCCACCCATCTACCTGCACCATCCATTTATCCAGCAGCCAGCCACTTGCACTATCTATCCATCCATCCCTCCATCCATCCTTCCACCAACTTCTTTCTGTCTTCTGTTGCCTTGGTGTCTGATGCTAGGTGCTGATCACAGGGGTGACCAGCAAGATCTAGCAAGGATGGGGGGAGGCAACCTCACAGTCCCATAAGCATGGAGGGGGGTGACCTGCCTTGGGCGGGGGGAAACAGGTCAAGGGCCCTCCCGCACCAGGCATTGGCAGTCCGGCCCCCCAGCAGTGCCCATGGGATGGATCAGATCCTTACCAGGTTCACCTCCTTCTTCAGCTCGTCCAACTCTTTCTCCTTCTGTTTCTTCTTGCCACCGCCATTCTCGGAGGTGGTTGCCGCTGGCGAATACTCCCGCCCAACCTGCCAGGGGAGAAGAAAGAGGGGTAGTGTTACCTCAGTGGGCAGGGGACTCCAGAAGCCACACAGACCCACAGGGAGGAGAGAGACGCAGGGAGGAGGAGCACCCCAACTCATGGCAGCCATGCAGCACGAAGGGCACGACTAGGCATGGGAGCCCAGGACTGGCTGGGCTGTGGCCACCCCCTGGCAGATCCAGAACCGGGTCAGAGCGTCCCCCTGGCAGAAGGTGCTGGGTGGCAAGTGGGAATGAACTCAGTGCAGATAGAGTCTCCCCCCACCACCACGCCAGGTCCTCAGCCAGGACTTCAGAGCAGCCAATGCAGAACAGAAGCCAGCTCTGGCCACCTGGCAGCTCAGGACAGCCCAAGTGTCAGGTCCCTGGGCCTCAGACAAAACCTAGGCAGGTCTCCAGGGAATGGCATCTCCTGCAGCAGGGCCGAGACATTCCTGGTGTCTCTCCCGCAACACTTGCTGTGTCAGGTCAGGCCTGGGGGAGACGAGACGCAGAAGTGGGAGAGGGGGAGTTGTGTTCCCCCCATCCCCCGCCCTGCCTGGATGCAAGAGATCAGAAAAGTGGGACCACAGCCAGGAAAGGCGAATGGATGTTTCCTCGGGCTGCCCCATCTGTGGGTCTCTCTGCACCAATTGCCTCTCATCTTACACTTAGATTGGAAGCTGTTTGGGGCAGGGACTGTCTCTTTGTTCTGTGTTCGTATCATGCCACGGGGTCCCAGTGCATGGGTGGGGTGCTGAGGTGCTACCGTAATACACCTAATAAATGATGCACAGTGCCTAGCACCATAGCGTCCTGGTCGTGGCCGGGGCTCTGACACACTACCATAATACACCTAATAAATGATGCACAATGCCTAGCACTGGGGTCCTGGTTGTGGCTGGGGCTCTGACATGCTACCATAATACACCTAATAAATGATGTACAGCGCCTAGCACCATGGGGTCCTGGTCGTGGCCGGGGACAGGGAGACATGCTCTGGAAATGCTCCTCTGAGCTCTGCCACTGACTTGTGAGTCACTTTCATGCTCCATGCCTCAGTTTCCCCCTCTGCAAAGTGGGGATGATCCTGATTCCCCTCCCGGGTGTCAGGCTCAGCTCGCACATGAGTGTGAAGTGCTTTGAGATCCTCCAAAGGCTGGGCAAAGGCTCATGGCCCTGTGGATGATGGCATTCCCAGTGCCCCTGCCCTCACAGTCTGCAGGTGGCGCTCTGACGATGGCGGACTGCTTCTGCTCCACGCAGGAGCCCCAGGGCCAGAATGCCAGGAGAGAGGCTATTCCTATCCCAGCATTCCCACGCGGAGTGGTCACAGGCAGTGGTGGGAATCACATCAGGAATCCTGCTCTTGGGAGCTTCCTGCCCTGGTTTGTGAGCCCAGCGGCCTGGAGAGCTCGGGGAGACAGTTGGTGTTTGGGAACTGAACTCAAGCCCCAAATCTTCCAATGCTCACTCTGCGCTAAGCAAACAGCACATGGGGCGGGGGCGGGGGAGGGAGCTGGGACCTCTAGCTGTCCTGCCAATGCTGCCCTGGCATAGACAGCACTGTGCCCTGCTATGCCAGTGACTTCACCCTCCCCAGGGACACTCTGCCAAAGCAGAGACACTGAATTCCCCTGGTTCCTGCTGCTTTGGGCTGGTGGCTCCTCTTGAGGGGGCTCTGGGATTCATTACTGCGGGCCCTCGGGAGGGGGTTGCTTGAGAGGAGACTGGCACATCCTGGGATGATTCCCCTGGCTCTCCCTGTGCTGGTGGGCATCCGGGAGCCCAGCGGGGCATAAGCCCCCATGGGTGACGTGGGGGTCGAAGACGGGGACTCAAGCGCTCAGCTTGTGGGAGCGGGGCCAGGCAGCCGGGAAAGCAGCGTTTATTCAAAGGCAGAAAATAAAGAGGACCTCAGCTCTCTGCTGTCATGGAAAAGTCCCCCCAGTGCCAAGAACAACCGCTATGAGCAAAGGGTCACGTTACGGTGGGGGGGGGGGGAGTAGGGATGGTGGGAAGGGAGGGAGGCATTGAAACTGTTAGGAACCCTGAAAGCAGCCACAATTTGGGGAAAGTCCCTGGGACAAGGCCAGCCTGCCAACTGCAACTCCCCAGGTATCATTATGGTGCATTTCCAGAGCATGTCTCCCTGCCCCCGGCCACGTGTGCGGGGGGGCATTCTGCACGGCCCCAGCTATGATTTGGGGGGGCCGTCTTCACAGGCCCCGCTGGTTTCTGCCCCCGGCTCTGGGCCTCTCCCGTTCCCCTGTATCGATCGAAGCGGAACCCCTTCCCCCGGGGCTGGGGGCGCTGGCTCCAGTTCCAGCATGCCGGGCTCCCTCTCCTCCGCCTCCACTCCTGGGAACAGCCTGTAACAGAGTGAGAGTGAGGGGGACAGGTGCAGGCCCAGGGGGATCTACGGCAGTGCAATGAGAGCCAACCATTTCAAAGGCAGCCCCAGCCCAGCCCCCCAGCCCCAAAGCTAGGATCCACACGGGCATCTCCCGCCGTGAGCCTGGGTCTGGGTGAGCAGGATCCTTAAGAAGACGGGGTAGGAGGCTGGAGTGCACCCTCTTAAAGGAGTCTTGGATTTGCCACTCCAGATCACACCCCCTGGCCCATCTAACCCAGCAGCTCCCAGCTCTGGATCAGATCCCCTGGTCCCTTTGTCCAGTAGCCCACCTTCCTCCACATCTGAACAGGCCATTGGTTCATACGTGCAGTACCCTGACCTCTGCAGCTGCCGAAATACGACTTTCCTCCGCAACACCCTCCTCCCCCTGCCCCCAGCCACATAGGCAATGGGGGATCCTTCCTGACCCCTGCAGCTCCCTGCCCTGCAACATGAGAGTCAATCACCCTGACCATGGCCCCCTTTGCATTTTACAAACATATCTCCACCCCTTTTTGGCTCTGCCCATGCTGGTAGCCCAGTTACGGCACTGTTTGGTGCTGCCGGTCCAGGCAGGATCGCACGGTCTTGGGACACAGCTGGCCCCTAGGGCGACTTGGTCAGTTTCGCAGCACAGACAGGGCTATGTTTGACTGGATCCTATTGGACTTGGTGTGTTAGATCCAATTAGGGAATGATTCCCTGGGGTTTATGATCAGGGCAGCAAGGATGCCAGAGGGCCCTGGTCTGCAAGGGAAGTCATGTCTGTCTCCAGAGACTGGAGGAGAGTCTGAGCCAAAAGCCCCCGCAGGAAGAAAGAGAGCGCGGAAGAAAGTGTCTCTCAGGCCATGAATGGGGAAGGGAGAATAGAGCCTCCTTTCTGCTCCATATAAAGGGCTGAATAGTCCTGGCACTTCCCGGGGTTCATGAGTCCAGCCTCCTGCCTGTGGTTTCCATGGCTCTTTGGGATCCTTCGCCGTGCGGCGAGGAGATAGCTAAGGAGCTCTCAGTTCTGTTTGACAACCTCTTGCTCCCAGCAAAGATCCCAAAGCACCTTCCAGGATCTGCTGCTCCAGCTGCCGAAATGCAGCCCCTTCTGGGGTGGGATGCAGCAGCCAAGCGGAACAGAGCCCCATGCCCAGCTGTGTGTGGGCAAGGCCCCAGGGTTAACACGCTGCCTCTTGCCATAAGTACTTGGATCTTTAATGACAGCGGTGAGGCACTTACAGCCAGCCACCCCTGCCATCGCCAGCACCACCCCCTAAGCAGCCAGCACGGACCTTGCCCTGCTTTGGGGCTCTGGACTGGGGGCAGCAAAGCCCCCTCAAAGCTGGGCTAGCACCGGTGGGACTCCCTATCTTTCAGTCATAGAGGCTAGATTACCATGACATGGTATATCTCTGGGAATATCCGCGCCCCCCTCCTCGTCCCAGCTCTCTGCCCCCCACCCTCACAACCTCCAAGTGCCAAACGATGCCCTATAGAGGGACCATCGAGCAGCAGGAGGTGACCTGGCAGAACGAGCCCCTGCCTGTAGTCAGTGGCACAGGTGAGTTAGATGCTCTGGGCCCTATCCTGAGCCCTTTGTGTCCCCCACACCCCCCAGTCGCTCACCGGGTGCACTTGCTACAGGATCAGGGCCATTACAGGAGTGTCACTCCTTTGGCCAGCCATGCTCATGGGGCTGCAGTTCTGATCCCTAACACTAGAGGGGGACCCAGAGCTCCAGGCTGGGATTTACATGGGGCCAATGGCCTGGACTCCCCACACTGCCCCAGCTGTGCCTTGCCTCTTCCAGGTGACTGGGTGGGGCAGAGACCTATACAGGGAGTCGCTGGGGCCAGATGAGGAGTGGTAAAGCCCCAGCTTGGGGAGGTTGCACACACCTGCACCATGCCCATGGTACAGAGCAGGACTGTACCAGGACTCCTGGGTTCTGTTCCCACTTCTGTGACAGACTTGTAGTGAGAACTTCAGCAAGTCCCTGCACGACTCTGTGGCTTGATTTCCCCAGCTGGAGGCTGGGATAATACCACCAACCACACGGGGTGCTGTTGGGTTTAATTAACGTTGGCCCAGAATGGCAAGACTCTCAAAGGGAGGGGGCTCGAGAAGCAGTGGAGTTCGGATCCGAATCCCCACGGGAGCCCTGCTGCTCCATCCCCGTCCACTCTGCCTTTCCACAGGTCTCTCCTAGGCCAATGATTCCCAGGGAGAGGGGTCAAGATGTGACCCTGTGGCTCATCTACCCCATCCTCCCTCCTGCATCTCTTTCTAGCTGGCATCTCTTGGCAGGCAAGTGCCATGCCCGGCTGGCTGCACAGAGAGTTGTCAGTGAGGTACCAGACTCTGAGCTTTAGCGGCCACATCTGCCCAGCAAACACTGTCTAAATTCCCCAAATCCTGTCCCAGCGGGCACTGGGCTCAGCATGATCCGGGCGAATGGGGGGGGGGGGGTGTCACACTTCTTTGGTCCCTTGACAGCCCCTGTCATGAGTCTGTGGCGGAGCCTCCCTGAGGACACTGCAATATGCTCATGTAAATATTTTGTTTGCTGTGGCCCGCTGTCATTTTCAACAGTGCAATGAACTGGCTAGTGCATCTGTGCATGACTGCCTTCTACTGGCTGGGATCCCAACTAATTAGCTGTGTGTCATAGGCCTCATACTGCTCCTAGGTAATGGGGATTCTCCTTTCACTCAGGGGTTGTTTTGGCTCAGAGGTCTGGTCCTGCTGTGGATGTGACGTTTTCAGGGGTGCCACGGAACACAGAAATGTAACAATTGCGGCAGTTCTCATAGAGGAATAACAGTGAAAAACTGCACCCTGCTTCATTTATATTTCCTGACCCCTAAAGTGTCACCAGAGCAACAGCTGTGAAATCTCTTCTTGCAAGATACTGTATCAATGCAAAATGTTGTTATTGGGTATTCATGTGGCTTTTCAGAAAATGGGTGGTTTTTGCCATGGAAAATTTTGATGAAAACAGGCCAAAAATTCCTTCTCATCTAAATTTTCCGTGGAAAAATTACATTTTTGCACCAGAAATTCAAATAACGAAAAATGAGCTCAGAAAAGGGGAATTAGTGGCCAAAATATTTCGGTTTTCAGGTGTTCCGTTTTTCCAACAAAAAAGGGCCCAGAAAATGCACGGAAAGCCGACCCTTTGCACAAGAAGTTTTATGGAGTCGAAAACCTGATTTCCCGATGAAAATAAATGTCCACAGAACATTTTCAGCCACCCCTAATTATTAGAGCAAGAGCTCATCACGTGGCAGACCTCTTCGAAAGGCTCCGGATAATAAAAGAACGAGAAATGCTGTCGCAGGCTCGGATCCTGTGCTGAGCTTCATGTGGGAGTTCTATGCACCCACACGCAGATCAGGTTCTATCCCCTAGGCAGCACTCTTAGCCCTGTATGTTTCCTATGCATGTCTCCACGCTATCCCCCATTCAAGCCCCCATTCTGAGTGCTTCCTGTGGGCGCAGGACATTGTTCTCCCCACTGAAGCTGTTTAAAGAGGAGAGTTATTTTTCAGGCAATGTGGTTTTCATTCTCCCTTCTGTATAAGATTATTGCTTGGCTGTAAAAATACTTTAAAAAGAATCCTTCTGTGAACAGCTCTCTGCCCCTCTGTGGTGCCTCCCACTTGGGAACGTCAAAGGTGAATGAAAATTGGAACAAACCTGTGATCATCTGGGAACATCCCAGCTATGGGGCTTCGGAAGTACAGCAGGGATGGAACCCACACCTTCTGAGGCACAGCCCCCCTGCCATCTGAGCCTGAGGAGAATCTCTACAAGCACTATAGGGTCTAGGATACACATCTGATCATCCAGAGGGAGACATACGCATTAGCCAGTTGGTGACACTGAAGTGGCTTGCCCAAGGTCACAGCACAAGTCAGGTACAGGATTGGGAGCAGAACCCAGGGGCCCTTACAGCGCCGCTATACCCACTAGACTCCACTCTCTTCTAGAGCTGGAGACAGAACCCAGGAATCCTGACAACCAGATCCCTGCTCTCAACCCTAGACCCCATTCACCTCCCAGTACTGGAACTAGAACCGGGGAGTCCTGACGGGCAGTTCCCTAGTCTGCCTTCCTAAACTGTCACTTCATCATCCTTCTTCTACACACTGTTTGCTGTATAGCCTGGTCCCCATGGTTTTCAGTTTCCCGTGAGTCGTGTGTTAGGAGCAGTGTATAAATCTCGTTAATGAATTCATGCTCCATCTCTAGCTCCACGAAGGTTCCCAGGCTCTGGCATTTCCTACAGATCTGGCCATTCTACATACATACATAAATCAACCCACTCTGCATTTCAGCTTCTGGGGAACTAATTAGCAAAGCAGAGCCAGGCGCTCCACGTCGCAGGTCGGAGGAATTCTGTTTCAAGGGATTTGGGGCACATGCCCTCTCCCCAAACTACCCCACAGTGCTGCAAAGCCCACCCCCGATAATGCAAGGGGGCGTTGGTAGCTGGGCTGGATTGCTCCTTCCGAAATGTCCCTCATGTCTCGACAGCGTTCAGGAGGCGGGGGCAGTGGAGTGGAGCCAGCTTGCAGCAGTCGGGGTATTTTTTAATGCTAGCTGCAAAAAGTTCCCGAAGAGCTGAAAACACCAGGGGGGAGCCCCACTTTATTCAAACAAACTTCCTGGCTAAGCCAGCTCTCTGATCCCGGCGGTGGCATGCAGAGGACAGCTGAGCTGATTTTGCTTTTGGAATGCAGCCTATGTCTCCAAATAATCCCCCGGGGCCAATGCCCCGGCCAACTCCTTCACCCCCACCTGGAGTCTGACCCAGCCCTGGCGAGGGGGCTGTTTACCCAGCGGTCACATTGTTTGGTAAGCGGTACCCTCCGTCGCATTGTTCGCCTGGCTGCAAAAATGTTTCCCTGCAGCGAAGGGGAGGGGGTGCATTGGAAATGGCAATTATGGAATGAGAGACCAGGCCCGGAGCAGCGGGGGGCCCTGCCCAGTAATGAAAGAGGTGCCAGAGCTCAAGTAATTTTTTTTTACTTTCATAACTGATGCAGCAAGCCCAGAGGTGCCAGGGCTATGAACTGCCAGGCCCAGAGGTGCCAGGGCTATGAACTGCCAGGCCCAGAGGTGCCGGGGTTATGAACTGCCAGGCCCAGAGGTGCCGGGGTTATGAACTGCCAGGCCCAGAGGTGCCGGGGCTATGAACTGCCAGGCCCAGAGGTGCCGGGGCTATGAACTGCCAGGCCCAGAGGTGCCGGGGCTCTGAACTGCCAAGCCCAGAGGTGCCGGGGCTCTGAACTGCCAGGCCCAGAGGTGCCGGGGCTCTGAACTGCCAGGCCCAGAGGTGCCGGGGCTATGAACTGCCAGGTCCAGAGGTGCCGGGGCTCTGCACTGCCAGGCCCAGAGGTGCCGGGGCTCTGCACTGCCAGGCCCAGAGGTGCCGGGGTTATGAACTGCCAGGTCCAGAGGTGCCGGGGCTCTGAACTGCCAGGCCCAGAGGTGCCAGGGTTATGAACTGCAAAGCCCAGAGGTGCCGGGGCTCTGAACTGCCAGGCCCAGAGATGCTGGGGTTATGAACTGCAAAGCCCAGAAGTGCCAGGGCTCCGAACTGCCAGGCCCAGTGGTGCCAGGGTTATGAACTGCCAGGTCCAGAGGTGCCAGGGTTATGAACTGATAAGCCCAGAGGGGCCGGGGCTTTGAACTGCCAAGCCCAGAGGTGCCGGGATTATGAACTGCCAGGCCCAGAGATGCCAGGGCTCTGGACTGCCAAGCCCAGAGGTGCCGGAGCTCTGAACTGCCAACCCTAGAGGTGCCGGCACTCAGCCCTGGCACATATTAAGCACTGGCCCTGCCTGCCTTCCAAGCTGCACAAACAAGCCCCAGAAAGTTACATGCCCGTGTTCCCCCCTCGTTTGTTGCTGCTTCACTCCTGTCTCAAACTTTGAAGCTCTCCAGTCCCTCGTTCCCCAGTCGCGTAGCTGAGGGCAGACTCGGGTAGCCAGAGTTTACCCACGTCTCCTTCGGGGAATTTGGCGTTTAGTTTAGGTTTCTTTACCCGCTTCTTTTTCTACCACAGCATCACTGTCGGCTTCAGTCCCATTCAAGCCATTCCAAGCACAATCCCCTTAAAACGCACTCAAGGCGTCCTACTCACCCCTTTCCCCATCTTCGCCGGGGGCTGGATGGAAGGAACGCAGGAGGAGGAAAGGAGAAATCAGTCGAGAGAGAAGACTTCCCAGCTTTCTTTAAATAGCTCCCTCCTTCGCCCCTCTCCTTCTCTGGACAGGGTCACTTGTTGAAACAGGATCTTGGGTCAAGAAAAACTCCACCCTCCTCCCACCCCTTTCTCTCTCCCCCCACCCCGAAGCCTTGTGTCTCTGCTCCGCTAGCTGGGGAGAATCCAGGGCCAGCAATGTGCTGTGCAATGTCATGGTATACACAGCCCGCCCCCCGCCCCCTGCGTCTGTCGGTCGGCTGTAAGGCAGAGCTCTGTTTGGGAAGTCAAAGGGCTGCATCAAGTCCCCCTTGGCTCCAGCTGACTGTGATAAATGAAGCTCTCCAGAGGGACCCAGCCTCCACACTCGGGGGCTTAGTCGGGGCTTTTCATGCACTTCCTGAGCGGAACAGACGTGGGTTTGTTTGCGGAGTTTGGGTAATAGGTCCCTCTATGTGAGTTGTGGGGGCGCACAGAACGCACGAAATGGACAATGCACTACGTCCAGGTCTATCCTTCCACCAGCATCTATCTGTCCATCTACCTCCCACCCCCCCATCCCCATCTCTTCCTCTTTCCCCTGGGCACCCCTCTCTAGCCAGCCCCCAGTGCTGTGTTTTGCTGGGATGGTTATAGGTAAATACACAGGCAGAGCTCATGTCACCTCTCCGGCTCTGGTGCAGCTATCGCTGGCCCAGAGCGGCCCCTGAGGCTGGGAACGGCTCAGGGACTTGGCCTAGGCTCTGGGAACAGCTCGGGGACTCTATGCTGTGGTGTGACTGGCTGTGGGGAGCTGCTCAGCTGCTGTCTGGGCTGTCCCCACTGTGTGGACACCAAATCAAAGACCCTGTTCCGCCAACGTCTGAGCCAGGCCGGTCTGCCGGGTGTGGCACAGCGGGGAGAATAAGGCTCCTAGGTTCTACTCATGGCTCTTAGCCCCCTGCATGCTCTGTGCCTCAGTTTCCCCCATTGCCATGACAGGGAGAGTCAGGGGTTTAGTCCATGCCTGTGTAGGAAGAGCCCTGTGCTGGCAGCTGCTAGTGAAGGTCTGAGGGCTGTTTCTCTGCAGGAGGGTCTTATCACAGGTGGACCAGCCACTCTGGAGCCACAGGCTGGCTCAGGATACAGAGAGCCCTTGCTGCTCAGGGGAGACCAACCACAAACCATCAGCAACCAAGTGGTGCGGGGTTGCAGTGTCTGCAGGGTGCAGAGTGTTGAGGACTGTCCTGGAATTGCAAGCTCTCCCTTTAAGAGTGTGGCGGGGGAGGGTGGAGGGGTTCCTGGTCCTGCTTGCAGGCTAGGGGCCTTTGTAGGGAAGCCTGCAAATGGTGTTGGACAGTCAGGCTGGCCCGAACCAGCCTAGAGCATGGTGGGGTGAGTGGTGCCTCTCTGCCTTAGGAAGCAGCCTGCTTGGTCTCTCACACATTCCTAGATGTCAAGGCCAGAAGGGACCATCATGATCATTTAGTCCAATGTACTCAGACCTCAGTGGTTCAGGAGCCAAATTAGTGATCACTATTACCCAGCAGAGCCACAGGAGTGTGAATTCATTGTTTCATTTACTGTAGTACTATTCATATTTAAACAGTGTGATGGGGAAATATTTAGTTTATATATTATTATATTATATATATAAATTATTATATATATATTATTCTCACAGCAAACAAGTTGATAACTTAGTTTCTTAATTGGTTAATAACTAGGGCCCTACCGTATTCACAGTCCATTTTGATAAATTTCATGGTCATAGGTTTTTAAAAATCTTACATTTCACGGTTTCAGATATTTAAATCCGATACTTCATGGTGTTGTAACTGTGGGGATCCTGCCCCAAAACTGGATCATGGGCAGGGGTCACCAGGCTTTTGTAGGGGGGTCACGGTGTCTGCGCTGCTGCTGGTGACGGCACTGCATTCAGCGCTGGGTGGCTGGAGAGCAGCGGCGGCTGGCCGGGTGCCCAGGTCTGAAGGCAGCGCTCCCGCCAGCAGCAGCACAGAAGCAAGGGTGTCAATATCACCGCACCTCCCTTACTTCTGCGCTGCTGCCTTCAGAGCTTGGCGGCTGGTGAGTGGCGGCTGCTGGCCGGGAGCCCAGCTCTAAAGACAGTGCCATAGCCAGCAGCAGCGCAGAAGTGACAGTGGCATGGTGTGGTATTGCCACCCTTACTTCTGCCCTGCCACTGGGGGTGGGTCTGACCCAGCCACGGGGTGCCCCCAGCCCCAGCCCTGCCCCTCCCCAGTGCTTGGAGATGACAAGGGCCTTGGGCTGGCTGCGTGTGTTTGTGGTGACCATAGCGACCCCCTGACCACGGCACCCTGGGCAGTCGCCTGAGCTGGGTGCCTGGCCGGCAGCCACCCTTCTCTGGCCGCCCAGCTCTGAAAGCAGCACAGAAGTAAAGGTGGCAATACTGTGACCCCTCCACAACAGCCAGATTTCACAGGCGAGACCAGATTGCACGGTCCATGGCACATTTTTCATGGCCGTGACTTTGGTAGGGCCCTATTCATAGCATAGGAAAAGCATCCTGATTGGTTAAGAACTTAGATCGGTTAATAATTACATCACACTGTGTTAATATGACGGGCTGCAAAAAGCCGCAAGGAGACACGTTAACCGGACACTTGCAGCTCGCGAGCCGCAGTCTCAGCACCACTGAGCTAGTCTGACGTCCTGCACGTGACAGGCCACAGAACCCACCCGCCTGCTCCGCCACTAGGCCCAGAACCTCTGGCTGAGTTACTGGAATCCTTGATTGAAAGATTTCAAGTTACAGAGAATCCCCCATTTACTCCAGTTCAAACCAGCAGGTGACCATGCCCCACGCTGCAGAGGGGAGCGAGAAACCCCCAGGGTCTCAGCCAGTCTGACCTGGCCCCTGAGCGTGGGCTTCACGTTCCTGTGTGCTCCTGTTCAGGGTTACGAGAATGAAAGTGGGCTGACATTGCAACCTGCCCAGATGGCATTTTTAGCCGACTCTGGGTGTGTGCCACGAACATAACAAAGGGGTGATGGACTCAGGGGGCAGCCAGAGGGGAGGGAGCACAGTTCTCATCCCAGCTAGTAGACACTAGAGGGGTGAGGGGCAGATGTGTGGGAGAAAACCACACTTGGCAGCAGTCCGCCTGAGCGTCTCAAGGCTCTGCTTGGGGAGGGGGGTGGGGAATTCCAATGTGCTTAACCTGTATTTCAAATGGGGAAACTGAGGCACAGAGGGGGAAGTGACTACCAAGTGAGGTAGTGACAGAGCTGGCGATAGAACCCAGGAGTCCTGGCTCCTAGTCTAGCCCCTAGATCTATTCCTAGGGCTGGGAATAGAACCCAGGAGTCCTGACTCCCAAACTCATGCTCTAACCACTAGCCTTGCTGCCTTTCCAGCAAAGAAAGCTGGGTAGGGCTGCCATGCCTGGGGCAGCAGTCCTGTGTTAGTCTGCACACCATGTGAACATTATCATCAAAGCAGAAATGGGCTTGCTGGGTCTGTTGGTGCATGAACCCGGCCTGCCGTCCCCTGGCAGCGCAGCAGAAACTTAGCCGGGTCAGTACGCTAAGCAGGCACAGCCGGGAAGGCACCCTGGGGCAGGAAGGGGCAGTCAGCAGGGGCCGGATCTGCAGCCTTAGAAGAATCTCTTGTTAAATCAGCTCTTTCTTTATTGCCTTTGGGCTCTGCGTCCTTCCCAAAGCAACTCAGCCTGTGATGGCCACAGAGAGAGAGTCCCACGCAGAGCAACGGAAAACGCAGCCCCTGAGCCCTGAGAAAATGACGCCGATTTACTGGAATGGGTTTAGAAAGTGATGCCGTTAAATCGGTGCCAATCGCTCCTCGCCCGTTTCGGTTTAAGAGCGCCAGTCTGAGAGGGCAAGTCTACACCACAGCCCTGCATCCGCGCGGCTGCACCAGGCAGGGGAGTGCTTTGTCTTTGTCTGGGTCTGCGGTATGGCGTGTTTTGCGCCCCTGAGCAGCCTACGCTAGATTGACTTCAGCGGCAGTGTAGACCTGCCCTCTGGAATCAGGATAAGGCCCATGGGTGCCAGGAACCCTTCCCCTGAAACAGTAGCATGGATAGACGGGGAGGTGGGGCAGGAAGGCTCTGCGCTACAGCAGATTGAAACTGGTTTGGCTAAATCGGGACAGTTTTCTCGTGTAGACAAGGCTGGTGTCACTGAGCTTGAAGTACGGAAATCGGGGCTTTATCTCGAGCAGTGTGAAACACGGAGGTGTTGCTTCCAGAGGTGCCGTCCAGCTCCTCTCAGATGCCTTCGCAGTTCAGAAGGGAGCCGCCGAAAGCAAGCAAGCACATTTCCCCAGCTTTAATTCCAGCCTGGCTCCCCCGCTGTCCGGGGGGAGATTAGCCCCAGGAGCCATGGAACTCAGCCTTTGCTTCCCAAATCTGGTTTTAATTTGTTTGCTTTTTAAATCCCCTCCAAGAATGACCCCCGCCGAGCGCCAGGCTGGGATTTTCCATCCCTCATCCACACCGTTTCTCTAAGGAGCCAAGGGCCACGTGGTGGAGCTGACGAGTTCCCGGTGCCGCATTACAAGGGGCTGGGAAGGTGGTGATGCCCTTTAAGAAGCCATGGTTAGGTTTGGGGCTGTGGTTCCCCTGGCTTGGGGTAGGGCCCAGAGAACCTCAAAGGTGTTTGGGCTCCTAACTCCCATTGGATGGATCTCATCCTAGTGTGACAGGGTCAGGCCAGATGGCTACAGGAGAGTGATAGAAGGCAGATATAATAGCCCCAGGTTACGTAGGTCCCCTTTCCCTGGGTAAGGTAACAGGGAAGGTTCCAGAACAATCAGGAGGTTTCTGGAAACAATTAAGGCAGACAGGCTGATTAGAACACCTGCAGCCAATCAAGAAGCTGCTAGAATCAATTAAGGCTGGCTAATCAG
The DNA here is from genome assembly GCF_016161935.1 of Mauremys reevesii. NCBI lineage: Eukaryota > Metazoa > Chordata > Testudines > Geoemydidae > Mauremys > Mauremys reevesii. The sequence goes on along the minus strand of NC_052646.1, from coordinate 9,566,340 downwards.
GGTACCTGGGTTTAAAAAGGAGCTAACTTCAGTTTGTGGTGCATGTGAGGAGCTGGGAGCAAGAGGCACAAGGAGCGGTGTAGGTGTGCTGCTGCTGCTGCTGCTGCTGCTGCTGCTGGAGGAGGAGGAGGAGGAGGAGGAGGAGGACTGAGGAGTACAAGTGTTATCAGACACCAGGAGGAAGGTCCTGTGGTGAGGATAAAGAAGGTGTTTGGAGGAGGCCATGGGGAAGTAGCCCAGGGAGGTGTAGCTGTCACACAGCTGTTACAGGAGGCACTATAGACAGCTGCGATCCACAGGGCCCTGGGCTGGAACCCGGAGTAGAGGGTGGGCCCAGGTTCCCCCCAAACCTCCCAACTCCTGATCAGACACAGGAGGGGTTGATCCAGACTGTGGGGAAGATCACGGAGGTGAGCAAATCTGCCAATAAGCGCAGGACCCACCAAGGTAGAGGAGGAACTTTGTCACATTAGGTACCTGCAAAGTGCTGGCTCCATTTCAGGTGACCTCCTCCTCTTAGCCACACTGCACACGGAAAGCTCCAAGATCATAAAATATCAGAGCTGGAAGGGACCTCAGGAGGTCATCTCGTCCAACCCCCTGCCCAAAGCAGGACTAATCCCCAGACAGATTTTTACCCCAGTTCCCTAAATGGTCCCCTCAAGGATTGAATTTACACTCCTAGGTTTAGCAAGACGGACTCCTGGGTTCTATTCCTGGCTTTGCTGCTGTGTGACTTTGGGCAAGTCCCTTCTGCTGCCCGTGCCTCAATTTCTCCATCTCATAAACTGGCTGATTTCAGGGGAGACTGAATGTTGAGGAAGTGCCTTGAGATCTGCAAGTGGAAGGTGCCAAGGAGGGAAATCCATAGTGCCCGTGTCCCCTTGGGAGTCCGGGGCAACCAAGGGAGCCCCTGACTGACAACAGGTAACATACCACCCCAGCCAGAATGCCCTGCCCCAAGGGGTGCTGGCAAAGTCCCTGCCCCTGGCTCGCCTGTGTCTGGGGGAGTTAGCTGGCAGCAGGAGGGGGTGCTCTACCCAGGCAACGTTTTGTAACTGACTAGAGCATTGGGCACCAAGGTCCTTCCCATCCCCTCCTGCGTCTGGGCTTCTTTTCCTTTCGCTGGCAGTGGAATGTATGGGGGCCGTGGGAGCATGAGTAGAGAAGAAGCCCAGGCAGCAGAAGTGCCATCAACGGGAGCCCGGGCAGCTCGCACCAAGGCAGGGGAGTGTGGGCATGGAGAGTGCACGGGCATCGGGCTCCTTCCCTCGTTTGACCGCACGGACCCTAAGGTGCGGGTGGCTTGTGGTTGTAGCTCTGCTCAGTGTTTAAAACTCAAAAGATGTTCTGGGATCCACAGGGGATGCCCCAGCCTGGTGGTGGTGCGGGGAGGGTTCATGGGGGAATTAACCCTGCATGGGAGGGTCCTTTCTGATTGCCGCACTGGACCCTAACGGCAGATCTGGTGCTGTATCCCCGTAACCTGGGTGTTTCTTTCCTTTGTCTCCCTCCACTCTCCCTTTCACACCTTTGCTTGTTGTGACTCTCTTGCTCTCCCGTCTCTCACTTGTCTCCTCCCCCCTCCCTCATTCTTTCACTCCCCCGCCTCGTGCCCCTGCTCCCCAGCAGGTTCCTGCAGGCCCTGGCACGAATCCCTCTTCCATCCTGCCCCTCGCTGGGCTCAGGGCAGATTAGTGCTTAACAAGCACGCGGGATTAAGGCTCGCTGCATGCCAGGGGACGCTCCGCGGAGGGGGACGGGTCCTGGCGCCGAGGGCCTGCAGGGCCTCGTGCCCAGTGCCAACTGGATCCGATGCAAACAGAACCCCCCCAGATCCCTGCAGCGAACCCCCTAGGAAGAGGCTCATTTCTCCGTGCACCAAGGGGGTGAGCTGTCTCCACGCACTACCCGGGCTCCCCATTGGGGCTATTCCAGAAGAGGAGAAGTGGTTCAGGACAGAAGAGGAGCCTTTGGGCGCAGCCGCCTCTCCGCCCCCGCTTTGTCCCATGGCTTGGGAAACCTTTTCGACGAGGAAGAGAGCCCAGACTGAGGCCCCGCTCCTGCATGTCATGGGCATGACCCACCTGCGAGCACGTCTCCTGGCAGGATCGGGGCCTGGCTCGCCCATCTGCCAGGAGGGCCCAGCACCTCCTGGGGAAACAGACGCAGCTTCACCCAGGCACCGGCATGGGATCAGGAAGAGGAGGACCCGACCTCACTGCAGCCACGAGCCAGCCCTGTGAAGCAGATGGCTTCTATCTCTTTCCCTGGCCCCCCAGCACCTCCCCAACATCAGTGCATTTCTCCTTCCACACCCCAGAGCTGGGCTATGGTCCCCGCTGTTCAGGTGGGGAACTGAGGAGCAGAGAAGGCAAAAGACCAGCCCAAGGAGTCTGCAGCAGAGAAGGGATTTGAACTCAGATCTCCCCAGCGAGTGCACTGACCATTGGCCCGTCCTGACACATCCTCTGATTTACTGCATTAAGCTACTCAGAGCTCGTCGGCCTGGTCTGGTGAGAAGGGCCAGCCTGGCAGCCCGGCAGGGTGTCATCCTCTGTCGATCCACAATGCAAGCAGAGCAGATCAAGCTCAGGTTCAGCTGAGCATTGGCCTGGCTTCCTGTGGCTCATCTGAACTGCCCTTCTTGGAGGGCTGCTCCAGCCCTGACCCACCTCTGCCCTCATCCCATGGTGTCCCAACAGCCACGATGAAATTCAGAGGAGGGAATCAGGAAGGGGTTAAATACTTCCTGGAGGGGAGATCTTCTGGCCAGTAGCGTAGCTAGCGGGGTGCAGGGGAAGCAGCCGCTTCCTCTCAGCACATTTTCCAAAGTGGCGCCTGCCAGGCCGGTGCTGGGGGCATTACGGCCAGAGGAGCCATGGGGAGGGGTGGCAGGAGGAGCGAGAGGGCCGGCTCCTCGGCCGTCGTGCCCCACGCTCAGCACAGCCCCAACATCGCCGCAGACAGTATTAGCAGGCCCCGGCCATGCTGCGGGATCGCACACAGCACCCCAGCTGCGTGCGCTGCCCTTCCCACGGAGCCTCCAGCCCCCCGGGGCACATGGGGCGCGTCCTGCCGCCGGCGGGGAGCCGCTGGAGTGCAGCCGAGCGGGAGAGACACGGGGCTCCCCAGCAGCGCCGGGGAAGTTTATCAGTTTGGGGGACCCTGACCGGCTCCTCGCCCCTGTCTGCCAGCCACCCACCTGGGACAAGTCTCACCCCCGCAGCCCCTCTCCGCTGCGTGTCTCCGGCGGGCAGCCCACACCCCTGGGCCGCGCTGCCCACCCGGGCCCTGCCTGCTCCGTGCTGCCCCTGGACCCACCGCGCTGCCCCGCGGGCTGCAGGGCTGGAGCAGCCTCCATGCTGCACTGCAGCGCTCCCGGCCCCAGCCGGCCATGGCCCATGTGCCAAGGATGCTGCCCAGGGGCGTCTCCTCCGCAGGCCCGGCTTGGGATCCAATGGGGCAGTGAGGGGGCGGGGATTTGGGGAGGGATCCAATGGGGGAAGGAGGGGGCGGAGTTGGGGCAAGGGGGCGAGACCAGAGGAGGAGCCAAGGGGAGGCGCCTTTTTTATGTTTGTTCCCCCTACACTTAGAACTTGGCTGTGCCACTGCTTCTGGCTACAAACCAGCTGTTCCCTCCCCCTCCCCTGCAACTTGCTCTGAACAGGGCAGGTCATTTATGTTTGGGCTTAGGGACTCTTATGACAGGGCCTCTTTGGGTGGGGGGTGTGACGGGTCCCCTCCGGGGTGCAACATGGAACTGGGGTACAGCTGAGCCCACTGTCTTACCAGTCTGGGTTCCCTCTCACACGGTGACATTGTGACAAGCTGCAAAGCCCTCCAGGCTTGCATTCACACCACCATCCACAGGCAGGGGCTACCCCCAGCTGTGTCCATGAATGCTCTGCCAGCCACTGCATGAACCAACAATAGAGAGGCTCCAGCCAAAATACCCCCAGCTCCCCAGCCTAGGATCACAAAGCTGTACTGTCTTGCCCTGGTCAAAAGCTTGACAGGTATGAATTACCCAGTCCACCCCTCCCTCGATATGCAGAGGAATATGCACAAACGTTTGTTAACTGAGCTGAGATTTTTCCCCAAACACTTCACTCAAACCACAATGTTTTCGGTAAAAATATAAAACAGATTTATTAACGACAGAAAGATCGATTTTTAAGTGATTATAAGTGATAGCAAACAGATCAAGGAAGATTACTTGAGAAATAAACAAAACTCAATCTAAGCCTAATATACACAGGATTTGAACCAAACAGTGTTTCACCCTGTTAGATAGTATAAGCAGTTTGCAGATGTTTTATACACAGGCCGGAATCCTCTCTTCCAGCCTGGGACCACCATAGGTGCCGACTCCGTGGGTGCTCCGGGGCTGGAGCACCCATGGGGAAAAATTAGTGGGTGCTGTGCACCCACCAGCAGCCAAGCTCCCCACCCACTCTGCCCCACCTCCTCCTCCACCCCGTGTCCCCGCTCCTCCGCCTACCTCCCAGTGCTTCCCACCCAAATGTCGCCAAACAGCTGTTTGGCAGCGTTAGCGCACGGGGAGGAGCGGGGACGGGGGAGGGGGAGCGGGAACGTAGCATGCTCAGGGGGAAGAGGTGGGGCCGGAGCGGGGATTTGGAGAAGGAGTTGGAATAGGGGCAGGGAGGGGGAGGAGTTGGGGCAGGGACTTTGGGGAAGGGGTGGGAAGAGGTGGGGCAGGGCCTCTTCAAATAATAAACAGAGAGTTAAGTTCTTTTCTTTTTACCTGTTAAGGTTAACAAGCTCAGTAACCTGACCAACCTGAGAACCCAGAACCCAACAAAATACAGAATAATTTCAAATCTCTGTGGAGAAGTCTGTGTTCCTGTTGGCTTGGTGTCTCTCTCTTTTGGATCTTGGCCAGAACATGTCTCCAAGTTCTCCTCCAAGTTCCTCCCCTAGTTCACAACATCCATTAATAATAAGTTTTAATTAGTCTTATTTAATTTTATTAATTTTTTTGCTTGTGTGTGTGTTATAGAATTTCTTTTACTTTACTTCTATTTATACTTTTACTTACTGAGAAAAAAGAAAGGAGGAATTCTGAAAATGATAAAGACTTTGTATATTGTTGTGTATTGTTATTACTTATTACAGTTCTTACTTTTTTCTTTCTTTCTTTTTTAATCTTCTCTAATTCTGCTGATCAGGAATTGGGGGATCTTGGAGGGGAGGGGAGGGGGGAGGAGGGAGAGTAGAGGAAATTCCCTCTGGAATCTCCTAGAATGGAGGGGGAATGGTTTATTTCTCCTGGGTGTAAGAACTCCTCCATGGGTTTGGGGGATGGGGAAGGATTGGGATTTGGAAAGGACTTTGTCAGGATGTACATATTATACCACAACTTTAGAGGAGTCCATGCAGGTGGAAAGAGGTGGGGTGAAACCTATGACAGGCCTCATGGAAAGGGTGGAGTGGGGACGGGGACGGGGGCAGAGGGGGTGTCGAGCACCCAGAGGAAAGAGGGGAAGTCGGCGCCTATGGGGACCACCACTTTCCCCAGTTCAGGCTTTGTTTCGAAGGTGTTTCCAGGTGTTGAGTTGTAGAGGGAGTGAGGCCTCTTGGTGGTGTCACGTCCCCCCTTTATAGTTTCTTCCATAAGGCGGGAACCCTTTTGTTCCAAGCCAAGTTCCCAGCCCAGTTTGTGGAAAAATACAGGTACCAAAATGGAGTTCGTGTGGTCTAGTCACATGCCCCTGCATGCTTGATGAGCCATGGCAGCCATTATCCACTGGCTGTCTGACGGGTCCCCAGGTATGGACAAGCCTTTTCCATGGCCATTGTCTTTGTTGATGGGCCATTAGCACTGTCTAGCTTCTTTGCTGCACCTGAAAGGCTGGCTGCGGGTGCTTCTAACTTCACCACATCTTAGCAAAACGTTATAACTCCACACACAACCACAGCACGTACAATCCAAGAGGATGTTAATGTTCCCCAGATCAAGACTTTTCGAATGCTGCCTCCCAAGGCAGACTTTGTACAGAACGTATCCTAATTACATGATAGTGGTGAATATGGGGGTGCCAGGGTGCCACAGGCGGGGCTGAGCCATGAGGAGCCAATGGCTCTTTTCCAGCGGTTTCTGTGAGTTTTCCAGCTGGTCTCTGCCACTGGGGGCCAGATCCATGCAGGGGACATTGGCTTGGCATTGCAGCACTCTAGCGGGGTGACCACCAGCCTGGAAGGGGTTGGAAAAGCCCTGCAGAGGGCTGGGGCTGGGCAAGGTAAAACCCTGGCTGATTGGGGGAAGTGGCTGCAGCTTGGGCCACGCCTCAAACTGAGTAACAAGGCCTTATGAGAAGGCCAGGGAAGCCAGACGCAGAAGTCTCTCTCTAGCTGTAGAGTGAGATGGGCCTGGCTGCAGGGAGCTGGAGAGTGGAGCAGAGCTGGGGACAGGCTGAGGCGCTGGTGAGCGCTAGCCTGGAAAGCCCCAGGCTGCGGCCTAGCAGAAAGCCAAGGGGTACTGGGAGTTGCAGGGGGCAGCCAAGGGGTAGGCCAAGGCAGCAGGTCCAAGCCCTCTTTGCCAGTGCTGAGTGGCTGATACTGCAGTCTGCCCCAGGGCGTGGGGCTAGACGATGGCTGACAGTAGCCTGATACTGAGGCGAGGTGGGGATAGTGGGTGGGGGTTCATTGGGGAGGGAAGATCCTGAGAGAAAGGGGTTACTGCCAGGGGGCAGCACCCTAGCTAACAGGGCACCGGAGTCCTGGGAGGGACAACACGGGGCCAGAGGACAGGTGGATCACCAGCCTGCAGAGGGCACTACGGAGCTGAATCGAGCTAATTCCCAGAAGTCACCAGCAGGAGGCACCGCAGGGGTGAGTCCACACCTCTACAAGCACTTGACTAGGTACCCTGCAGCCCAGCGGAGCCCTCTGCCCGGGGTTCGGGGCCCAGGCTCCCAGTGCAATGCAAGGGGAGGGGTCAGGCACTTATGAATGGGATCTGCCAAGCTGGCCTGTGGAGCGGGGAGCTGCCCAAACTAGCCAATAGGAAATGTTGGGGGGGGGTGTGCTAAGTCCCACCACTCAAAGAGATTTAGGCACCTCCCTCCACTTGGGATGTACAGCCGTGAGTCCTCTCCTGGCATTGGCTGTCTGATCTGGGTCAGCCCTTTCTCACTGGTGGGGAGGCGCATGGGGACAGAGCCGGGCGAAAGCCACAAAATGCTGCTTAGGGATCTGGATTTCTACCCCCTGATCACTGCGCAGCGGAGTCTAGGTTGTACCCGTTTGTAATAAATACGCCTCTCGCGTCCCCTGTGGCTATTAATCCATCTCCACTAACCCAGTCCTCAGGTCTGTGGCTGTGTGTGACATAGTTACCAAGTCACTGCCCCCCGGCAGGGAAGGGAGCCTTGTCCGATGATTAGCACCTGGGCATCAGGACTCCTGGGTTTCCTTTCTATCTCTGCCACTGATTCACTGACCTTGGGTAGGTCACTTCCCTTTTCTGTGCTCTCGGTTTAACGGGAACAATAATCTTTACAGCGGGCCTGGGAGGATTGCTGTTTGTCAAGTGCCCAAGATCCTTGCATTGGCACTCTGCCCCTACAATCGCCCTGCAGTTTGGAATGGAGATGTTACACTTTCAAGTACCCTTCCTGTTGGACAGAGCCATTCACCCAGAATGACGGTCACTTTCCACCCCAGAGGTGGCTGCATTTCCAGGGGAAGTGAAACAATCCCTGCATTCCGGGGACATTCCCGAGACTCTGCGGCAGCTGGAATAGGGTCATTAATTTAAACAGCAAATGGATATTGGCAAATACCATATTAGGGCTTGAAATGTCAGCTCTATAGGGCCCTATTACACCATGCTGTCTGTGTCAAAGGGCTTGACAGTGAGTTTCACGGTAATTTATGCGCACTTTAAGGGCGCTTTACATTGCTGGAGCAAAGGGCTCTTAGTATGAATGAGATTAAATATCTATCACCCTACACTCATCTATCTATCTAGCTGTCTATCCACATACACCCCATCTAATCTATCTATCCCCATACACCCCATCTATCTGCCTGCCTATCTACACACATATGCAAATAATATTGTTAGACCAGGGGTCAGCAACCTTTCATAAGCGGTGTGCCGAGGCTTCATTTATTCACTCTAATTTAAGGTTTCGCGTGCCGGTAATACCTTCTAAAAACATTAAAATGTCTCTTTCTACAAGTCTATAATATATAACTAAACTATTGTTGTATGTAAAGTAAATAAGGTTTTTTAAATGTTTAAGAAGCTTCATTTAAAATTAAATTAAAATGCAGAGCCCCCCGGACCGGTGGCCAGGACCCGGGCAGTGTGAGTGCTACTGAAAATGGCACACATTGCCATAGGTTGCCTACCCCTGTGTTAGACTATAAACAGAGAGGAAGATTGGTGAATTTGTGTGTGGATTTATTTAAACCCATTGAACCACAGTTTGCAGCACACACACACACCCCACACCCGGTTGATCACTTTTGACCTCTTCTCTTGCAGCCTGTTGAGGAGCTGAGCTCTGGCCCCTGTTTGCTGAGACCTCTTGGAAATATGGCCCATTATGGCAGATACGCAGCACCCAGCAGGCCAAGCTCTTTCAAAAACAATCCAGGGGCTCTGAGAGTTTTGAAAATCCTGGCTTTGAAGGGGTTATAGCTTTTACAGATGGGGAAACTGAGGCACGGCAAGGGGAGGTGTCTTGCCGCAGTTTCCAGAGAGAGTCAATAGGAGCAGCAGGGTTGGCCCCTCACAGGGGCGGCTCTAGAAATCCGGCTGCCCCAAGCAGAGCGGAGCGCTGCGCCGCCCTTCCCCGGTCCCGCGGCGGGTCCCGTCTTCCCGCGGCTGCGGTTGAGCTCCCGTCGGCATGCCTGCGGGAGCTCAACCGGAGCCACGGGAAGACGGGACCCGCCGCAGTCATGCCTGCGGCAGGTCCGCTCGTCCCGGGCTCCGGTGGACCTGCCGCAGGCATGCCGGCGGGAGCTCCACCGGAGCCAAATGCCGCCCCCCCGGGAAACGGCCGCCCCAAGCGCCTGCTTGGTGCGCTGGTGTCTAGAGCCGCCCCTGGCCCCTCACCTCTGGAGCACACCGCCTCCCAACTTAGCATGCGATCTCTGGACCCCTTGAAAGTCATACCTATTTGCCTGTATCATATGTATTAGTGTAATCCTAACCAGCACTGAATTATCTGTACTATGCGAGGGACAGAACTTCTGCCCACCATGGAACCAGACACCATACCAGCATGTGGAGAGCTAGGAGAATTATTTCGCTGACTCTGCCTCAAAGAATTCTATCACAACACCCGACACCCCCCACCATGACCACATTCCCCCCACCAACAGACGGTCATAAGAAAACAGAATCATCTGGCTGGACTCCCCACAGGGGACCCATTTGAACATTCTTACATTGATTACTTGAGGAAGAAAATTAACAAACAGCCCATCCACCACAATCTCTCCACCGCTGAGAGGACAGTCCCTGAAATCCAACCACCAGAGAGTGACTGTAGTGAGTCGGTGTGGCTCCCCTTCTGCCCAGCAGAGGGAGCTCCCTCCCAGACACCAAAGTGGGCGGAGCCACCACCACCAGTCCCCGCCCCCTGGAAGTCAAGGGGCGGGACAGGAAGTAGAAAAGCCAGCTGCCAAAGCTCAGTCAGAGCCCAGCCACCGCCGGGAGCAGACGTGCCGGCGGGAGCTCCTGACTGGGAACCCTCCAGGGCCCGAGGCAGCTGTCCTGACTGGCCGGAGCTTCCTCGCGCCCGGTACAACGAGGAGCCACCGGAGCTTCCCCGTGACCGGTACCCGAAGGAGCCGCTGGAACTCCCCCGCACCCACTACGAAGAGGAGCCGCCAGAGCTTCCCCGTCCCTGCTGTTACCCGGAGGAGCCGCCTGAGCACGCCTGGCCAGACTTCCCGGAGGAGCTGCTGGACCTGCCACCAAGCCCTGGGCTGGAGGAGCCTATGCAGGTTGACTGGCCTGGAGCGGGTGCCCCGGACGAGGTAAGCCCTGAGGGGGAAAGTGGAAGTAGGCCGGGGGTAGCTGACCCCAGTCAGGCTGCAGACGCAGAGGTCCTGATGTCAGTGTGTTGCGGTCAGGACCCCACTGACCAGTGGCAGTGATAGCCGCTGTTAGGGCCCCGGGCTGGGACACAGTGGAGTGGGCGGGCCTGTGTCCCCCCTGCCACCCCACTCACGGGTGGCAGTTTTCCCCCTCACCCAGGTGTAAGGACCTGGGCCTATACGCCTACTGTTAGTTCACTGCTCAGCCCCTGCTCCAAAGGGCCTGAGCTCATTGCACCGTTTACTGCTCAGCCCGTGCTCCAAAGGGCCTGAGCCTATTGTACTGTTTACTGCTCAGCCCCTGCCACCAAGGGCCTGAGCCCATTGTACTGCTTGCTGCTCAGCCCCTGCTCCAAAGGGCCTGAGCCTATTGTACTGTTTATTGCTCAGACCCTGCCACCAAGGGCCTGAGCCTATTGTACTGCCTGCTGCTCAGCCCCTGCACCCAAGGGCCTGAGCCTATTGTACTGTTTACGGCTTAGCCCTGCCACAAAGGGCTTGAGCTCATTGATTAAACACTGTTTACTATTGTTCAGACGGTTCCACAGAAGACGTGGAGTGAGTCGGTGTGGCTCCCCTCCTGCCCTCAGGAGGGTCGAGCCCCGGCTCAACCGATTACAGTGACCAAACCATCAGAAAAAGGGGGTGCTTTCATAGTTCTCAATGGTGATGACTACATTAACGAGGCCAACTGACAACTCTCCGACACCACTGACTATAAAGAACTCAGAGAAGACCCCACATCATAATTCACCCAGTAATTTAAGGATATCATCAAATACTTCCAACTCCAAGAAAATCTCTGTGACCTGGTCCCCCACAAACCCACCTGACGGACCTTCTGCATGCGTCCCAATACACAGAAACAAGGGAACTCAGGCAGACCCATCATAGCTGTCCATGGCACTCTCACTGAAGAAATATCAGGACTTGAAGAAACCATCCTCAGACCACTCATCATACAAAGGGCTACCTTCCTCCAGGACACAATCAAACTTCCTCCAGAAACTCCACAACATTAGCAATCTCCCTCGGAACACCATCCTTGACACCATGCATGTCACCTCCCTGTACACCATTCACCCCAAATACATCGCCAGATCCATCCATTTCATCCTCACCCGTAACCATTTTTCATTCAACATCAAACATTTTGCCCAAATCATGGGGAATAGCCGTGGATGGGAATAGCCATGGTGGCCAATTTCTGGACAAAGGCACCACAAAACCAAAGAGAGAACCGAGATACCTCAATATTTTCACCTTCTGGGCCGATGACCTAAACACTCTCGTAGATTTCCACCACAACTTCAACCACCACCGCTCGTCCATCAAACTCGCTCTGAGAAACTCCCACACCAGCATCAATTTCCTGGACCCAAAGATCAGCTTCAATCATGGAGCCCTGCAGACAGATATATACAAAAAACCCACCGATTACCACCATGACCTCCATAGATCCACCCCTCAAACACACCAAGAAATCTGTTATCTACAGCCAGGCACTCAGATACCACCAAATATGCTCTGAGGAGAAAATCCAGGATCCACACCTTAGCCGTAAAACCGCCTTCACCAAACAAGAACACTCCAGCAGGGAAGTAGCTCGCACCATGGAACAAGCCATGAGAGAACCTGTTTGGGGGAACTTCCCAGGCCACCCTCTCGCAGGGTCCCCTCATCCTCTCTCTGTACCCCCCAACCTACAGTTCTCCCACCCTGGCATAGCAGTGGGGGGGGGGGGGAAGGGAAGACATTGGGGTGGGGGTGGGGTTGTGATGGGAGGAAGGATTTGGGGGGCAGGGCTCTTGCAGCACCAGGATGGGTCACAAACTTGGGGGGGCAGACCCTGCTGGCTGACAACTGGGGTGGATGGGTTGCTCCCCCCTTTCCCCATATTTTAGGGTCCTGCAGGAGTTCTGGTTTGGGGTATCCCCTCGTGCTCACACTCCAACCTCAGCAGATTTCCCCCACCTCCCCTCCCCCTCGCTGGCCCCCCTTTCCCCCAGGCTTATGCATGGGGGGCAGCAGGCTGGGCCTGGGCAGGGGACCTCTTAGCCATCTCCCCATGCAGCTGGGCCCACGGCTCCATCTGACAGAGGCCAGCAAATGAGGCCTTGCTTCCCCGAGTGCCCAAGGGGCCCACCCCTCCCCCCGGTGCAGCCCTATTCCCAGCTCCCTGGTGTCCCTGGGGGGAGGATCAGTCCATTCCAGCAAGAGCAGCCAGTGGGTGGTCCGGAGCCAGGGATAGCCCACCCCAAAGGCCTGGACATTGGATCTGGGGTCTGGGTTCGAATCCCTCCCTTTCTCCAACCAAGAACCAGTGATTCCAGACTGCAGGGGGCTCATTCCCAAAGTCTGTCATACCCAGCCCCCATCCAGACCCCTCAGGAGTGGGGCTTGAGACCCACTCAGGGGGCATCTCTGGATATTGGGCTGGGGTGGGAGGAGCTAGAGATTGGAGTGCAAGGGTGGGGGAGAGCGTGTGGGATGCTTCCCAGGGACAGTTTGGTTTCCTAAGTTACAGAAATCCAGGGCCCCATCCCCATTTTCCTACGCAGGAGCCACTTGGCCCAAGGTTGGTTCAAGGTCTGCCAGGGACAGGAGAACTGGCCATAGGGTGAAGCACAGAGAGGGAGGGAAAGTAACGGATGGATGAAAACAGCAGCCTCTGTGAGCCTTCCTGTCCATGCTCTGGCCCCATCTGTCACTGGTCGTCCCTTTCTGTGTCTCTCTCCTCCTCTCGCTGGCTCCGTGTTTCCTTTTCTCTCTGTGTTTTTTTTACTCTTCCGGACTCTCTGGCCTGGTTTTCCACTAGGGACATTTTGCAATAATCTCCCGACGAGATGGGGAATTTAGTCCCAAATCTGCGTGGCGGTGGTGTGGGCTAGTGGTTAGAGCCTGCCTGGGTTCTCTGTGGTGTTGTCACACTCTGCTCCGAGCTTGGCTCATTCCCATTTTCATCAGTGACTTGGGAGACCTGGGGAAATCGTTAACACCAGGGGCTCCTGAGTCACATAAGCTTTTGAAACCCCCTGGTGCTTAAAACAACGGCAGCCCATCTGCATGCGGACTCCCAGAGCCCCTAACTCGGGGCGAGATGTGCCCACTTTCCTAGAGGGAAATTTGAGCAAAACGTCCCTAGTATAGACATGGCCTCTTTGTGACTCTCTGGGCTGGGATAGTGGGGGGTGGGGGATGGGGGAGGCTGGGACTGAGGGGGCACTGGCAGAGCTGGGTCGGGGAGGCCAGGGCTGGGATAGCGGGGGAGGGAGGATTTGAGGGGCATTGGCATGACTAATCCAGCTCTGCCTGCTGTCAGCCTGGCACCAGGGCAGGTCTCCCATGAAAAGCAGCAGGTGCGGGGGCCGTTTGAGAGCAGCAGAGGGAATCCAACACTCCGCAAGGGAAACCAGAAAACGAAGAGTTAATGCCAAAGGCACAGAAGAGAGGTGTCTGCAGACTTGGCTTCAGCCACTCACTCCTGTTTCACACCATGCCAGGTTCACACTGCGGTAACTCTGCTGTGAGGGTTACTCCCGATCAGCACCAGCATGGGCAGGAGAATCAGGCCTTTGTCTGGAGCGTTTCCAGTGAGGTCTCCAACCCAGGACAGAGAGACCCATTTGGGTGGAGGCTGGCTCAGGCTCCCCAGCCCCAGGGTACAAGCCAGCCCAGAGCATGCGGTGTGGATCTCATGGTAGAGCCCTTTCCACCCGTGGGGCCAGTTGCTTAGGGTCTGTGCAGCTGAGGGATTTGGGGACCAGACCCTCAGCTGGTGCAAACTAGCACTGACTTCAATGGAACGACACCAATTTACACCGCTGAAGATCGGGGCCTGATGTTCAGGTGCACACGGTGGATACTTTCAGTCCCAAGGCTATAAGGAGATGGTCTGGACTAGTGGTTAGAGCACCTGCCTGGGGGCTCTTCCCAGCTCTGCAGGGGGCTTGCTATGTGGCCGTGGTGCCTCGGATTCCCCATCTGTATCACTGGGAATGTACAAACCTTCTGCCGTGTGGGCTAAAGTTATTAATGTTTGTGAATCGTGGTGAGAGCTTTGGATAAAAGAAACTAGCGAAAGAGGCAATGTCGTGTTATGGCAGGAGGCACCAGGTGGCGCTGTTGCACACAGTCCTACAAGGTCTTTCTCTTGGTGTATGAGCAAGGGTTCAGCCTTTGCAGAAACGCTGTGCGGTTAGTTTGTGATGATGGTTCTTTGTGGGGAACTGTTGCAAGCAGCATCTGGGCAGTTTGCTCCCTGCTGCAATCTCTCAAACTAGAGTCGGTTGTAGGAGTAGAACTGCTCCTTGGGAACCGGGCATTGGTTTTGGGCTGAGATTGGGTCAGTGCCCACCTCTGTTCCAGAGCTGGTCTATATAAACATGTGATACTAAGAAGACACCCAGACTTTGCATCACCTCCAATGGGAAACTGGGCCACAAGGCTCTGAAACCTGCTACCCACTTGATTATAATGAGATTTACAAAGGGGTCTGATGGGAATCTCCAGCCTCCGGACTCCTGTGCCAGGATCTGGAAGCACTTGACAAAGGGCTAGGGTGTGATCATCTCCTATGGACTGGCTCACAGGGATCCTTTGCCAGGGGAGGGGGGGGGAAGGAGCCCATAGGAACATGGGGGGAGGCTGTATTGCAGTCCCACAGGCTGCCCTCCCCACTGCTAGAGGAGTCGCCTCATGCCCCTAGTCTGCAAATGCTTTGCACGACGGAGACAGCAGGAGGTGTATTTCACCCCCAGGGGACTGGCTAGGGGTATCTCGCAAGCTGCGTGGACGTGTGTAGAGGGTGGGATGTGTCTCATGTGAGGGGTGGGTGCGGGGTATGGGTGTGTGCTGCGTGTGTGAGGGTTTCTGGCACTGGGGGTGTGTCTGTCACGTGGGGTGTTGGCTGTACCTTGGGGATTGGGGGGGGGGAAGTGGGGTGTGTGTGTGTGTAGGGTGATGTTGGATGTGTGGGGAGTGTGGGATGCACAGGGGTACATGAGTGGGTGGTGAGCATGGAAGAGGTGTTGGGTGTGTAGAGGGTGTATGTGGGTGTGTAGAGGGTGCACAGAGGGGTGCCTGTCTGTGTGGTGTGTAGATCTTGGTGAGGTTGTGGGGGGGGAAGGTTTGTGTGTGAGGGGTGACACAGGAGTCCCTGGGCTGGGCCTGGCCTGCTGTGTCTCCCCCGAGGGCTGGGATAGGGGGCACTGGCTGGGGCCACAGTCTTTGGCTTTTCCCACCCTGCTCTGTCACCCAAATCCAGGCCTTCCCCTTGTCTGGGCCCAATCCAGCCCCTCCCACTTTGGCATCCCGCTATTACGGGGCCTTCCTGGTGGAGCAGGAGCGGCTGGGGCCACTTCGCACGTGGGGGCTTCAGGGTCTGGGGGCAGGGAGCTACAGTACAAGGGGCAGCCAGGAGGCAAGGGGGAGAACCCCCGTCCTTTGTTCCACCCTCTCCAGCTCCCCAGGAGCTCCCTGGCTCACTAGGACTTTCCCAGCTCATCATTGTCTCTTGCCCTGGTGGGCTGGGGGCCCCAGGAGCCTGCCCCCCAGTGCGAGCGTTGCTGGTGCCATAGACTGTCCTTGGGTGGGGGCAACATGCAGCCAGACTGTGTGTGCATCACTAAAGAGTAATTCTAAATGCGGCAGGGTCTATAATTAGCACTGGAGGCTTCCTGGGGCAGGGAGTGTCTATTTACCCGGCCCAGGCCCTTCATGGCAGCCGGCGGTCTCATGGCAGTAGCAGGAGGGAGGGACGTGTGTCCAGCCTCAGGGACTGTCAGAAAGGCCACGAGCCCTTCGCAGAGCCAGGCGTCGGACAGAGGTGCTGGGCAGGCTCTGCTGGTGCCCCTCAATCCCGACCCGCAGCCCCCTGCTAACACAGCCCAGGGCTCCCCTTTTTCCAGCTCTGCTGGTGCCCCTCAACCCCAACATGCAGCCCCCTGCTATCCCAGCCTTGATTTCAACCCAGCCGGCTCTGTCTGTGCCCCTCAATCCCAACCCACAACCCCCAGCTAGCCCAGCCCTGGGCTCCCCCATCCCCAGCTCTCCTGATGCCTGGGATCCTGACCCAAAGCCCCAGGCATTGTCACTGATAGCTGTACGAAGATGGCAGCTTCCTGTAATGAGCCACGGCAAAGCGTGCATCAGCGGGTGAGCAGAGTGTAGCCCGCGAAACCCCGCACGGCCTGACAGATGGCCTCTTCCAGCCCTGATCCCACCGGCAAAGAATCATTTTAAAAACCCAGCCCTTGGTGGGCACTGGCTGAGCTTCCAGAACGTCCTCCTCCATGATGAAAAATAGTCTCATGCAGGAGGAAGGGCATGAGGGGCACAACTCCAGACGCCTGGTTGAGACGCTCCAAGGGTCGTGCCCTGCAGCAAGAGAAGGGGTAGAAAGGCCGTTTCCTGTATTTTTTGTGTTGCTCTGGTTTATCATTTTCTACCCCCGCCCAACTCTTTCTTTTAAAGGTTCCCTGTATTCAATCCCCTCCACCCACTCCCAGTGCCCACAAGCCCCTTCTAGAGCAGGGTGGGTAACATTTTCAAAAGCCTGAAAGTGATTTAGGAGCCTATGTATCTTTGAAAGCCAATGGGATTTAGGTTCATTTTTGAGAACCGAACTTAAGTCACTGAAGAAACCCATAGGAAACTTTACCTTTGTGGCTCAACTTCCCTGTTCATCTCACCTCTTGCTATAAAGCACCAGGTTTTCACCAGAGGTCAGTGTACCAGGTGCAGAGGGGGTGCTGAGATCCCTCAGGTTTGGTCACGGGTCTTGCTGGCAGAGTCACCCTCCAGCCCCACTGGGGACAGGAGAGTGGGTGAGAATTGGAACCGGTGGAAAATTTTTGTTTTCACCCTTAAAAAAAGCTCCATTTCCTCCAAATCTAAATGTTTCAAGGAATGTTCAGTTGGGACAAAAGTTTTATTTTGAACCACAATTTTTGTTGCCTTTTTCAGAAGTGCAAAATCAAAAAAAAAATTGTGACATTTGTTTTTGGGGGGTTTTGTAAAAAAAAAAAGGGAAAAGTGGGGGAACCCCATTGTTCCCCCCAAAATCTTTTCCCTGCCACACTTTTTGTGCCTTTTCTTCACCCCTCCCCACAGCAAAAAGAAGCAAAAGTTAAAAACGAGGAGAAAAGAAGGGAAATAAATCCCAAAAATCAAAAACTGATTTATTATTTGGTGCTCTAAAACCAAGACAACAATCATGAGTTGTTCCAGCTAAGATTTTTCAATGGAAAATATCGACATTTTTCATTAAAATATTTCAAATGAAAAATATTTCATTCAAATTCTCTGGGGTGAAAAAGTGTTGATTTTTTTTTTTACCCGTCCTAATGAAAAGAAGCTGGAACAAGCAAGGGGTGAGTCTGACCACGTGTGCAACATCACTCTCTAGTGGCTGGAGCTGGTACTACTGCCCCTCCCAGCTCTCCTTTAGTGACAGAGGCCGGCCTGGGCGGTGGGAAGGGAAGGCAGAGGGTTATAGCTGCAGCTTCCCAGGATCACGAGTGTTATTCATCATTGTGTATGTTCTCTGCAGTGGCTGCTTATCCACAGAGATGGGATAGTCCCCCGCGGCTTGTTTCTTCTGAGTGCTGCTGCCCTGTTGTCTTCACATCTCTGTGGTAAATGGGCATCCGATGCGTTCGCTTGCAAAGCTTAACTGACATCTGACAGAGAGTCAGAGCTGACTACATCTCTTGTCCGACAGAAAATCTGTTTCTTCACCTCCGCTGGTGACTCGTGCCCTGACGCAGACTCTAAGAACACATTTCCAGGCTATATGCACATCTCCCGACACAGGATCTCTGTGTACATTTCACAATGGTACTAATGGCCAGGGAGACCCCGACTTTCACGTTAGCCCTCACGAGACGTTCTCTGGTGACCCAGCATGTACGTGCCAGAACCAGGGCGCTCCTGTGACGCCCTGGCCAGTTGGCATTAAGGGGTTCTCAGGTCACAGGTGAAAAGGAGCCTCAGGGATAAGGGTGATGCTCATGCCATGTAGGTCCCGGCTGATGGGACTCAAGTACCCCATGACTCTCAGCTGCACTAGCAGCACCATGTCCCCCTCTAGAGGCTGCACCCCAGCAGAGGATAAGAGCCTACTCCAGCTGCTAGCTGGGGGGGTTACTCCCTTAGCTGGAGCAGCAGAGGCTGGTGTGTGGAGTCATGGAATCAAACCCTGCCAGTGACTCAAGCAGGCTGGCCCTGCTAGACAGATGCAAGTTGGGTGAAGATCATAGGTTTGCTTCAGGGGATTTCAAACCCACTGGGCTGCTGCGACCGCGTTGTGGGGATCAGCCTGGGACTTGCCGAGGGGAAACCAGTCAGGCACAGACCCTTTTGTGATATAAAGGGCAGCTGGTATTTTATATTCAAGGGTGTTAATTGAGGCTCCTATGGGCAGCCCTGAAGGTGTATAGGGCCCATCTTTGAGCCCCTAGGGGCGGGGGAAATCCTTCCAGGCAGAAGTACAGGGCTGACGTAAGCCACCCTGCGGGGCCAGGAGGGGGAGTAGTTATAGCATTCAGTGCTAAGGGGCTTCTGGGAGGCTGCACAGCGCATAGGCAGCCCTGGGGTTGCTCTAATTTACACTAGGGGGCATTCTGGCCCCTGCAGCAACCCATAATCCAAAGCCCCCTTTGCCCCCCTCTCCTTGGCCCGTGCCCCCTGTGCTGGATCTGTGCATGATCTGGCACCTGAAATGAAGGGCTCACCTAGCCCAGAGGACTCCCTGGAAGACTGGACTCCATCGAGCCCAGGATACCATCTCTGACTGTAACCGGGTACCAAACCTCTGGGAGTGGGAGAACCTGCCCCAGGAAGTTCCCTCCTGACCTCCAGTTAATAGTGGCCCTGAAGCAGGAGGTTTGTTCCTGGTCAGTCTAAGAGACACCCAGGCAGCGAGGCTGATTTGCTGGGAGATGAGGCCATTTTAATCCCGGCCATTTAAAACGCCTTGTCAGGGACACGGCAGCCTTGGCAGCTCCAGGTTATGGCAGGGAGGCTCCCAACCCCCCATTTGTGAGCCAGCCACAAATCCTGGGGAGACCGGAGCTGCTGCTCGGCTCCCCATATTCCAGCAGGGGGGAGCTGCTCTCAGCCCTGCCCATTGCAAAGGACAGGGGGCAGCAGGCTGCATTCGCAGGCATGGGCAGGGGCGACCCATCGGGGGGTGAGAGGGAAGGGGCTCAGGAGCCGAAGAGCTGGGGAGGGGCAGGATGGGGTGGGGGGGAGTTCCCCACCCCTCCCCCAAGCCCAGATCCTCATGCTCCTCAGGTTCGCTGAGCTTGAATAGGAAAAAATCCCTCCTTTGAGAGGCCTCGGCTCTGGCCGTGAGAACAGGCCCTGGCTGTCAGGAAAGGCCAGTTCTCTCCAGGGCCCCCACAGGGCGGGGTGGACCAACGCCAACAGCTCAGAGGCCTTCAGAAAGGGCCAGCCCCATCCCCGGGCTAACGCCACCTTCCTGGCTCTGCGCCAGCATCCACGCAGGCCCCCGGCAGAGCAGGGCACTCACAGGCTCATCCCGCATAGCACAGGGATGAGCGGAGACCACCCCAAGGGCACCCAGAGAGTCAGCATCAGAGCTGGGCTTAGGACCCACAGTCCCCTGCTCTAACCACTAGACCCCATGTCCCACCCAGAGCTAGGAATGGAACCCAGGAGTCCTGGCTCTGCCTCCATCTTGCTCTTATTCACTAGACTCCGCTCCCAAATCTAGGAAGAGAACCCAGGGGTCCTGGCTCCCAGTCCACACGGCCATTTTATAGCACCTTGCGGTGGGGCTGAAGGGGTCAAATGACCCCCCCCAAACCGTGGCTGGGATGAGGTTTCCCTTTGTGTGTCTCATCATGGCTGTCGGCCTCCTTTATTTCCTGGCGGCGCTGGCTCCCTGTGGAGTTCAGCTGGTTTAGTCTCCATGGAAACTGGCCCCAGAGCACTGGAGCTCAAGGGCGTCTCAAGGTTGCAGGGCCCAGAAGGGACTGGTGGCGGGGGAGAGCAGACACAGGCAGAGATGGGGAGATACTGGGAGGAGGGGGGACTGAGATACTGGAGTGATGGGGATTAGATAGAGGGTGTGTGGGGGGATAGATAGATAGATAAGCACCATCTCCTGAGTTAATGGCCCCCAAACTCAGAGACTGTTGGGCCCTAAGTCCTGCTGTGACTGGGTCCCAGGCATGCCTCGCCCTTGGGGAGCGCTGCCTCATCTTCCCCGCCCCCAGTGCTCCCCCTCCCTGAGGGGATGGGGCCAGTTTCCGATCTCGCAGGGCTGAAGGAGACAGAACAGAGGCAGCTTTCAGAACAACCTTCACTGCGATTGCCCACTTGCACGGGCTGGGATTTTGCATATTTGGCCTACATGGGCTTTCCCCTCCCTCCCCCCCAAAGAAGGGGGGCCATTTGGCAGCCTCCCGTAATGCCCCAACCCAGGATGGGCACTGCCAGGGTGGGTGCAAAGCGCTGGGGATCTGCAGAGACCCAGGGAAGGGGCCTTGTGTTTCCTGTGTGGACACAGAACTGCAAAGAGCTCAAGCCCCAGTAAGGCCAAGGGGCCGGTGGGAATCCCCCTGCTCTCCGGGTGTGTCGGAGGCACCTGGCCCTTCCGCCCAAGCTGAGCAAACAGACGACACTGCCCTTAGGCAGCGAAACAAGCAGCGGGCCAGCCAGTCAGAGCAAGCCGAGCCCTGGCCCCTTGAGCGGCCAGGCAGCTAGCAGGGTGCTGGGAACCCTGCCCTCAGCCGAAATGATCCATCGCCCCATGCTCACAGTGGGTGTGGGTGGAGGAATGCGCCCAGCTCTGTGAGGGCACTGCCTGCCCCATTGGTTTCTCTCCCCCATTCCCTGTCCATCTCGGCACAGCAGCTGGGCTAAGAGGGGTGGGAGCAGGGGAGCAGGCCGAGCTGGTTTCTCAGGGCTGGTCTACCACTGAAAAGTGACATGGGCATCACTACGTCAATCAGGGCTGTGAAAAATCCACCCTCCTGTGCCACGTAGCCATGGAAACCTAACCCTGGTGTAGACAGCGCTAGGTGGACTGGGGCATTCTCTTGCCAACCTAGCTACTGTCTCTCCAGAGGTGGGGAACCCTGCCCGTCGCTGTAGTGAGTGTCTACACTGAGCCAGCTCTGCCTGTGCAGCGTCTTAAGATGTGGTCGTTCTGTATCCACCCTGGTGGCTCTGGCTCTCCAGGCAGCCTCCACCTCCCTCCCCACAGCCTGCTACCAGCCAGGCATCGTCCCCATCTGAGGCCCGATCGCCGGGCTAGCAGAGCAGGGGTGTCTTGGTCCTCCCTTCCCTGAGTTTCAGAGCCGGGAAATGTTCATCCAAAGGGGTTTCCAGCTGAAAATGGCTTCTTAGACCTTGAGCTCTTTGAGGCAGCGGCTGTTTGTTCTTTGTTTGTGCAGCACCTGGCGCATTAGGATCCTGCTCTGTGACTGGAATTCCAATGCAAATGATTGTTTGTTATTACTGTTGTCATACTGACAACTAATCCTTTTCCTCCCATTTTTGCCATATTTTTCTATGTCATATTTCAAGTGTTTTCCTATCATGTTGGTAGCAAAACCATGCTCCTTCTCCCTCACTCCCCCTCCCCCCTTTTTCCACTGGTTTTAAAAGGTAGAGTCGAAAATAATTCATAGGGGGTGGGGGAAATTATCACAAAATTCCCCCTTGTTTGACAGTGCAGCGTAGAGGAATAGGGCAGCGTCCCTTTAAACAATCCGTGAGTCCTTGCGAGGCGCTCCTGGTGTTTTGTGGGCCCGAAGCCAGGCAGCGCCATGGTGCACGCGCGTCTCCGGGCAGCTTGTGCTCGTGCAGTTAGGAATCGTGGCCACTGCGGCACCAGCCCAGCCCGTGCGGTTCCTCAATTTGTTCTGTGACCAGCGACAAAGGCACCAGACAGCTCTAAGGAGAGCGTCAGAGCCTGAGCCAGGCATCCCTGCATGGTCTCAGCACCTCGCTATTCTCCCCCGGGTCGGCTCTCCCCCTAACCGGGACGCGAGTGAAAATCCCCTCCCCACAGGCCCATAGCCCCCAGGGGTCAGCCCGGATCCACAGACCCCAACTGCATCCCTGCACAGGAACATGGGCATTCAGGAGCAGCGGCTTTTACGCCCCCACCTATTGCAGAGTGAAGGCAGGTGAGCGCCCCCCTGCTGGCAGATTCCATGTGGCAGCCTGGATTCCTGCCAGTGCCCATCATCTCTCCCCCCCCCATACACACGGATCTGTGTCCCCTCGGGAGAGCCCAGCACCCACAGAACAGCAGGACCCTTCTGTGTCTTCCTGGGTGGTGAAGTCACTCCACGGCTTTGCACTGAACAGTCATGGGGTGTGAACAGGACCCCGGGCCTGCAGTGAGTCCCTCCAGGGTAAACCCCTTGGGATCTGCGGGGCACAACTGCCGGATCGGGGCCAAACCAACTGTGGTGCATGACGGACATCCCATGATGGAACCCCCCGGGCACAGTGGAGGGTCCACGTTTACTACGGACACCCACTGTGCCAGGCCTGGCTCCATACGCAGCCCTGAGTGGGCAGGGCTCTAAACACAGAACACGGCAAATTCCACCAGAGAGCTCGCTAGCTGTTCCAAGGCCAGATCCAATTCCTGTCCACTACCGGCAGGCTCTGGCCGCTCTTCATGGCGCTGGGACCGGCCGCTGTGGTTTGAGCTGGGTTTTCCAAAGTGCTCAGTGCTCAGATTTCCAGGGGCTCAGCAGCCCCCACCCCCGCCAGGTCCGGATTTCCTCTCAGTTGCCATTACGACACCCATCATAGCCAAGGCACAGATCTTCAATCAGCGTTGCTCCGTTGGGGAGGATCCACTCCAGGCTTTCCAAAGTACTCAGCTCCCAGTCTCAGCAACTCCCACCCTGTGTTTTCAGAACAGCCCAACGCCCCTCCCACCCACCCATACACCTGAAGCTCTGGTCCCTTATATGGGTGCCTCAACGGGAACTAACTGAGTCCTTGGGGAAAAGCTGGTCCCTGGAGAGAACAGGGCCCTACATGCCCCGATGGCTGGATCTCTGGGCAATTCTTTTCTCTGTTCGTTTCTTCAACCTAGCAGTTGGGGAGCAGGCTCTGGGTCTGTCCCTTTAAATGGCAGGGGCCTGACTTCGGGGTGGGGGGGAGGAATCAGCTCTCCTGCTGCCACTTTACCTATGTTCTTTTTTTTATTGTTTTCCTTACTCTGAAATAACAAGTCACCCCGGCTGAGAGCCCCTGCTGCCCTTCGCATGTAGGAAACAGGACGCTCTGTGCTTCCCAAACTGTTTGACCTGAACATCTGGAGAGCAAAAGATCCCAGCCAGGCTGCGGTGAGACACAGTGGGGACTGAGATGAAAGACTCCCCCCGGACTGATCATACAGTGTTCCCTCAACCCCTTCCACCGGCAGCTCTCAAATAACTCGGCACACGCAGTGTCATGTACCAGAGCCAGCCTGGCTACAGAGCGTGCTTATCCTCCCCAGCTGTGCTCAGCATCAGGTCCTGTAATGCTCTGCCCAGTATGGCTGAGGCTAGTTTAAATACGGTATTGTACACACAGCGCCACCTAGTGGCTGAACAGTATAATACAGTTTAACCTTCCATGACATCCCCCCCTTTAAGTTTACATTCCCACCATTTACAGTATTTACACTGTCACACGGTCTGTGAAGTTCAATATGGATCAGTCTGTTAAGTCTCTCTGAATCGTGCTGGGTTTCTAATTACACGAGCCGAACGTGTAGCAACTTGGTCAGCTGGCTGTCTGTTAGTTACGACTGGCTCAGTTTGGAATCCTTGGGTCATCTTGTTCTGCATCTGCCACCTGTGGAGTTTGCTTTGTTGATTGTTCCTTCTGAAGAACAAAGAGTAGATGCTGATGGGTTTTTTTGAACTCTCTACTGTCTAGATCACATAAGGTCTGGGAGCTGATTTTTTTTCTTTATGACAGCTGGAGTTGTCCATCCTTTTTCTCCATCTACTTCGACATGAACACGGTCACCAGGTTCTAGACCCAGCAGTTTGGTTTCTGGACTTGTCCTTCCCTCCTCCTCCTCCTCCACCCCCCAACCCAATACGCTCCCCCCCCCCAGTCTACCTTTGGATTTCTCTCCATGTGTTGTGCAACAAATAATAAAGAACAATTTTTAAACAATTTTGACTTTATTTCCTTTCATATATATAGGGGTCAGGTCACTTCAAGAGAAACAAACACAACTGTCACACCGTACCCTGGCCAGTCATGAAACTGGCTTTCAAAGCTCCTCTGATGTGCAGCGCGCCCTGCTGCGCTCTTCTAATCACCCTGTTGTCTGGCTGTGCAAAATTGGCCACCAGGTGAGTTGTCTCAACCTCCCACCCCGCCATAAATGTCTCTCCCTTACTCTCACAGAGATTGTGGAGCACACAACAAGCAGCAATTACAATTGGAATATTGGTTGTGCTGAGATCTAATCGAGTCAGTAAACTGCGCCAGTGTGCTTTCAAATGTCCAAAAGCACGTTCTACCACCATTCTGCACTTGCTCAGTCTATAGTTGAACTGCTCCTTATTACTGTCCAGGGTGCCTGTGTACGGCTTCATGAGCCATGGCATTAAGGGGTAGGCTGGGTCCCCAATGATAACTATAGGCATTTCAACATCCCCAACAGTGATTTTCTGGTCTGGGAAGTAAGTCCCTTCCTGCAGCTGTTCAAACAGACCAGAGTTCCTGAAGATGCGAGCGTCATGCATCTTTCCCGGCCATCCCACGTTGATGTCGGTGAAACGTCCCTTGTGATCCACCACTGCTTGCAGCACCATGGAAAAGTACCCCTTGCAGTTTACGTACTGGCCGCCCCGGTGTGCCAGGGCCAAGATAGGGATATGCGTTCCGTCTATCGCCCCGCCGAAGTTAGGGAACCCCAGCACATTAAAGCCATCCACAATGGTCTGCACATTTCCCAAAGTCACTACCCTTGATAGCAGCTGATCAATGATTGTGTTGGCTACTTGCAGCACAACAGCCCCTACAATAGATTTGCCCACTCCAAACTGATTCCTGACTGATGGGTAGCTGTCGGGCATTGCA
Organism: Mauremys reevesii; assembly: GCF_016161935.1. Taxonomy (NCBI): domain Eukaryota; kingdom Metazoa; phylum Chordata; order Testudines; family Geoemydidae; genus Mauremys; species Mauremys reevesii. The sequence continues at coordinate 9,541,173 of NC_052646.1, read as the reverse complement.
AGCTTCCACAGTGCTATGGCCACTCGCTTCTCAACTGTGCGGGCTGCTCTCATTTTGGTGTCTTTGCGCTTCAGGGCAGGGGACAGCAAGTCACAAAGTTCCATGAATGTGGCCCTACGCATACGAAAGTTTTGCAGCCACTGGGAATCATCCCAGACCTGCAACACTATGTGGTCCCACCAGTCTGTGATTGTTTCCCAGGCCCAGAATCGGTGTTCCACGGCATGAACCTGGCCCAATGCCACCATGATCTCCAAATCGCCACATGCTGTGCTTCTAGGAACGTCTGTGTCCATGTCCTCATCAGTATAGTAATCGCACTGTCGTCACTTCCCTGCCCAGTTTTGCAGGTACTGTACATACTGCTGGATAATGCGCGAGGTACTTACAATGGTCAAAACTGCAGCGGAGATCTGAGCGGGCTCCATGATTACCGCGCCATGGCACCCGCACAGGTAATCCTGAAAAAGGGCGCGAAATGTATGCCTGTTCGGTTCAAGATGGCCGATAAAAGGCGGTAAATGGTTGTCTTCTGTAGCTTCCATGGAGTTGGGAAGCTCGCTAGAGCTGCAAGAGCGGGAGAGCAGAGTTTGCAACGGAAGCGTGAGCAGAGTTTGCAGCAGAAGTTGTGCGGCTCAGTTCACGATGGCCAAAAAATGGAGTGGGATTGTTGCCATCTGTAGCTTCCACGGGAGCCCAGGACCGACGACATGGAAAAAGCAGTGGAAGCTGTGCGGCTCAGTTCACGATGGCCGAAAAACAGCAGGAAATTGTTGCTTTCTGTAGCTTGCACGTGAGCCCAGGACAGACAACATGGAAAAATTAGCTAGTGATACAAGAGCGGGAGAGCAGAGTTTGCGGCGGAAGCTGTGCTGCTCAGTTCACGAAAGCTGAAAAAAGGCGGGAAATGGTTAGATAAAAGAGTAGATAGAAAGACGAGAGGACATGCAAGGTGGATTCATAGTACCAGGAGACAGGCGGTGCACCGTACTACACCGTCTGCTGGCAGTATGGCATCTGCCGTAGCTTTCATGGAGGGAGGAGCGAGTGACAGCACACACCCAGAAACACCTGCGAGAATGTTTTTGCTCCATTATGCACTGGGAGCTTAACCCACAATTCCAGTGGGTGGCGGGGACTGCGGGAACTGTGGGATAGCTTCCCACAGTGCACCGCTCCAACATTCGATGCTAGCCTCGGTACTGTGGCTTCACTCCGCTGAATTCATGCGCTTTAGCTGGGACACACAACACCGAATGTATAAAATCACTTCCGAAAATTCGAATAGAATAAATTCAAATTAATTTCGTACTGTAGACGTACCCTGAGTGATGTCTATTGTAAAAGGGTTCATAATCTCTTTTAGCCTTTTTATCCAATTTGGCTACTCTCTTCATGTCTGGCCACTTTGAAGACAGATTCTTTTCAAAGGTTGGAGCAGTAGTTCTGAGGTGTCTTCCCATCAGGAATTGTGCTGGACTATATCCAATAGCCGCTATTGGTGTTGATCTGTAACTCAGAAGAGCAAGGAATGGATCTTCTTGCTTTAGGATTTTCTTGGCTGTCTGTACAGCTCTATCAGCCTCTCCATTGGCTTGTGGGTAATGTGAGCTGGTAGTAATATGATTAAAATCATATTTTGTTCGGAAAGACCTAAATTCTGCTACAGTGAATTGTGGTCCTTTGTCTGTCACTGTCTGGAATACCAAAGTGAGGAAAAGTGCACTTCAGTTTCTTGATAACCCTGTGACATGTTATGTCTGCCGAGTACATTATCTCTATATACTTGGAAAAATATTCCACAGTGACCATGTAACTGAGGTCATCTGAATTTCCAGAAGTCTGCAGCTAGTGACTTCCAAGGTGTCTTGCTAGGAGTGTTTGTACGCTGTATGTTTCAGCATTGTCTCAAGTTGGATCTCCTTTCAAAAGTGCAATATCATCAAATCCTCCATCAAGTTTTCCACCTTTCTCACTAGCCCCATCATGGCTGCCATACTGCAGCTGAGAAGGTTGTTGGTCTTTGGTTCTTCAATCACATGCACTCTGGATGCAAAGCTTTTGTCTTTGTAGGTTGTGAACTGGCCCCTGCCGTTCAGAATCCCTCCAGGGCTAGTCAGAGCTGTGTTAGGTGACTTCAGCTCCGGGAGGGGTTGAAGGTGATTATAAGGCCATTCTTAGGTGACAGTGACATCAGCTCTTGAGTCAACACTGAGTTACATCCCCAGATTGAGTTGACTCCCTGATTGCTTTGGTGAGGCAAACAGCTGTAAAATGTCCATATTTCATGTATTTATTACACTGCGCACCTCTGGCTGGACATGCATCATCTCTTGGGAGATAACTTTTTCCTCATCTTGTACCTGTAGGCTGGAATTTGCCCCTCTTAGCCTGGGAGTTCTCTCTCCTTGCTGAGGGGTTTTATAGGAATGACTGTGCACTCATGCTGCATCTGTTAACAGCTTCTAAGCTAGTTTCTTGTTTTTCAAGTTTGGCAAATTCCTCTTGGTTTTGCTGTCTCACCAGCTCAGACTGCTTTGCTATTTGAATAGCTGTGACTAGGGTTAAATCTCTCTTGAGATGTAGCTGTTGTGAAAGGTTTTTATCTGTTAACCCAATAACCAGCCTGTCTCTGATATTTTCATGTTTTGCATTCTCAAAATGACAGCCAATGTCTACAGAGCTCTTATAAAACAATGAACATTTTCCCTGGTCCTTGAATTCTCTGGTGAAAACATGCTCTTTTGTAAACCACATTTCTCCGAGCATGCATCAAAAATAGACAGAACCCTTTCATGGTCATTTTTGTGACCGTCTGCAGTAAAGTGAAAGGATTTAAAAACATACTCTGTCTGCTTCCCCATTGCATAAATTAAAGAAGATATGTGTTTAGCTCCAGTTTCTTATGCAGCTTGGTAGCAATGCAAAATCTTGCCCAATACTGCTTCCATTGTGAAGGTTTCTCAAAGCTGAAGTTCTCTGGGGCATTGAAGAGCAGCATGTTGATGAGATCCTGCAACCTCTGTTGCTGTTTTCCTTCTGTTCCTGTTCTTAGTTTACTCCTGACACCATGTCATGGACTTCTGTACCAGATCTGGCCTGGTGACAGAGATCGCTTATCCACCCCAGTTGTGTTCATCATAAGATCCTTTAATGCTCTGCCAGGTCTGGCTGAGGTCCATTTGAAAAAGTTATTTTATGCAGACTGCCACCTCACAGCTGAACAGAAAGATAAGGAGGTGTTAGTACCGTTATACAAGGCACTAGTGAGACCTCATCTGGAATACTGTGTGCAGTTCTGGTCTCCCATGTTTAAGAAGAATGAATTCAAACAGGAACAGGTTCAGAGACGGGCTACTAGGATGATCCGAGGAATGGAAAACCTGTCTTATGAAAGGAGACTCAAAGAGCTTGGCTTGTTTAGCCTATCCAAAAGAAGGTTGAGGGGGGATATGATTGCTCTTTATAAAATATATCAGAGGGATAAATATTAGGGAGGGAGAGGAATTATTTAAGCTTAGTACCAATGTGGACACAAGAACAAATGGATATAAACTGGACACGAGGAAGTTTAGACTTGAAATTAGACGAAGGTTTCTAACCATTAGAGGAGTGAAGTTCTGGAACAGCCTTCCAAGGGGAGTAGTGGGGGCAAAAGACATATCTGGCTTTAAGACTAAGCTTGATAAGTTTATGGAGGGGATGGTATGATGGGATACCCTAATTTTGGCAATTAATTGATCTTTGATTATTAGCAGGTAAATATGCCCAGTGGTCTATGATGGGATGTTAGCTGGGGTGGGATCTGAGTTACTACAGAGAATTCTTTCCTGGGTGCTGGCTGGTGAGTCTTGCCCACATGCTCAGGGTTTAACTGATCACCATATTTCGGTTCGGGAAGGAATTTTCCTCCAGGGCAGATTGGCAGAGGCCCTGGAGGTTTTTTGCCTTCCTCTGCAGCGTGGGGCATGGGTCACTTGCTGGAGGATTCTCTGCAGCTTGAGGGCTTCAAACCACAAGTTGAGGACTTCAGTAGCTCAGACATAGGTTAGGGGTTTGTCACAGGAGTGGGTGGGTGAGATTCTGTGGCCCGCATTGTGCAGGAGGTCAGACTAGATGATCATAATGGTCCCTTCTGACCTTAAAGTCTATGAGTTTAGCATCCATTACACCTGGGGGTTGAACCCAGCCCCTCTGGCTCTAAGACTTCATCTACACTGGGATAAAACTCCTGTGGCATCGAGTCGCAGAGCCTGAGTCAGCTGACTTGTCTCATGGTGCTTGGGCTGTGGGACTAAAAATAGCAGTGTAGGCGTTTGGGCTTGAGCTGCAGCCCAGACTCTGGGGCCCACCCCGCACACAGGGTCTCAGAGCCCTGGCTCTAACCCAAGCCCGAACGTCCACATCACAATTTTTATCCCCGAAGCCCAAGCACTGTAAGCCCGTGTCAGCTGATCTAAGCCAGCCATAGCCAGGCTGCAGGTCTGTTATTGCCGTGTAGACCTCCCCTAAAACAGGAGCAGGGTGAAGTCAGTACCAGACTGATAAACCTCTCCATGCTGGCGAGCCACACGAGGGGACAGATCCCCCCCACTCTGCAGCATGGGTTACACCAGCCAGGTACAGTGCAGCAGAGGAAGTGAGGCAGAGTGTGTCTTGCTCATGGCCATGCAAGCCGTCAGTTGCAGAACTGGGAATAGAACCCACGTGTCTGCACTACCAGTAATTTGCTTTAACCACTAGATGGCGCTTTTTCTGCTCTGTGATGACCTAGGAACTGTTTCTCAGCTATGCCATAGTAGCACAGGGTGTGTCTCTGTCCATAGGACTGTGCTCGGGATGCTGTAAAATCAGTGGGAGCTGCTGGACTCTCAGCCCTTCTGAAAATCAGGCCTAACATGGACACAGGAGCCTAATGCTGGAGGCCACAGGAGCTAGGGGAGGTAGTGTTGGTGGTACTGTCAATGAGCCAATATCGTCCCTTGGCACTAGGGGGTGCTGTGTTGCTGGAGATGCGATGCTGTACAATTTAGGTTGTGATTGTTATAAAAGTCCCATGTCATTTTTTACTCGAAAGAGGAGTTAACCCCGGTGTTCTGGCTGCATCTCAGCACAACAGTAATATTCTGATTCCATTACTTACAGTTACCCTAGCAATTCCATAAATGCAACTGCGCAGCTGCTGGGTCCCATCCCAGAGGTGGCTGCATTTCAGCACCCAGTGAGCAATCCCCATGCAGTGTAGATGTGCAATTGTTACCCAGCTGCCATGTCCCACCCCAGAGGTGGCTGCATGTCAGTGCTGGGTGAGCAGACCTTGTGCGGTATTGCTGTATGGCTGGTGAATAGGTGTTGTGTCCTACTCTGGGGAGTTGGGAGGGGCTGCATTTCAGGAATGGCCCCTGTAATGCATGGGGGAAATCTTTCTCCAGCTCCATTCCAGTCCATCCCGCAGAAGACCTGGCAGCACGTCGCAGGTGCAGTGCGCTCTCCCGACTGTTATCTAGGCTGCGGCTCCTGTTTGGAAAGAGATGGATGCTTCTCCTCAGGAGGAACTTTACATACAAATGGGTTGGATATGAAACTAGGCTGATTGTCAAGTCCATCAATCTCGATAGCAGGCTGGATTCAAATCCTGGAGACAGCAGCAAAAATCGGGGTCACCCACTGACTGCAGTGGGGTGTGGGCTGGATTCTGATCTCACTTGTGAGCATTTGCACAGTCATTTACTTCATAGAGACTTTCTCAGAACTGCGTAAGCTGTAAACACGCCTGCTGAACAGACCTGCCCCTTCCCACCCTGCTGAGAGCACGTGCCAGTGGCACCTGACTGGAAACCAAGCAGATCCTTCCGTCCACCACCACACACATCCATCCACCTACAATCATGCCCCTCCATCCACCCCACACACGTCTATCCACCTCCCAGCCACATCCCTCCATCCACCCCACACACGTCTATCCACCTCCCAGCCACATCCCTCCATCCATCACACACACCTATCCACCCTCCATCCACCCCACACACGTCTATCCACCCACCATCACACCCCTCCATCCACCACCACACACATCCATCCACCCACCATCACAACCCTCCATCCACCACACACGTCTATCCACCTCCCAGTCATATCCCTCCATCCATCACACACGTCTATCCACCCCCCATCACAACCCTCCATCCACCGCCACACACATCCATCCACCCCCTAGCCACACCTCTCCATCCACCACACACATCTATCCACCTCCCAGCCACATCCCTCCATCCATCACACACGTCTATCCACCCCCCATCCACACCCCACGTCTATCCACCCACCATCACAACCCTCCATCCACCGCCACACACATCCATCCACACCCTAGCCGCACCTCTCCATCCACCACACACATCTATCCACCCACCATCCTCACCTCTCCAGCCACCACCACAAACGTCTATCCCCCCCCACCATCCACCACCTCACGTCTATCTACCCACCACCCACACCCCTCCATCCACCACCACACATGTCTATGCACCCACTATTCATACCCCTCCATCTAGCACCACACGTTTACCGATCCACCATCCACACTCCTCCATCCACCACCCTACACACATCTATCCATCCACCCATCCATCACCATACACTCATCTATCTACCTATCCATCCATCCACCCACCCAATGCCGTGCCTACCTCCATCTATTTACCACCATCCACAGCTCTCCAGCTGCCTGTCCTTCCATCTGCAGAATGTCACCCCACACTCCTCTATCCCTCTGCAGTCAGTGGACTCTCTCTCACTCTCAGTCTTGGGGTATATTAGGGTTTGTGACACCTCCTCACACCTCCTCCCTGCCCCATCAGACCTTCTCTCCATGGCTTGCTCTTGGAGAGTGTTAGGGGGCTTATTCCTTCACCCTCTCACTTCCCTGGTCCTTCTCGCATGAACAGAGAGCAACAAGACCCGAAGTCCGAAGGTGCAAACAATTTGATGTTTATTGGGGTGAACGTCCAGCAAGCACGATTCCAGTTTCCTTTCTTAGTGGCCCCCTTCCTAGCTCTGACACCACAGAGCCTTGCCTGTGTCCCTTTTCCTGTTCCCACCCCCCATCCCCCCCCTGTTCCCATTCCCCCCCCATAGCAAAACATAATCCCAATTCCCCCACCCCCAGTCCCTGTTCCCATTCCCCCCACCCCCACTTCCAGATTGACGGCAGACTAGATAGTAAAACTTGAGTTCTGCTTAGCTAGACCTTAACCAATCATTCTACTGAAATTTAACTAACCAATTTTAACATCCTGTAACATAGTTATTTAACCAACTATATCCCACCACCTCAATTGGTTTACACCCAACAAAATTTAATTATACAGCAGACAGAAACAATCACAGAACCAGACAGAGATTATACAGACAAACAATAGGAAAGTGGAGACTGCAGTGATCGAACAATACAGAAATGAGGATTTCACACCCCAGCTGTTGATAAGTGAGTTCTTGCCAGACAGGATGCGATCAAACTAAGTTTCCTTTTACATCTTCTAGGCTCTTCCCTTTCTCTGGAGGTGAGAGGAGTATCAGGACAGGATTGTATTCCTGACAGCCCAGTAGCACCTTATTTCAATGTGACTAGTTTGAAATGTGAGGATGTGACCGTTCATTTCCCAGCTTATGGCTGCCTCTGCTGCTTAGCTGAAGGCCTTAGCCTAAGCACCAGGCCTCAGGCTGTCACAGTAAGAGAAGGGCCTTACACCGGCAGACAGTGATTTTGATTCTTTCTTTTATGCCTCTATAACTAGCTAAGTGAAGAAAATACACCTAAATTCTTAAAGTCTAGGCCTTTGCAGACGGGCCTGAATATCTATATCCTACCTGATACCAACTCCCCCTGAGGCCTCAGCCAAGGGGGGGTTCGGCCTCCACTCACTGCTAGCCTCACCGCAGTGCAGCCCGGTCCCTTGGCTCTCTGCCCACAGGCCGTTCGGGCTCCGCACTGCTGGAGGTCAACACCTGTTGCTCCAGGACTCTGAGAATCCATTAGTTCCTGGGTGCTCTGACAGCTCGTCTGCGGTTTCCTCTGGGCAGATTAATCTGTATCGACCGGGGCAGGATCAATATATCGACCGGGGCAGGATCAATAGCATCCAACAAGCTGAGCAGGAAATATTGACCAGGACAGGCCCAGCTGCAGATAATTGCTTCTACAAACAACCGCCAGCAGTGCAGCAGCTGTATCAGCGGGCAGTGGGGGCGGATCCTGAACTGTTTCTCTGGAGGGAGAGGGCTGGATCCTTAGTTCAAGTTCATGAACCTTTTCTCCTGTCATTTGAACCCACAGGGGCCGGTTTTTGTCTCCTGCTGCCTGTGCAGCCATTTGCCCCCGTGCAAAGGGGAGTGCAACACACGCAGGAGGAGTTCACACCTGCTCTGATGTGAATGACACACAAGGGGCAGGGGATGGGGAATCAGGTTCCTTGAGACAGCCAAGGGGACTGGATGTGGTCTCTATCCTCAGCTGATGCCTGGTTAGCAGGGGCATGGTGGCTTTCTGCTCCTGGGCTCTGAACTGGCCCTGGGGTAACTTAGAGCAGAGTTGAGGCTGCTGTAACTCACACTGCCTGCTGCTGCAGCGACCAGGGATCTCACAGGGAAATGGCATCTTGCCCCCTTTGCCAAGGTGAGGGTGGCAGGAGGGGTAAAGCCAGTTTGGTGCCACCCTGTGTCGGGGCCAGGTGGGGAACCCTCAATGCGCCTTTCAGGATAGCGTCCCAGCTGCTCCGTGCTGATCACCAAAGGGCCTAGCACAGAGCTCTACGAGCTGGGTGGTTGGATTCTGGGTCCCTTCCTCCCACATCAGGTCCCCTCAGGAGCAGGGTGAAGAGGAACAATCACATCCATGGACTCTGGAAACGCCCCTGAGCCGGGCATGAGGTTTGGGGTGTGAGAGTCAGGCAGATTCTGAACAGATCCCAGGGAGAAGGATTTCCCACAGCCCGAGTTCCCAGCAGGCACAAGGACGGTGGTAAGGAGTCAGCATCAAACACCTTCACAGCAGGCCTGGTCCCGAGCTGCAAAGCCCCAAGCTGGTCCTGCATGTCTCCCCACTCAGATCCAGGGCTTAGTCCATGCCCAAGGGTGAGTATGTGTGTGTCGGGGGGCGGGGAGGGGGTGAGGGTTCTTGGGAGTTTCCCAACAATACAGCTGAGCTGAGTTTGAAAAGCAGCTAGATGGGTGCTGCGTTCAGGAGACCATTGTATGATAGGAGGGGTAGCAGGGTTAATGTTGTCACCCTCCTGCCAAACAGTAGCAGATTTTGGGGCCTAGCAGGTCAGTTTCCCATTGGAGGAGAAAACTGTGACACGGAGCCCCTGTGTATTCTTAGCACCCACTTGTTTGTTTACACTCTATGCACCAGTCCTGGAACAGTGGCGTCCCAGACAGCAGGCAGGCAACGCCCCCCTCTCAGGCATCTCAGCCCACACACCCACACCTGGCTCCCAGGGGGCAGCTCTATCCCAAGAACTGACTTTCCTTCGAGAGACTCCAGCAGGGAGCAAACTGCAAACTGCTTGCAACAGCTCCCCCAAAAGCAATCACATCCCCCCAAAAGTGACAACAACGCAGCACTTCAGCAAAGACTGACACTGCTCCCTCCAGCCCAAACAGACCTTGTATGACTGGGTGCAACAGCACCACCTGGTGACTCCTGCCCTAACCATAATAGTCCTTCACCTTCTCCTGAACTGCTGTAAGTCTCACTCCACAGCCAGATGATGGAATTAACTCTCACCACTCAAGTACCATTAAGACTTGCCAGAGTCCTTCACCAAAAGAGAATCAGATCCTGATATCTAGTGAAAATAACTTGGGGGTAAGAGGACAGCACAGAGACTACCTTCATATGCAAAGGAGCAGTGAAGTGTATAAATTACAATTTGCCTTTAAATTAGGTTGAAAGCTCTCGTTTAAAAAATTCCCAAATCTTCAAAGCTATTAATTTTAAACTATTTCTTTTTAGACACTTTTGTGTACTGTACCACCAGTGTTTTTTGGTTTAAATAAAAATGGAATAAAGTCCTATTGGTTACCAAAAACAAAAATAAAAAAAACACACCCACCCTCCCAACAATCCCAGCTGCCTCCAGTCCTGCAAGGTAGGTCACAGCCATCTGCATTATACATAGGGGAAACTGAGGTGCAGAGAAGGGACAGGAGTCACATAGCAAGTCAGTGACAGAGCTGGGAACAGAACCCAGGAGTTCTGATCCACAGGCAGGATTCTGAGCTAATCGCTAGGCCCCAGTCCCCTCCCTGAGCTAGGGATAGAAGAACCCAGGAGTCCTCTCAGAGTTGAAGGCATCTTATTTTACGAGGGGGTGGGGAAGTCTCCAGATTTCCTTTCCTCCCAGGGACCCTCTGTCCTGCGGAGGGCAGCTTCCCGCACACCCTGCCAGCAGCACTGTGCAAAGGGCCAAGGATTCCTCAGCCAGCACCCAAAGGCAGCCACCTCTGGGGTGAAACAAGTCAGCTGTTGAGCAGCCAGGCAGTAATGCGCCACAGGGACCCCTCGCCACCCAGCACTGACATGCAGCCACCTCTGGGGTGGGACACTACAGCAGCTGCACAAAGACGCTCAGCGCTAAATGCAACCCCCACCCCTCCCAGGGGGAGGCCGCATCGGCGACGGAGGAAATTGAAGGGGGGGCTTTCCAGCCCCGATTGTAGGCTGAGCCCAGGCGCGGGACGTGGCGGCGCACAGGCTGCGGCGGGGGATCGATCCGGGCCGCCCAGCGGCTGTTCCCGGCTCGGCGAGCTGCGCCGCGCTGCGCTGCAAGCGGGCGGGGCCGAGGGAGGCCGAACGGCACCGAGCCGGCGCGACCCCGGCGAAGGCTCCTAGCCCCCGGCCGGCCGCCGCTCGCCACCATGGGAGCCACGAGGGAGCCGCTGCCCCGGGGCGCGCTGGGCTCCTTGCTGCTGCTGCTGGGTGAGTCTCCGGCGGAGGGGCAGCGCCGGGCGGGGCGCAGGGGCTGCGGGGGTTCCCGGGGCTCCGTGCGCGCTGCGGGGGGCTTGGTGCGCGGGGAGCCCCGGCTGCTTGGCATGTATGGGGCTCTGGCGTGTCTGCTGCTGCAGATGGGACAGCCGTGGCTGGGGCGCAGTGCGGCCGGGGGAGCCCTGCCCCTGGGGACTGGGGGGCGCAGTGCGGCCGGCGGGGAGCCCTGCCCCCTTGGGGACTGGGGGGAGCCCTGCCCCCTTGGCGGCTGGGGACGGGGGGGGGCGCAGCGCGGCCGGGGGGAGCCCTGCCTCCTTGGCGGCTGGGGACGGGGGGGCGCAGTGCTGCCGGGGGGGGGAGCCCTGCCCCCTTGGCAGCTGGGGACGGGGGGGAGCCCTGCCCCCTTGGCAGCTGGGGACGGGGGGCGGGGGCGCAGCGCGGCCGGTGGGAGCCCTGCCCTGATGGAGGCAGGGAGCTGGGCCATGGTGGGGGTGAAGGTTCACAGCCCTTCATTCCCCGGCCAAGCCAAGGGAGCAGGGCCCTACCTGATCCCTCCTTCCCCAGTCTCCCCGCAACTCTGCCTAGAGACTGGAGCAGGGAGGCCTCTGCTTCCTCCCACTTACCCCTATGCAACGCGTGTGTCTGTGGGGCTTACCCCTGCAGCCCCCACCTCACACTCCAGGGCTTCCTCTGCCACCCAGAGCCCACCCCAGCGCTGGGCAGGCCAAGGCAATGGGGCCTGCCCCCTATTTACAGCAGCACCTGCCTGTTGGCACAGTCCCAGCCCTCTGAGGGCAGCCGCTGTGTGTGTGTGTGGGGGGGGTCTTTTCTGTCTCTCTCCATTTATTTGGTCTGATCCACATTTGTTGTTGCTTCCCTCTGATCCATTGGGCTTTGATCATTGGCTGGCTCCTGGGTTCGGGGCAGGGTGTGATGTAATTGTGCCACATGCTAAGAACAGGCTCTGGACCGTTCAGATGAGGCCCTGGCAAGATCATGTCAGGCCCAGGAGGAGACTCCATCTGTCCTGCCTGGGGCTGTCTGGCCGGGCCCCAAGTTGTGAATATGGACAGATCTGGGATTTTGGGAGGGGTAGGGGTTGGGGCAGGGCTCAGGAAGAGTCTCTGCCCCCCCCCAGGCCTGCACACCCCACGGCTCCCCAACCGTGACATCGTGGTCCCTGCGCCAGGCCCTAGCGCTTGCTGGTTGTACGGCATGGCCCGAGCTTTGCCCGCCCCAAAGGAATTTCACTGGCGAGGCAGCGTAAATCTCCTGCCATTCCCCTGGGGAAGGGTGAGTTTGCGGGTGCAGCGTGACCTTTTAAGGAGCACAACTAGACGTTGTGGGCCTGATTTTTCATTAACCTCCTGCATTGGGGGCACTGGGCAGGGACGGGCTTTAAACCACCTTGGCACTGTTTATATTCCAGGCCCTGGCCCGCCCCTGGTGTAAATTAGGACAGCCTCAGGGTTGCTCTAATTCACACCCTCCTTCCCCCTGGGGAGCTGAAAATAACTGCAGCACAGGGTGCTCTGGCAACCCCACTGATCCACTGCCCAGGCTGCTCCATCCCAGCTCCCAGACCCGTCTCTTCCCTGCAGCACCCATTCTCCAGGCAAAATAATGTATTGAACCTTGTGGGAATCGAGCTCTGGGGATAGCAGAGCACCCTGCTTTCCTCCTGCAACACCCCAAGGAATTAGCCCAGCTTGCCAGCACTGCGTGAGTCCTATTCCCTTCCAGACTGCTAGAAGATAACAGCCTAGTACTGCTACCACTGGAGCTATTTACCTCAAGAGATGGGACTTGGTGATGCTGAAGTTCCCAGTTTGCACCTTGATGATGACAAAGGAGAGGAGTTGTTACGCTAGGAGCCCCCGTGCGGCATTTCAGCCCCATGCCTTGGAGAGGAAGACAGGCTCGGTGGCTGTGGCATGGGATTGGGACCCGGGGCATCTGGGTTCAAGCCAGCAGGGGCGGCTCTAGGCATTTTGCCACTCCAAGCACAGCAGGCAGGCTTGCCTGCTGAGGGTCTGCTGGTCCCACGGCTTCGGCGGACCTCCCACAGGCACGCCGCGGGACCAGTGGACCCTCCGCAGGCAAGCCGCCGAAGGCAGCCTGCCTGCCGCCCTCGCGGCGACCAGCAGAGCGCCCCCTGTGGCTTGCTGCCCCAAGCACACGTTTGGCATGCTGGGGCCTGGATCCGCCCCTGCAAGCCAGTGGCTGCAAATTGAAGCTAGACAAATTGAGGCTGGAAACGAGGCACTGGAACAATTTACCCAAGGGCTGGGTGGATTCTCCATCACCAGCAGTTTTTATATCAAGATTTAAATGTGCCTTTCCCTAAACCCTTTGACTGTGCAGACTGTGAGCACTTCAGGGCAGGGACTGTGTTTCGCTCTGTCTGTGCAGCGCCCGGGGCACTGTGCCCTGATCTCAGCTGGGGCAGGGACTCTATCCGGGCAGCGCCTGGCACAGCAGGGACCTGATCTCAGCAGAGGAGTCTAGGCGCTTCTGTAATACAAACAAACAATAATAATCCCAATTCTAGCTATAGCAAACACTCCCCTCCCCCCAAATAGCCTCACTCAAACTGACTTCTGGTTTTAAACCACAATATATTATTTTGAAAGCCCAGCACTTGCCAGGCAGCAGAAAAGCAAATGCACTGATAAATATTAGATTGAGAGCCTGGTGTTCTTGTGTTTCACAGCCCCTGCTCCTACTTGACACAGGCACCCCCAAGCTCAGCTGTCATCCTCCCGTCTGTTTCACAGCACACCTGGTCAGTTTCATAGTGGGGGGGGGGGGTGGAGGGGAGGGAGAGCAGAGCCCAGAAATTCCAGAGGAGCTTCCAAAGACTGAAACTTTTGAGACCTTCCAGCCTGAGTTTCCAGAAGGGGAGCGGGGAGAGAATCTGCTCCTGATCTTTTTTTTCCCCCATGCTGAATTTAAATCCTCCCAACCAGGAAACGCTACTTAGAAACCAAAGCCAGGGTGAGTCACTTTCTTCACCGCAAAATATTCACTCCCTGATTCAAAAAACCCTGAATGTGTCAAACTGCAACCGTGGAATCTTTTCCACGGCAGCTCCAGGCTGCAGGATGAGAGGCTGTGCCAGGAAAACGGGGGCCTTGGAGATACGTTGTGATACGCTCAGAGTGAGGGGAGGGGCGGCTAGGGATGGTCAGAAAGGCAGCTCTAAGGAAGGGCGTCTGATCTGAAGAGCCAGCCCTTCGCGCCTAGAGAGGGTTTAAGATCATGAGCCATTGATCCTCTGGCCCATAGGGGGCAGATGTCGGTGTGGCTATTCCCTGCCCCCTAAGGCCCCTAAAGGGCAGCTGGGGGTGCGGCCAGAGCACAGGGTGCTGTGGCTATTCCCTGCCCCCCAGAGCCCATAGGGAACCCTGGAACATCTCAAAGCCCACACGGAGACTGGCAGTGAGCACCCAGGCTCAGCAGGGGCTGTTCGTCTCTTTGCCATGACCTGGGTGGGGGTGAGCAGGTGCGTTTGGCTCTGGATTTTTGGCCTTAACTCCCAGTCAGACCAGAGCTATCAGGGTCTAGTAGTTAGACCCGGGGCTTGAGAATCAGGATGCCTGGGTTCTATCCCCATCTCTGCCACTGACTCAGTCCGTGGCCTTGGGCAAGTTACTTTGCCTCTCTGTGCTTCCGTTTCCCCATTTGTACTTGGACGATATGGCCGAGGCCGGCATGCCGAGCGTGGCGGTGGTGCCTGGCTGCTGGGATGGTGGCTGTGCTGCACGAGATCTAGGGGCTGGCACGATTGGATTGGCTGGCCAGCACGCTCCTGGCCCACCTGCGTCTGCCCTGCAGTACCCGCATCACCGTGGGCACCCTGGGAGCTAGTCAATGCACAAAGGCTTATTCCCCACTCAGGTGCCGGCCTCTGGCCGGGCCCCTGGGCACAGCTGCCATCAGTGCGTCTCTTCTCCCCGCTCTCTATACGTGGAAACCTCCCTATTTGCTGAGCCACCACACAGGGACCTCTCGCTTCTCCTGTGGTGCTCGCCCAGCAGCAAACCCCCCACCCCTGCCTCTGCCAGCTCCTCGGGGCAGGGCCTGGTTTCATTTATTTTGGCTGGTGAGTTTCAGCAGCCGGCTCTGAGGCCCCTTGGTGCCAGCGGTCTGTGTAAACGAGAATTGGGGCGCTGCTGCCTGGGGTAAACAAACAGGGCGTCCATCTGTCCCTGATGGTTAATTAGCTCCTCCGCAGAATCATAGAATCTCAGGGTTGGGAGGGACTTCAGGGGGTCATCTAATCCAACCCCCTGCTCAAAGCAGGGCTAATCCCCAGACAGATTTTTGCCCCAGATCCCTAAATGGCCCCCTCACAGCCCTGGGTTTAGCAGGCTAGTGCTCAAACCACCGAGCTATCTCTCCCAGCAGCGGGGAGCGGCAGCTGGGCAAATTCAGGCTGGAAATAAGGGGCACGTTTTTAACAGGGAGGGGAATTACCTAGTGGAACTGCTGCAGAGCCATGGGGGGTGTCTGTCTGTAAGATCCACTCTGGCTCATGCAGACGTTATGGGGCTGGCTGCAAGTATCTGGTTGATAATCTCTGGCCTGGATCGCGCAGGAGCGTGATGGTCCCTTGACATCTGTGATCCAGCACCGAGGCCTGTATTCTTAGGGCCAGACTTGCAGGAGAGCGCCCATTCAGGCACTGAAACGGCCACCGTCTAACTAAATCACAGCCAGTAAATGGCTAGATTGGTTTAGCTGGCTCCTCTCAATTTGCCGACACAAGCGACACGGCTAGAAGCCAGGCTGAAATCGAGGTACGAGTGTCTGTGCCGGAGTTAATGAAATCGGTGCCGAGCGCTTGGGGAAATCTGCCCGTTAACGTGCAGCGAGAAATGTGACCCGTTTGGGACCCAGGCCCTGTTGTGTTATGTCAGAGCGGCCTGGATCTCAGCCAGCTGCTGGGTGGCCTGACCCAGATATGATCTTATTAGCATGCATGGCCGGATGTGCAGCGCGTGCGTGTGTCTGGCTCGCTTGCCTCGCACTGTGCAAATGCAAGAGAAGGAGCCTTTTGTGCATCCTGCCTTTTGCAATCACTGCCGGCGCCGCATCCCCCCATTGTCCCCTCGGCATCCCAGAGTCATCGCGCGCTGAGTCCGATTGTCCCTGTGGAGGATGTGGCAATAGGCCCGGCTCTGTGCTGTGGAGAAAGCTGGTGTGTCAGGCTGGTGCTAGCTGTCCTCGGGCCCTGGGCGGGGAAACGCTCGGGGACGGGAGCAAAGGTCCTTGGGTTGGGCCGCAGCTGCAGAGCGGAGCCAACGGGGGCTGGTTTGCCCGCTCCCCAGCCTGTTTGATCAGGGAACTGCTGGGCATTAGGTCCCTTTTCTGGCTAGTGATTTGTTCTGTTCTGAGCTGGCTTTTCTTAGCTCTTCCTGAGGAACTGCTAAATAGCTGAGGCTGGAGCAGCGTGAGCTAGAGGCCGGAGCCCTGGACTGGGACTTGGTGTCTGTTCCTGGCTGTGGCACTTGCCTTGGGCATGTCATTTCCCTGCTTGGTGCCTCGGTTTCCCCTCCTATGTCCCGTGAGCTCTCGAGGGCAGGGACTGTCTCTCCCTGTGTGTCTGTGCAGCTCTCGAGGGCAGCTGTGTGTTTGTGGGGAGAGCGAGGGAAGCTCTCGCCCTGACTTCCCCCAGGGCTGGAATCGCAGCCGCTCCCCCGTCTGCCCTGGAAGTCAGTTGATGCCCGTGTGATTCTCCTGGCTGCTGGCCAAGGGAGTGTTGGCATCTCTCCTCCAGCGCGAGGGGTTTAGCCCTTGGGGGCTGGTGCACCGGCGGGGCAGGAAGCAAATGTGTAGCCAGTCACTGTTCTGGCTTCTGGAAGCGAATTTACTGCTCACGAGGGACCGGCTGAGCTGGACAAATCCCGCCCCCCGCCCCCAGCTCCACCAGTGCCCATCAGTCCCTACTCGTAGCTCCCCCTGCTGTCCTCGCACTGGGCACCCCCTCTGCCCCCATCCACAGCTCTGCCAATGTCCCTCTATTCCAGCCCATGCCCCCCCACTATCCCACCGGGTTCCCCTGCCCCTCAATTCCAACTCACAGCCCCCTCTTGCTATCCCAACCAGGCCTCCTCTCACCCCTCAATTCTGATCCACAGCCCCCCTACTATCCCACCAGGGCTCCCCCACCCCTCAATTCCAACCCACAGCACCCCCCCCTTGCCATCCCAACCCAGGCCTCTTCCCCCTCAATTCCGACCTACAGGTCCCCCCCCCCACTATCCCACCAGGCCTCCTGTCACCCCTCAGTTCTGATCCAAAGCCCCCCCATTATCCCACCAGGGCTCCCCCACCCCTCAGTTCCAACCCACAGCACCCTCTTGCCATCCCAACCCAGGGCTCCTCCTGCTCCTCAATGCCAGCCCATGCCCCCCCACTATCCCACCAGGGCTCCCCCCACCCCTCAATTCCAACCCACAGCCCCCCCATCCCAATCCAGAGCTCCCCCACCCCTCAATTCTAACTCATGCCCCTCCCACTATCCCAGCCCTGGGCTCCTCCACTCCTCAATTCCAACCCACAGGGCCCCCTCCCCACCCACTGTCCCAGCACAAGGCTCCCATCTCATCCCTCAGTTCTGACCCACAGCCCCCTTCCCCCACTACCTCAGCCCAGGGCTCCCCCTTTCCCTGCCCCTCAGTTCCAGCCTACAGGTCCCCCACCCCCGGCTATCCCAGTCCAGGGCAGATGCTGCCGAATCACGTGGCTCTGTGATGGAGATGAACGTTCACCAGGAATTGGTCTGAGATTCCCACACTCGTGCCATCCATGATCGAAAGCTGGGGCTGGACCCAGGGCTGACGGGGCTCCTCGCTTGCCCGCTGGGGCCCTTGTGCCTGGACCCAGTTCTGGGCAGGAGGGGGTCGGGCCCAGTGTCTGGAATCCCAGGCAGCACCATGGCTTGTGCTCCCGGCAGCTGTGGACTGGGAGTGGCCATGGGGCAGAGGGCCGGGTGGGGGAGAAAGGGGCTGGTGAGCTGAGGCTGACCCCAGTGCCAGGCTCCAAACCAACCCCCCATCTCTGTGGAGCTCCAGCAGCCGTGAGACCCCCAGGGGAGAGGAGAACTCCCTGGGTTCAGGAGCACCTGCATGGCCCCCTCGAAGGCCTGGGGAGTCAGCAGAGTTACGTAGCCCTACAGGCTTTCTGGGGAAGGTGCCATAAGTTAGAGCTGCCTTGGGGCTGCTCTGGCTTACGCCGGGGGCTGCTTCAGCTCCTGCAGTAGCAGTGCAACCCTCTTCCCCACCCCCCATGCTGGATCTCTTGGGGGATGCAGCCTGGAATCTGGCCCCATCTGAAAGCAACGCAGCACAAGTGACACTTCTGCGATGGCCAGTGGAGAGGGGGCTTGGCAGCCTGATCCTGCGGGGCTGACCGGAGAAGAGGAGGGTTGCGGAGGCAGAGAGACAGGCTGTGCTGGGGTGGCTGCAGAAGAGGAGAGTGGCCAATGCTGGGGGAGCAGAGGGGGAAGCTGGTGGGTCCTGAGAAGATGTGGGGGATGCACCTGTGCTGGACACGCTAGGAGGCAGGTTGTGGAGTCCAGTGGGTGCAGGGGGTCTGGGACTGGGGGAGTGCTGAGGATTTCCCTGCTATGGGGCTGAATGACAGGGGAGGGGGGTAAATCACCTTCCCCTCGGTTTCTGTAAACCAAACCTGAGGCAGCCTCCTCTTGTGGTTAGAGCACAGATCCGGAAGCCGGACTCCTGGGTTCCTTTCCTAGCCACTCAGTGTGTGACCTGGGGCCAGCCCCTTCCCCCTCCCTGTGCAGCAGCAGCGGGGGCTGGGAGGTTTAGCTCCTTGGGATTGGGGCTGTGAAGAGATCTGGGATCCAGGGCTGGAAAGGCCAAGGGATTCGATGGATGCTGTCTGTCCTCAAGTCCCATCTGCTCCCATCTGTGGTCCATGTCCCGGGGCCTCCTCCCCTTAAGCCACTCCAGTTCCCTTCCCTCCCCCGCCAGCTGGCCTGATCTCTGCCCCAGGAGCCAAGGCACCGAGGGCCAGGCTGGAGGGAGCCACTTCTCAGTAGGAGTTCATATATCCCCCCTTGCCAGCCTGCATCGTTGCCAGGACTTGAACCCAGGGCTTCCAGCGCCATGGTCCTGGCCTCCGCTGAAGGAGTGATGCTGCTGGCAGCAGTAGGCTGTTGTCCTGTTGTGGAGCAGCCACTAGAGGGAGACAAGCAGCATGTTGCTGGTGGGTGGGCTGAGAACAACTGACTGTGGGGGAGAGGGGTGCTCTGGACTTGCTTGGGTGGGGGATGGGATCTTGGGGGTGTGGAAGATGGGGCCCCTTGGTTGAGGGCCGTTCACTTTGGAGGGGGATGGGGCCTCTAGAGGAAGTATGCGGCAGGGTGTGGCATGGGACCCCTCAGGGGATGCATGGGGGGTACTCTGGGGGGGCAAGGATGATAGGGGGCAGGATGATAGGGGTGGGGATCTGGGGATCCTTGGCAGGGGTCGGGGCCCCTAGAGGCAGTCCCAGGAGATGTTTTGGGGGGTTCCTAGAAGAGGAGTGTACTGTGGGGACACAGACCCCTGGGGGGCACAGAGATGGGGAATGGGATCCCCTGGGCCCCGCTGGGCTGAGGGATGAGACGGGCTGTGCTCTGTAGTTCCCCTGGTCACTAACCCCTTCTCTCCCCCACCCTCTTCTCTGCAGGGCTGTGTGGGGCGCGGGAGGTGCACCTGCCCCCAGGGCCCCTGTTCCGCGTGGAGGGCACGACCATCTCCATCCCCTGCAGCGTCTCAGAGTACGAGGGCCCCACGCTGCAGCACTTCGAGTGGTTCCTGTACCGCCCGACGGCGCCCGAGATCTCCATCGGCATGGTCAGCACCAGGGACCCCAGCTTCCCCTACGCCGTCTTCAGCCCCCGCGTGCAGAGCGGGGAGGTGTCGGTGCAGCGGCTGCGCGGCGATGCCGTCGAGCTGCGCATCGCCCGGCTGCGGGCCGAGGACGCCGGCGTCTACGAGTGCTACACGCCCACCACCGACTCCGCGTACCACGGCAACTACAGCAGCAAGGTGGTGCTGAAAGGTACCTGGGTACCGTGCAACTCGGGGGACCCCATGCACACCGCCTGGCTCCCAGTTACCCCATTCCAGCACTGGGGACAAGACAGGGAGGGTGGCTGTAAACCCCCCTTACCGCCAAACCCCCCCCCCCCAGTGCCAAGATGAATCACTAAAATCCCAGTTCTCCACTGCCACCCAGACCCATGTGTGTCACTTGCACCAGTGACAAGGGCCAGCCTGCTGGTCGCATGGGGTCTCGTACCAAATTTGTGCTGGTGCAAATGAGGCACGAGAAGGTGGGTGGCTGCGGAGAATCGGGCCTTTATAGTGACTGACCCTGTACTGTGGTAGCGCCCAAGGGTCAGGCCTAAGTCAGAGCCCCGTTGTGCTAGGCGCTGTACAAATGCTCCCTGCCCTCAGTCTGTTGCTTCTGGGAGGATTCTGTTTTATGCACTCCCCATAGTCTGGATCATACCAAGTCCTGCCCACCGTGTAAATTACAGCAGCCTTGAGGTTGCTTTAACTTACACTCTGCTACCCGGGCCCCATGTGCGCCCTGGACAGTCCCCTGATCTGCCCCCTATGCTAGGACTGGTAACAGCCTGGGGCGTTGGGGGCTGACCTGGTGCTGAAGCCTCTGGCTAGGGTAACGAGCAGCCCTGTTCTCTAGTGTCCAGGGCTCAGGCACTCCGTGCCTGGCCGCACCTAGAACAACGAGTCTGCACAGACCCTCCCCAGATACCAGTGCTGATTGCCCCACACAGCCCAGCTTCTGCCGCTGGCCCCACATGAATGGGGAGCGTGAGACTCAGACATACAGGGCCTGGTTCTCAGCCACATTGCGGCCCCTCCGTGCTCCTCTGGCAGGGTAACGGGGCCTTAGGGTGGGTGGGAGCAGCTCGCCGTAGGAATCTCCCGCATGGCAGCCTCCCTGGCCAGTGTGGAGTTGCTGTAGAGGCTCGGGGCTTTTTCCTTTCCTGTAAGAGAGCGACTTGTGGGAATCCCCTGCACCCACAGGCCAGGAAACGCAGCATGGGCGGCTGACATAACATCGCCCCTCTGGAGCTTGTTCTTCAGAAAGGGGAACCGGGACGGAGCGTGGGGAACCCTGCAGTTCCTCATACCCTGAGCCTGGCCAGGATCCAGCTGCACCTTGGGATGTTTCCACTTGGCTGGGCTCTTTGGATTAGCCCGTTGGGGTCTTCCCAGGGGACCAGCGAGCTCCTGAGCGGGAGGGGCTGGGAGACATGCTGCAGCCTTCGCAGAGCAGAACAGGCCCCAGCAGGGGAAGTATTTTTGTGGGGCGAGAGGGGTGTGGGTTGGGGTGTCTCTGGGGCACAGCAAACACACAGCAGATCCAGGCATGTCCAGCTGACCAGCCGCTCCCCCACCCCCCACTTACACCTCACGCTCTCCCTGCCTGGCATGGGTGGGTGCACAATGGGGTCTTTCACCTCAGGGCTCTGGCTCTATCTGCAGACCCGGGCAGCTCCCCACCGGCTTCAGCCTTGCCCTGAGGGGGCCCCCTTGGGCAGGAGGCAGCCGTGTGATCGCCCTAGGGCCGGGCAGCCAGAGCCCCAGTGCTGGGTAGGGGAGTTGGGCTAGCGGAGGCTCTGTTCTGCCATCCAGAGTGTGGAGAGGAAGCCGGGGGCAGCCCAATCTTGCCGGGTGCCATCAACATCCACGCAGGCTGTGGGCCAGAGAGAGCAGCTTGCGAACCTGCACCCTGGCTCGGCGGCTGCCCTGGGGAGCTGAGTGCTCGGCCCTAACAGGATCAGGCCCCTTGTGGCTACAACCCAGGGCTCTGCCCAGTGGCGCCCCCTGGGGGTGAGAGTGGAATTCGGGCTCCATGGCCCATTGGGACCTCAGTGCCCTGCAGAGACTGGAGCAGGGGCTAGTGACTGAGCAGTTCTGGGCGGGGGCGGCTCCAGGCACCAGTGCACCAAGCGCATGCCGGGGGCGGCGAGCCACGAGGGGCAGCCTCTGGGCCGCTGTGAGGGCGGCAGTCAGGCAGCTTTCGATGGCGCTTCTGCGGGAGGTCCTGCAGCTTCGGCGGCAATTCGGCGGCGGGGACACTGAAGGCGCGGCACCGGTGGACCGCCCGCCGGCGCGCCACCGAAAGCCGCCTGCCTGCCGTGCTTGGGGATGGCAGAAACCATCGAGCCGCCCCTGGTTCTGGGACTCCCTGCCTGGTGCTGGGGTAGCACACACACACACACACACTTTCCCCTAGTGGTGGAGCAGAGGGGTCATCCCTGGATATCAGTGACCAGCAGGACAAGGCCTTGCCTGACCCTGCTCACATCTCTCTCTCTCTCTCTCTCTCTTTCCCCCTCCTTCCTTCTCCCCTGCACCCTGCAGTGATCCCTGACATGCTCTGGGTCTTGGCCCCCACAGTCAGGCCCCCTCTGCGGGGCCGCATGGCTGGCACTTCCCCGCTGCAGCTAAGCTTGTCGGAGGGCCAGGAGCTGCAGCTGAGCTGCACGGCCCAGAGCCAGACGCAGCAGCACACCCATCTCTCCGTCTCCTTCGGGGTGTCGGCCCCGGATGCCCCCGTGGGGCGCCAGACGCTGCAGGAGGTGGTCGGGGTGCGACGTGACTTCGCCGTGGAAGCTGGCGGGCGCTTTGCGGACCGGTACCAGGCTGGGGAGCTCTCGGTGGCCAAGGCAGGCAGTGAGCAGTACAAGCTGGCGATCGGGCAGGTGCGCCCGGGGGACGCGGGCACCTACCACTGCACAGTAGGCGAATGGATCCAGGACCCTGACAGCAGGTGGCAGCTGATCACCGAGAAGCGGGCAGCGCTGGCCCAGGTGACTGTCCAGTCCATCGGTGAGTCCTGGCCAGCTCCGCCCCCAAGCCGCATCCTGTGTCGGTGCTCGCAGGGCTGGGCTCCCATGAGGAGGAGGGTGGTATGGGGCAGCAGGGCATTCGCTGATGCTGTCAGACGGGGGGGATCAGTCACCGGCCCTGTGGGAACTGCTAGCCCTGGGCCTGTCGGGATCTCGCCTCTTGGTCTGTCCTCACCAGCAGGGACCGCATTGCCCGTTGTCTCTTGTCTCGGCAGTCTTTCGCTCCAGTGCAAAGTGAGCACAATCAGAGCAGTCGTGTTTGCACGGTTGCCGTGCAAGTGACCAAGTGGGGCCAGGTGGCAGGGAATTGGACCCTTGGCTTGAGGGAGCTGGATTCTCTGGTTCCCCTGGCTGGCTTCACAGGTTGAGGGTTGTGTGAGGGGCTCGGCAGTGAAATATTGTGCCACCCTCCCCACACCCCCGCCCCCTCCCTGGGCAGCTTCAAGTGAATGCAGAATTCTTCTTCACCCCCTGCCCCGCATTGCTGTGTGGCTGTTAAACAGCAGCCATGCTCCACCCCAGAGGTGGCTACTTGTCAGTGCTGGGAGAAATGATCTCTGGGCATGGGGCCCTTTGGGGCGGGGCGGGGCAGTGCCGACGGGGCTGTGTGGATGCTCTCACTCCCCCGCTCTCTCTTTGGTTCTGTTTCAGCGAGCCAGCTGGCGGTGTCGGCCGGCCCACCCGAGGTCCGGCTCAGCGCTGGAGACGCCCTGGAGCTTCTTTGCAACCTGTCAGGCCCTGTGCCCCCTGCACCCCACGAGGCGTACGCCGTGAGCTGGGTGGTGGGCGAGGGGGACGGGCTGCTGGTGGCACAGCTGGACACGGACGGGGTGGCCGTTGTTGGGGAGAGCTATGCCAACAGCCAGGTGGGCCGGCGCCAAGTCTCGCTGCAGAAGCTGACACCCACCCCAGGCTCCTACCGGCTGCGGATCGAGTCGGCCCAGCCAGGGGACGAGGGCACCTACCGCTGCGTGGCCCAGGCTTACGTGCGCTCCCCTGATGCCCGGCTGCGGGAGGTGGCCAGCAGCCTGTCGCAGGGGCTGAAGGTGCACATGAAATCAGAAGGTACAAGAGTTGGAGTGGGTGGGGGATTGGCATGCATTTGGGGGCCCCCCTTTGCACCCCTAATCCTGCCATCTGCCCTGTGCCCCTGGCCGTGCTGATTCCTATTGCTTCAACAGGGTGTGATTGGCCTGGGTGTGAGCACCCCACAACCAGCACTCCTGCCCCGCTCCCTACAGTGCCCCCTGCTGGGGGAGGCCGGGGCTGGAGTATCTAGGTGCTCCCCCATGGCTAGTTCTCCTGCCCCGCTCCCTACAGCGCCCCCTGCTGGGGGATGCCTTAAGAGCAACTTTGTGTTGTTTTTTAGATGTTCCCTCCTCTCCGCATTTCCGTGTGTGGCCCCAGCCCCTTGGCCTCCGATGGCGTCAGGGTTCAGCCAGTGGGGGGTGTTTGGACCCTGCTGGGCCTGGGGATTCAGCGTCTGGGCCCTGGGCCATAGCTCTGGTGCATTAACTCCTGCTGCCCTTGTCTCTCCCCTGCAGCCGTGGTGGTGGCGGCCTACGCATGGCTGCCCATCCCCGCCACCTACCGCGGGGACACGGCCGAGCTGCTGTGCAACATCTCGGTGGAGTCGACCCAGGCCGTCCACGTGGCCGTCAGCTGGTGGGTGGAGGTGACGGTGGGGGAGGAGGAGCCCCAGGGCCGGATGGTGGCGTCTGTGAGCCGCGAGGGCGTGGCCGAGCTGGGCCGCCGGGCGTCAGGCGGGGACATGAGTCTGGACAAGGTGGGGCCGCAGTCCCACCGGCTGCGGCTCCATGGGGTGCAGCCGTCCGACGAGGGGAGGTACCACTGCGCCGTCACCTCCTGGGTGCGCTACCCCGACCGCAGCTGGTACAACGCCGGGGCCGTAAAGTCCAACTCCGTCGCCGTGTATCCCTACGCCCGGGGTGAGTCCTGCGTGCACCGCCTCCCCCTAAATCCCCGGGTATCCCTACGCCGTGGGGGAGTTCTGCGTGCACCGCCTCCCCCTAAATCCCCATGTATCCCTACGCCCTGGGTTAGTGCTGCTGTGACACACACACACACACACACACACACACACACACACACACACACACACACACACACACACACACACACACACACACGTTCTGTGTGCTCTGCCTGCCCCACCCCCATTCCGTTTATCCCTACACCACGGGCGAGTGCCGCTTGGCGCTGTCCATTCCCCATGTATCCCTACGCCCGGGGTGAGTGCCGCTGTTCTCCCCCACCCCCGTATGAGCATTGGTGCATGCTCCTCCTCCCCCCGGGTATCCTTGCTGAGTGCTGCCCCACAGTGCGCCATGGATCTGTCCAGCCTGCAATCAGCTCTGTGACAGCAGATGCTGCTGTGGTGCTGGGAGGTGGCTGTGGGCAGGATGGGGCTGGCTTTGTGCCCCGTGCCGGAGGGCGGCCTAGCTAATCCCCCTCCCGCCACCCGGCTTCTCTGCCAGCCCTCCGGCTGATGGCCCCCAGGCCCGGCTGCTTTACGCCCCCTCCAGCGCCAGGTCTGACAGGCCTCTCTGCTCTCCCCTCCAGCCATGGATACCCTGTTCATCCCCCTCATCGTGGGCATCGCCAGCGCCCTCTTCACGGGCATCGCCATCCTCGCCACCATCACCTGCTGCTTTATGAGGCGGCTCCGCAACAGGTGAAGCGCGTAGGAGACCGGCCCCAGGGCGCTGCAGGTGAGTCGGCCTCTGTGCAAGGGGCGTGGGTGGGGGAGGGAACTGTTTTACGCCCCTTCACCCGCCCTCTCCTGCTGGAGGGATGCCACAGAGCAAATCCGGGCTCCTCTCCCCCAAGGGCTTTGTTGTGTGCCCAGGTTTTTCTTGGGCAGCAGATTTACTTCCTCTGGGGCTGGGAGAACTGGCACTGCCATATGGATGAGACGCTGTGCACCCTCTGGAGGGACATGGGTAGTGATGATCCGATGGGAAGTGCTGCATCCGTGATCCTTCTTGGGGCAGCTCTGCTCCATATTGGTGGGGGTTCCTTGATGCCTGACACACAGAAAGACCCCCTTCTCCCCCCCCCAACTTCTGCCCAGCCCTGCCAAACACAGTGTGAAGTCCCAAGGGAGCTCCAATCCAAGCCCCCTTGAGCCAAGCTTTCAGGGGGTGTGAATCAAAAGCAAATAAATGATTTGCATCAAGTGCTGCCCCTGGGGCTGGTCTTGGGTCTGTTGTGTTAGTTTCAGATCACACCACAGGCAATGTTGGAGAAATCGGAGACTAAACAGATTTAGTCTGCGTGTGGATAGGAAGGTGGGTCTGAGTGTCAAAAGCTGGCCCTTAAATTTGTGTGTGTGTCTACCCTCTACTGGATGGATTCAGATCTACTCCACTGTGTGTCATAAGCCCTGTACTGCAAACAGCTAATGGAGATTCTCCTTTAGCTCCAGTGGCAGGGTTCTGGGTTCTGTTTAGAAATTTTCTATCAGAATGCCTTTTTGACGGAAAATGTACTTGCCACAAAACCAAATGTTTCTATGGAAAAACTTTGATTTTGCTGAAACTTTTGGGTTTTTTTCCCCATCATATAAATCTCAACAAAATACTTTGTTTTGGGTCCACTTCCACCTGAATGGAAACATCTTGGTTTGTTGAACTGAACCAAAATGTTTTGTTCTTTCTTCCAAATCAGTTCAACATCAAAGTGCATCTTCCTGTGCTGCCGCAATGCCTCATGGGAGTTGTAGTTCAGCTACAGAGCCCGCCCAGAGGGAAGAATGGGGACACAAGGCACCTGAACTACAACTCCCATGAGGCACCGCGGTGGCATAAGACGATGCCGTTGAATATTGAACTGATCTGAAACAAAATGTTTTGCCATTTCTTTGAACTTCTGTGAAAAACTTCAATATTTTGACGACCTTCTCCTGATTCAGGACCAAACACAGCTGAACTATTAGTATTTCCCAGGGGATGAAATCTTTTTCCCTGCCAGGTCTCATTCTAACCCAGCTGGCCTTGATTCTTTGGGGTTTCCTTGTCCAGCTGCCCCCTGATCCCACCCTCTCTCTCTCTCTCTCTCTGCAGGTGCCTGCTCCATCTTGCTCTCCCACCAGCCTTCACTCAGGCCACTGGGCTCCCTTTTCTCCCCCCGCTTGTGACTTTTGACCTCCCACCTCCCTGGACCGGCTTAGGGAGCATTTCAGCTCCTCGGACTGCACACTGGCTTCCTCCTTCATTTCAGTCATTCCATTTATTTTTTTCTACACTCAACCCAGATCCAGGCAAGCCCCTGGTGGGAGATGGGAGAGACCCTGGGTCCTGCATCAGGGCCAGATGTTGCCATGCCAAGAAGTCGATGCGTCCGTCTGAGACAGCCAGGCTGGAGAGGTCCCTCCCTGGAGGACATGAGGGACAGTGGCACTGCCTCATCTGCTCCTGGACTC
Source organism: Mauremys reevesii (assembly GCF_016161935.1). NCBI lineage: Eukaryota > Metazoa > Chordata > Testudines > Geoemydidae > Mauremys > Mauremys reevesii. The sequence goes on along the minus strand of NC_052646.1, from coordinate 9,513,840 downwards.
GCTGCTTACCCTGTCTCTGTGTCCCAGGGTGGGCGCGTAGGGGCTGCATTTCCCTTGCTGCCAGCATCTCTACATCCTCCACCCCCTCTGTCCGTAACCCCTGTTCTCCCCTCCCCTCTCTCATGTGTTTTGGCTCGGTGAGGGCTGTCCTGTGGATCTAGATATGTGTGGACTCTGCCCCTGCAGTGTGCGCAGAGAAAGGGTGTATCGTTCCCTAGGGGAGGGGCCCAGAGGCATTGTGCTCTGGAGAATCTGAGACTTGATCTACTGGAGACCTCAGAGTCAGTAACGTGCTTGTAGCCTACAACGTGGACAACAGCCTGTTACAGCTGCCAGCTGAGGGAACTCCTCCTCTAGCCGGAGCAGTAGAGCCTTGTGCTTTGAAGATGAAGGTCCTGGGTGCAAAACCCTGCTGATGACCCATGCTGGGGTCATGGTTGGGTGACCTCAGGTGACCTGAGAGAGGGGAGTGGTCTGCCTTTGTGTAAGAGAAGAGGGACTCTAATGCCAAAGGATGGGGGCTCAGACCTTCCCTGGTCCCCCCTCCCCTTTGGGGTTTTAATTGCACCTCAGCTCTTCCTTCAGGAATAGCCGAGTACTCAGTACCAGTGGCTGGGCCTGCCCCCAGAGTGGTCCCTTTGCAGCCAACGGGCCCGATCCTGCCCTATCCCTCATGCTCACTGCACCTGTGCTCTCAGGCTGATCTGATGGCATTTTGCACTGACTGTGAGAAATCCTGGCCCCCCTGAAGTCAATGGAAAACCCCCCATGATCTGCAGTGGGGCCAGGATTCCAGCTGTGGTGGAATCCGACTCAGGTGTTTCTGTTAAAGGGACACACGTAGCAATGGCCACGGAGTCCGGGTTTCTTAAAAAGATCCTAAAACCTCATCGCGGTGGAGATGGGCTAATACAATTGGTGGCAGGTTTTTAATGGCACCTTCCCCCAGGTCCCTGCAAGAGGGAAAGTGCCCAGGCTGGCGAGAGACATGCCAAGCAGAGGCGCTGTGCGGAGGGGGAGAACCGCCGCTGGCGTTGCTTGTTCTCTATCCTCCCGGGTGCTGGGGAGGGGCCTAGAATGCCGGGCTTTAGAAAAAGAGCGATTGGGTTTGATGTTGTGGTTTTAATGTAACAGGCACACGACAGCCGGGATTTTCCAAAGCTGCCTGGAATGTCGCTGTTTAAAACCAGGGCAATCGGCCGTGCGCGTTCCTGACACGGTTTAGAAAAACCTCTGCCCACGTAATGGTCATTCCTGTGGCCGGTCTTGGCACAATGGGGGGTCCCCCCAAATTACCCTATCAGACGAGCACAGAATCGCGTGGGTTGGGGAAATAACACGTTTTTACAGATAAGCACTATATAGAGACAACCACTGTACATAGATGCACAAATTATTAGTCTCTTTTTAGAGAGATAGGATCAGATCCTTATCTGGTGTAAATCAACATAGCTTGGCAGGATCGAATCCTTGCTGTAAAGGGCCGAGCACTCTGGCCCTGGTGCAGCAAAGCCCTTAAGCATCTTCGTAACTTGAAATCGGCCACTTGTTCCATTGAAGTCAATGGGAGCGCTCCTGCGTTTAAAATTAAGCACCCGCTTTGCTCAGTGAGGGTCTCTAACCCCAGCAGAGGATCTGATCCTGTCTATGCACATCACTCTGCAGAGCTCTAGATATATTTAGTAATGACGGGGTGGTGTAAAATCCCTAGAGATCATCCCAAACCTTTATAACCATTTTATGTTGCAGATTCGAGAGGGAAACTGTTTTCCGAAGCTCAGGGTCGATGTGGAATGTTTCTAGAAAGTCTGTTTTATAATTGGATAGTAACCCAGCCTGTGGACAAACTTGGTGTTGCTGGGTGGCACAGGAGGGGTTAATGCCTGATTTTTTTTTCCAGCTGTGGAGAGCACAGTTCAGATTTGGTTTAAGTCACAAAGCCGCAATTCAGCTTGACCGATTGTTCGAGGGAGCTTGGGGAATGGAATGGGGGAGGGGTTAACGGGTCGGGGTTCACGTCTGCAAATCCCAGAGCCGTGCTAGGCCTCTTGCCTTCAGGTTTAGTTACTGATGATTCCTGCAGACCCCAGGTCTCTCCAGTGGATCTAATCCGTTGCCATGGAAATCCTGACTCATTTTTCATTAATGTGATGTGATGTCACAAGGAGGTTCCCGCCCCAGTAAAGAGCATTTCCTTGTATAGTTCCCCAGGGCCTCCCTGTAACTCCACACTGCTGCACAATGGCCTTTTATAGTCGTGGGCTGGACTTCTGGGCACAGGGCTGGACTAGACGGGGCAGTGGGGGGAACCCCCTGGGGGGAAGCCAGGGCCCCCATGGTAGGGTTGCCAACAGTCTAATCACACAAACCCAAACACCCATGTCCTACCTCTTCTCCAAGGCCCCGCCCCACTCACTCCATCCCCCCTCTCTCTGTCACTCGCACGCTCACTTTCACCGGGCTAGGGCACGGACTTGGGGTGCAGGCTTTGGACAGGGGCTGAGGGGTTCGGAGTGTGAGAGGGGGCTCCAGGCTGAGCCTGGGGCAGGGAGTTGGGGTGCACGAGGGGGTGTGGGGTACAAGCTCTGGGAGGGAGTTTGGGTGTTGGTGGGAGGTTGGGGTGCGGGAGGGGGTGTGTCTCAGGGCTGGGGCAGGGGATTGGAGTGCAGGAGCGGGTGAGGGGTACAGGCTCCAGACAGGTGGCACGTACCTTAGGTGGCTCCCGAGTGGCAGCATAGCAGGGCTAACGCAGGCTCCCTTCCTGCCCTGGCCCCACGCCGTTCCCAGACACGGCCGGCCTAAGCCCAGTGAAATGGATCCAACCCTGGCGGTTTCACTCGCGGCCCAAAGTCACTTGCAATTTCCTGGTTTAGTGAGGCTGCCTGTAATACCCTGGGATGCAGAATCCAAAGGAGGGCACTTTGTTGAGTGGTTAAAGCTGGAGACTCCTGGGTTTTATTTCATTTGCCACCACTGCCTCATGGAGTGGCCTGGGGTGAGTGTCAGAAAAGCCCCCTGTGTCTGTGTTTTCCCCCCATTGTCACTGTAAGCTGGGCTGATCAGAACCTGGAAGGGGGATGCTGTGAGGTGGGAGCCATCAGCATCTGTGTTCTGGGCTGCATCAGGCAGTTTTCAGGTGCCGTAGAAAGCCCATCTTGGTGAAGTTCCCTAGCACGTCTCCCCGGCCCCAGCCTCTTCAGGATCCTGGCAGGGCTCGTCCGAGTTGTTGCCCTGGGAAAGGTGCCCCCCTGCTTGCCCCCAACCACAGGCAGAGAGGGGTATCAGGACAGACCTTTAACCCCATCCCCCGTGGGTCTGAGGACTTTCTCCCCCTCTGGATTGAAACGTGACCTGGCATGATAGCGCAATCAGGGCCATCTGGGCTGTGACCCATGTGCCTGTGTGGAGTCCCATAGTGGCAGAGTTTGCCCATGTGGCTCTGACGGTAGGATTGGGGCCATGTTATAGAGGGTTTTGAATCTCCCTCCCCCTCCCTTCATTGTTTGCTTGGGAGGTAGGTTCAGCTTCAAGCCTGATCATGCAGCAGTTTGTAATTTTGTGTGTAGGCAAACAGTGAAACTTTTGTCTTTGAGGAGCAGCCCAGGGTCAAGCCAAAATCTGCCGGCAGAACTTCAGAGCAGGAAAACTTAAAAGGGAAATCCTGTATCGCAAACGGCTGGCTCTGCCGGGGCACTGGGTGAAGCCTCACATGGTAGAAATGGAAAGACTTCAACAATCCAAACAGCAATTCCACTGCGCAGGCAGATTGCGTCCTGCTTGATACATTTCCCTCCATCAGTGACGTTTACGCATGCCAGTTTCACATGTGGTGCTAATCAGTTTCACTTTCAGGTTGTCTCTGGTGCAGCTTTGGGTTGCCAGGGCACTCTGTGTGTGTGGGGGGGGGGGGGTAGGAGAATTGCTAATTGCAGAATTGCATTCCATTCCCCACAAATCAGAAGATTGGCTTAAAAATCATGTCAGTTTAAAAATAATAAAACAATACATTTAGGTCCTTTCTATTTGCATCCTGGTTTGAGCCTTTCAGAGTCACGTTTTCCAGTTTTTCTCCCCGCTTACGACGACTGGAAACAACTTTATTTTCAAAACCAGTCTCAGGTAGGATGGTATCTGCCTCAGGCAAGCTGGGGCTGTAAGCACTAGCTTTTGCAAGGGGGGAGGAGGGGACAGGAGGTTTGATTTGTTTTAAAGACATCTAGGCTTTATGCATAGATTCGAAGGCTGGAAGGGACCATTGTGCTCATCTCCTCTGGCCTCCTGGATAGCACAGGTGTAGAGCCGAGCTTTTAGAAAAACATCCAATCTTGATGTAAAAATTGCCGGTAATGGAGAATGCACCATGACCCTTGGCACATGCATCCGTTTCTTCTCTCGCACCTGTATAAACCTGGCGCCGCTCCAGTGGAGTCACGCCAGCATGAATGAGATTGGGACTGGGCCCCAAAGCAGTTCAGCTCCAGCTACACGGACTAGTTCACAGTGGGTAGGGAAACACTACCGCAGTGACTGGGAGTGTCTTACTCTGGTGCAAGCGACTACACAAGGTGCAAGGTAATGGAGACTGGATAGGATTCAGATCTCCAAATCTCATTTCAGTCCAGTGCTACTTAAACCCCTGGGCACTGCGCCCGCCGAGATCTTCAGGATCATGTTGACGCTGACAGGACTCTTCTACCGACAGATGCAACCTACTCCGAGTGGGAGCCCTGGGGTTGCATTGAATTGCTCCTATAGCAAATCGTATCCCTAAGCTCCTGACCTGTCCGTTCCCAGGACGCTGGCCAAACCCGCTCGGCCATGACGTCGTGCGCATGACTTTGTAACACTCTAGGTTTTCTAATCAGCAACTGACCCTGTCCCAGAGTGCGCAGAGAGATGCCAATGGGACTCGGTGATCCCTGGCTCCCAGCCTCTGCCTTTGGTGATATCACTGAGAGGCCCAGCTCCCTCTGTCTGGGGTCCCTCCCCATGCCTGCTCCCTCTGGTGCACTAGGGAGTGAGCAGCCAGGGTGGGGGCAGTTCGTTTTAGGCTTTTTATTTCTCCTTTGCATGGGGGGGGGGGATTTTATTCTTTTGCCTGGAGCGGGCGGGGTTGTTTCCCCTTGGTTGCCGCACTAACCTGTGTCTCAGCTGGCTTCAACCTCGCTCTGGGAAGCCAGTGAGTGTCGGGTGGGGGCTCGCTCCAAGGGCACTAACCGGCAGCTCCAAGGGGGGGCGATAAAGCGCAAAAGGGGCATGGAGCCCGAGCTACCTCCTCACACCTCTGGCCTAGGCCTGCTGTGGAGGGAGCTCGTATGTTTCTCTGCGGGGGGAGTGGGAGGGTGGGAACTTTCTCCGGCTGTGACTGCAGAGGAGGCTTGTCCCAGCCTGGGGGGGTGGTCTGACTGGGGAGGGTCCTCTGTAATTCCTTCCCTGCTAGCCATGGGGATCATGCCACCCTCTGGGATCATTAGCCCCCCACCCCCTCTGCTGGAAAAGGCCATTGCATCTTCAGAGCTACCAAGAGCATCCCAGGCCCCCACTTCTGATCCTGGAAGCTCTCTGCTCCCGGCTCATCCTGTTGAGCTCTGAGTTGCCCTGGCCCTGAGAAGCTGGAGTCACCCCCTGCAGGGCACTCAGCAAAGAGCAGTGGGGATGGTCGGGGGGTGGAGGATTGATGGGGGGTGGAAGGACCAAACCTGCCCACCCTTGAAAGGCCTAATGTCAAGAAGGGGTTTGGGGCAGCAGGATCTGTGTGCACCGGGTGGGGCAGGGCAGGGGCATGGGAAAAGACAAAGGTAGGGGGAGATGTGTCCCCGGAAAGTGGAGGGGGCCTGCCCTGGAGGAGGAAGAGGAGCTGAATATGGTGGGTAGGTCTGTCCCAGCTCTGTGCTTTCACCCAGTGTGCCAGCAATGGTGGGCAGCAGTAGGGGATGCCTACGTGGATTTGGATGCAGGGTGAAAGGTTGTGCAGGCAGGAGAGGATGGAAACTGGTGCCCACACAGCTGAGGCCTCCCAAGGCCAGCTTGGGGGAATCCCGGCCGGGGAGGGGGGTGATTTTTCCAGGCAGGGATGTGGGGAGGTCGGGATGCAACCTGGACTCTGCTGGTTTGTGTGCACTTTTCTGCAGGCAGGGATGCATTTTGTGCTGCCGCATTGAACAGGCGGCTCCAGGCCCCAGCACACCAAGCGCGTGCTTGGGGTGGCATGCTGCAGGGGGCGCTCTGCCGGTCGCCGGGAGGGCGGCAGACAGGGTGCCTTTGGCGGCATGCCTGCGGAGGGTCCGCTGGTCCCGCGGCTTCGTGGACCTCCTGCAGGCGTGCTGTTGCGGAGGGTCCCGCGGCTTCGGTGGAGTCGCGGGACTAGCGGACCCTCTGCAGGCACACCTGCGGGAGGTCCACTGGAGCCGCGGGACCGGCGACCGGCAAAGCACCCCCCCCCGGCATGCCGCCATGCTTGGGGTGGCGAAATGTCTAGAGCCGCCCCTGCCATTGAAGCTGGATTTTCAAGTCTGGGCCTTGGTGCATTTTAATCATTGGTCAGTTTCCTCCTTGTTATGCCCTGCCCAGCTTTGCTGTCCATACTGGAGAGGCAGCACAGAGAGGGGTGGCAGTGGGCCAGCACCCTGGGCTAGGAGTCACCATGCCCTGGGCTTCTAGGCCTGTCTCTGCCACTGCCTTGCTGTAGGGCCCTGGGTATGTCCCTCTCACAGATATGGACAATGCAGCCCCGAATCCCTCTAGCACAGAGTGCTGCAGCCCCACTCCTATTTCCATCCTGCCCTGCCATGGCCCCTGCAGCAGGGCTGGTGAGGCGGGCAGGGCTGCTGGCAGCAATTCTCAACCTTGGGGAGTGAGTGGTCCCTATGTGCCAACAGCACAGGGCCTGGGGTCCCTCTTAGAGGAAGGTTAGCCTGGCCACCAGTGCCCTGAACTGTGAGCCAGTATGTCTGGGCTTCAGCTCCCATCTCTGCCAGAGGCTTCCTGGGCAACCTCAGGCAGGGGCTGGGATTCCTGCCTCAGTTTCCCCATCTGTATATGGGAATAATAACTAACTCAGAGGCATGGCTGGAGGGTGAATTGGTGCCTGAGACAAAGGCGCTTAGCTGGTGTGGTGATATATGCCTCTAGATCAGAAGTTCTCAAACTGGTCCGCGGCCACCAGTGGCCCGTGAGCTCTATTCAGGTGGTCTGTGGATAGTTCCCTCTAAGGTGCATGTCTGGGTGGCCTCACACAAAAGAATGAAGGGCCACCCACCTAATTAGTGGTGGGCCCTGGTGTCACGGAGTGTCGGGGAGTCAGGGCCCTGCACCCCCCACTTCCTGCGATTCACAGTGACTCTCAGCCAGCCTGTAAAACAGGTTTATTAGACGACAGGAACACAGTCCCAAGCAGGGCTTGTAGATACAACCAGGACCCCTCAGCTAGGTCCCTCTGGGGGTTCCCTGCGTCTTCCCAGCCAGCCCAAAACTGAAACCAAAAGCCCCTCCAGCAGGGTCTCTCCCCCTCCTTCTCTCCACCTCTCCCTTTGTCCAGTTTCCCAGGTAAAGGTGTCAACTCGCCCCACCCCCCTTCCTCGCTCAGGTACCGTCCCTCACCTCAAGTCACCCCCAGCTCTCCCATCCGCCATGCAGACAGTCCCCGTAAAACTAAATGACATTCCCAGGTCAATCCACCCCACTCCCTCCTGCGCCACACCTGGACCCTGGACGTGGCACATATGTAAGGTGAGGTGGTGGCCTTGGGGGGAATAGGGGGTAGGTGGGAGGGAGCAGTGGGGTGAGAAGAGGGGGTGGGAGGAATTTGGGACGTGCAGGGCTGCAGCGGCCAGAGAAAGAGGCGACTTTCCCCACTCCAGGGCTGCCACTGCCGGGGAGAGACGGCCCTTCTTCCCAGCCCCAGCTCAGGGGTGCCGCAGTGGGGTAGAGACCCCTCTATTTCCCAGCCCCAGCTCGGGGGGGCTGCGGCGGGGGAGAGAGGGCACATCCATCGCATTAGAAAGGGAAGACTCCTGATATTAAAATATGAGTTGGGCGTTTTTATTTGTAGAACAAAAAACCATTAATTATTAGGTGTTTTTTTAATATAATGCTTTTATCCGAAGCGCTTTACAATCGTTAGCTCACAGTACAAACATTGGGAGAGATCATTCAGTGATCCGCCGAGACCCTCAGCAATTTTCAAGTGGTCCGCGAAAAAAAAAAGTTTGAGAACCACCTCTCTAGGTGGATGATTTCAGTGTCCCTCGCTGCCTTTGAACCACTCCGGGTGCCCCAGGGACGATCACGCCATGCAAACCGCAGCACCGGCTGGGCCGGAAACCCCTGGAGGTGGAGCGGAGCCTGTCGTCTACTTTGTGTTTCTTTGCATGGCAGCAATGAGTAATTCCACAGCCTGCCTCCATGGGATGCAAATGAAAGGGAATGTGATATTCTCCCTGCCTGGGGTGCGGGGGTAGGTAGGTTGCCCCGGCTGTTGTTACAAGTAAAACCCTAAGCACCAGGCTGGGGCATTGGCTCCTAGGGGGTGCTGTGCTGCAGGGATGGGGGCATTCCCCCCCAGTCGGGGCTGACCCCACTGCCCCAGTGAGGTGGTCGGGAGCTCTGTGCTGCAGGAAGCGGGGCTCAGCAGGGGATGCTCTCCCCTGGCCAGTGTGGTGTTCAGGAGCACTATACTGCAGGGAGCAGGATGTAGGGCCCTCTCCCCATGGACTCCAGGATGGCTGTGTACAGATGTGGTCTCCTCACCTCAAAAAAGATATTCTAGCACTAGAAAAGGTTCAGAAAAGGGCAACTAAAATGATTAGGGGTTTGGAGAGGGTCCCATATAAGGAAAGATTAAAGAGGCTAGGACTCTTCAGCTTGGAAAAGAGAAGACTAAGGGGGGACATGATAGAGGTATATAAAATCATGAGTGATGTTGAGAAAGTGGATAAGGAAAAGTTATTTACTTATTCCCATAATACAAGAACTAGGGGTCACCACATGAAATTAATAGGCAGCAGGTTTAAAACAAATAAAAGGAAGTTCTTCTTCAGTCAACTTGTGGAACTCCTTACCTGAGGAGGTTGTGAAGGCTAGGACTATAACAATGTTTAAAAGGGGACTGGATAAATTCATGGTGGCTAAGTCCATAAATGGCGATTAGCCAGGATGGGTAAGAATGGTGTCCCTAGCCTCTGTTCGTCAGAGGATGGAGATGGATGGCAGGAGAGAGATCACTTGATCATTGCCTGTTAGGTTCACTCCCTCTGGGGCACCTGGCATTGGCCACCGTCGGTAGACAGATACTGGGCTAGATGGACCTTTGGTCTGACCCGGTACGGCCGTTCTTACGTTCTTATGTTCTCCAATGCTCCCACTGCTGCCGGCGGGTGCTGCTCCGGGTTTTGCCTTTTGGCCCTGACGTGGTCCTGATTCACTCTAGGATCCCAGGCGTGGGCAGGGAGGCAGCGCTGGAGGGAGGAGAGCTTTATGGAGCTCGCCAGCAGTGCAGCTTGGCCACCGGCTTGTACGCCTGGGCCCCCACCCAACCAGGTCGCTCCTCTTTCCCCAGTTCCAGTTCTGCTTCCTACATGCCCTGGCATAAGTGACGGCACGAGGTGCCTGGAGCACTGGGCCCGGATGCATCTCCAAATGCCCCAGCGATCAGAGCACCGGCAGTCACACTCGCCTTCCAGTCCCATTCACTTGCCCCCGGCGCAATAGGGCTCCTATGGCCTAGCACTGGTGGGTGCGATGTGTAAGTATCAGCAGCTAGAGGGTTAACCCACTGCAAGCTCTGCCCCTAAGCCTATTGCTGCTGGGGATGGGGCTGGTGTGTCCTGTGCTCCTGCCTCAGCTCAGTGCCGTGGGGCAGTTCCAGTCTCCCTGCCTGTAAGGAGGTACCAGGATTCCTCTGCTGCCCCTGGGATGTTAGCTGCAGCATGGCCCAATTGCGTTGATTTTGGAGCCAGAGCACCATGGCTCCTGGGATCACGGTGTGGAGGGACGGAACTCGTGGCCAGAAGTTTTAGGAGTGGAGTGGGCTTTGCTGCGTCTGCTTTCTCTGTCTGACTGGACGTGGGCCCTAGCGGGCAATTCCCCTCCGAGAGCCGGAGCTGGGGTGCTGCCGGACCGCGGAGAATGAAATTGCAATAGGAGCTTTTGTTGCAGGGAGCGAGTCGTGCATCGAGGGGCGACTATAACGTAAAGAGAGGAGCAAGTGAGTTCTCAGGAGCAGGGCCTGCCTGTGTGTACAGCGCCAGGCACAGCAGGGCCCTGGCCCTTGGTTGGGGCTCCTGGGTGCTACTAATAAATAATAACATGAAGCTCCTCTCACCAGCCTGCTTCTGCCCGATGCTGCTGGACACTTCAGATTCTAACTGGCATTAGCCTCACTTGTCACCTAGGTGTCCCCATCCCGATGGCACCATCCAGCTAATTTTTTACATTAAAAAAACCAACCCAACACTTGAGCATTTTTTTTTCGTGAGCCAAACTGTCCATCTCAGCTCAGATGACTAATCCTACACTAACATCCCGGGGTCTTCATCTCACTAGTGACCCTACAATAATACTGCAATACTTGCCTATGAAACTCAAGGGAATTTTTGGAACACTGCAAGTAACAGCTCCAGCGCACGCAGGCCCTTGTTCCTTGCAGGGTTCCAATGAATCGTTTCATTTCTATAAGCAAGTATTAAAATATCCCAGGATCTTCAGCCCACTGCCCCCTAGCAGCCCTGCAATCGAATGGCAGAGAGTGCTGCCCCACCCCCACGGGCGACCCTACAATAACAAACCCGTGTGTATAACTTGTGCTTAAGCCCAACAATGACAAAGGAGTGTACACAGCTAACTCTCCAGGGTAACCCTTTGTTAACAGAACAGTGCATGGTGCCCGGTGTACAGAGCCCTACAATCACAAACCACTGTTTGCATTGGAAAAATATCTGTGAAGGAAACAGATTTCAGGGTGTGGCTCCCAGGAAGCTACTGTAAACAACACAGAGAGGAAAGGGTTGAACATTCTCAAATGCGGCAGGTGATAGTGCATCTCTCAGGACTCTGGGGTTCTCTGCCCATCTCCACCACTGGCCTTCGGTAGGCCCTTGGGTAAGTCACCTTCTCTCTGTGCTGCAGTCTTCCTGTCTCTAAAATGAAGCTGTGCTTTGAGATCCGTGGCTGGGCAGCCCCGTAGCGCTAAGCAGCGTGACGGAATCTTGGGCAGATGTTTGTTTCAAGTGCAGCGGAAGGGGAGCCACTGTAATGCTGCTCATTTTCTTACGCCTGTCACAGCTCGAGTTTCTGAGTTTGGGGCCGTGTGGTGCCAGGCGCTGGACGGACACAGAGCGAGAGCCAGGAGCTCATGATCTAAACAGATAAGACAGGTGGGAGGAACAGAGATGGGAAGGAACTTGGCCAAGGTCCCACAGCAGGTCACTGGGGTGCTCCAGCTCAGGGCCTGGCCCTATCCTGCCCCCAGCCGCCCTGCTGTCATGTCGCCTGTGCATTTCCTTCGTTAATTTGGCTGCCTCTCTGAGCACAGCTCTTTATTGGGGACTAGCCACCCCCAGGGGACACAGACTTCAAACACCAAAGGATTGTGGGTATGTGCTTTCCTGCCCGCCCCTGCGGCGATGTCTCCAAAGCTCTTCGGCTTCGTTCTCCCGTTTGCGTTCCCCACCCCCCGCCGCCAACTAGGTTTATTTCAAATGTGTTCACTTCCCCTCTTTTTTGGCAGTGAAACTGCAGCTTCTCGGCCAGCTCCCGGCTCTTCAGCTCCCAAGCATGTAAGGTACATTCAGTCCCTATGTGACCTCTCCTCCTTCTGCACCGCATGCGCATCGCAGTGCCAGCCAGAGCCAGCCAGCTGCAAATTGTGTGTAAATGGGACATGCTTGGAAAATGTGAGTCGAGCCTCCTTCCCCCACACCCTCTCCACTTACTGCTCCACAGAAGCGTATAACAGCCTACTACTGCTACCTTTAGTTCAAGTGGCTGTGCTAGTTCAAACCCTGTTGAATTTGTTATGTAAATGCCCCAATCCCTGTTGTGGAAAGGAGCACAGCTTCTCCTCACTTTACCTCCTTCATCAGCAGCCACCCTCCACCCCAGAGGTGGCTGCATTTCTGGGGCGGGGGACTCCATTTGAGGGGGGTAAACACCCAAGAAGAAGAATAATTTGGCACGAAGGGCCACATCTAGGAGTGACGGGGTGGAATGAAGCATGAGAGAATTTAAATTGACTGTTCCCCCCTGGGAAGAGGGGGAGCCCCCTGTTGTGGGACAAGGCCCAGGAGAACACACCAAAGGGTACAATCCTTCCTGCCTTTTCCAGTATGATCGCGCAACCCCTGCACACGGGACCAGCGTCTAATCTCATTGAGCCCCGGGTCAATGCAGACACAGGCCATGGACGTCACGGAAGTGACTGCAGTTTTACACTCCTCTCAGGAGCCACCTAGCGATCCCTGTGGTGCTTTGGAATCCTTCTGTCCGAAAGACGCCGCGGCAGAGTTGTGGAGGAAGGCTCAAGACACAGAATGTGCAAGTTTTGATGGTGTGCAAATGGAACACGCTGGGAAAGTGCGTGTCGAGCCCGCCAGTGACCTGGTCCACATAGATAACAGCCTATTACTGCTGCCAGCAAATGGAGTTCAGCAAATGGGCCCCCGAGTACTGCACTGTTTGAATCTGAGGGTTAGTTTGGGCCCTTTGTAAAAAGAGTATCCATGCGCAGCTCAGAATGGTTATTAGTATTTACTGTCTGTATTTCAGCGATGCCTGCAGGCCCCAGGCAGGATCAGGGCACCATGGCACTAGATGCTGTATGCGTACATACCAAACAGACAGCCTCTGCCTCCAGGAGCTCAGTTTAAGGCTGGAGGAGCTACAGCCATACACTGTACCGGCAAAGTGCTCACACCTTCCACCGGCTGTGACAGGCTGACAATTTCCTGCAGTCTCCGGAATGAACATAAGTTCAATCTTATTGAATTCGGTTAATATCTTTGGGATCCAGGGCCAGCTCCAGGCACCAGCAGAGGAAGCAGGTGCCTGGGGCGGCATATGCTAAGGGGCAGCATTCCGGCCATTCTTGGGGTGGCACAGGCCGGGTGGCTTTTTTGTTTTTTGCTTGGGGCGGCAAAAATGGTAGAGCCGGCCCTGTTGGGATCCATTGTATTAAAAATGCAGTTGTGTGTGTGTGTTATTGTGGAATTGTAGGTACAGTATTGTTTCCATAGGAAGGGTAAATAGATCAGCAGGGAGCGATTAGATGAATTCATGCAGGTTGTAACATCTCCAGAGAAGCCGCCCCCCTGGAGACGGGTCACATATACTCGTTCAAACTGGATTCTCTAGGGACCAACAGCCGGAGAAAGGGTTTTTGGATAAAGAGCCTTCTCCCTGATCCAGCAAACGGAGAGGACCCCAGGGCCACAGAGGGCCCCAGTCCTTTGGGAAGGGCTGGAAGGACAGGGCGTACCAAGGCGCCGTAAGACGGAGCAGTTATTCAGAGCTGAAGCTGCGATGAACTTGTGCCAACAAGAGATGGGTGTCCAAAGGACTCCCACTGCCAGAATCCATGAGGGGTGGGAGGAATCCTGGTGAGCTGATTAGCAGGGGTGGAGGTTCCTTAGTTGTTCTGCATGTTTAGTCTGTAATGCTTTTACCTTGAGACTAAAGCAGGAGTGTCTAGGAAGTGCTGCGGGGTACCTTATAACGGGGTACCAAGGACACCAGGTAATAGTACTGAACAGGCAGGCGGAGAGAGGCCATTTCTCCGAAGAGAAAGCCAGCAGGCACGGCAGGGGACAGTGCAGCTTGGAGGTTAGGGTGACCAGATGTCCCGATTTTATAGGGACAGTGCCAATATTTGGGTTTTTTCCTTATATAGGCTCCTATTACCCCCCCCCACCTTCTGTCCTGATTTTTCACCCTTGGTGTCTGGTCACCCTACTGGAGGTACCCCAGCCAGAAGGGCTCCACCCAGAAAAGCAGCGCCTGAGGAGCTGGCCTCCTGAGAGAGATCGCGGGGCC